>NW_028256714.1:1467500-1967500 GCF_048593485.1 Apis florea | reverse complement strand
GATTGATACATATAATTTAAATAAGGTTTGCATATTTTATTTATGTGATGATTGTTTTATTAATTCAAAATATATGATTAAATTTTAATAAAAAATTTAATATTAGAAATTCTTTTTTTTTCTATTTTTTTAATAAACAAAACTTAGAGGTTAAGTAAATAATTATAATATTTTTATTATATTGATATACTTTACTATTTTATTATAGATTTATATTTAAAAATAAACAGATTCATAATTATAAATGATAGAAATATAATAATATAACAATATAAAAAAATTAGTTCACATATCATATATTTTTAGGTCTGTTTACAATTTCCTGATAATCTTTTATCAGATTCAGTAGAAATTGCATTACGTTTAGAAAATTGTATTAACAAAAAAGTATATATTTTGGGAGATACTTCTTATGGTAGTTGTTGTGTTGATGAAATAGCTGCTCAACATATTAATGCAGATAGTATAATACATTTTGGTCATGCTTGTTTAAATCCTACTACTCGTTTACCTGTATTCCATGTGTTACCCAAACAAGAAATTGATATAATAGAAATTACTAATAAATTTAAATTAAATTTTATTGATCAATTTGAAAAAATTTTATTTTTTTATGATATTGCTTATGCACATAAAATTGGTAAGTTTTTGAAATACTGATAATTTTTAATCTATCATAAAATGTTAATTATTATATTTTTTTTTATTAAATATATAATTATCTCATAAATATATTTTTGTTTCAGAAAGTATATATAAAATATTAAATCCTATTTATAAGAATTTAGTTTTTACTTCATTAAATTGTACCTCTAATGTGGAATTTACAGATAATAAAGATAATTCATCTACAATAATTTTAGGTAGATGTTTTAAATTAGATAAAGAATATAAATTAGAAGATTATGTAGCATTTTTTTTGGGAAATGATGGAAGGACATTTATTACATTAGCAATGACAATTTCAGCAAAAAAATGGTACTATTTTGACAATAATATTATTGAATATAAAATATTAAATACTTCGTGGTTAAAGAGAAGAAGATTTGTAGTTGAAAAATTAAAAGATGCTAAAGTTGTTGCTATAGTTGTAGCTACTTTAGGCATTAAAGATTATCTTAAAATAATAACAATGATTAAAGATATTTTAAAAGAAAAAAAAAAAAAATCTTACATTTTAAGTGTTGGTAAAATAAATCCAGCTAAACTTGCTAATTTTCCTGAGGTATGATAAATTTTACTTGAAGTATTAACTCTATTATTAACATTGATAATATTATATTTTTATAGATTGATGCATTTGTTGCAATAACATGTCCCGAAAATGAAATATTTGATTCTAGAGAATTTTTAAAACCAATACTAATGCCTTATGAAGTAGAATTAGCATTTAATATTTCAAGAGAATATTATACACAATATTGTATGGATTTTAGACAAATACTTCCTGGAGGAATTAATTATATTGATTTTAAAACATCAACTGATTCAGATATTTCTTTAATTACGGGAGATCTCAGAAACTATGATGAAAGTGCTTCATATATAAATAAGATGAATGCTTTAGTAATTAGTAATACATCAGGTATTACATCAATAAATAAAAATAAAATTTTAATATTATTAATTTACATTTTATAAATAATATATTATATTATTATTTTAATTGATTTAGATATTGTTGCAATTGGAAAAGCAGGAGCAGAATTTTTGAATAATAGATCATGGAAAGGAGTTGAACAAAGATTAGGCAAAGATGTAGTACATGCAGCAGAAATTGGTCGTTATGGTTTACCAAATTGTTATGAAAATGAACCTATTTTACAAAAAAAAAATGATGAATAGATATAATAAATGTAATAGTTTTATGTAATAATACAATTTTATTTAAAAAAGAAAATTTTATTTAATTTTTTTATATCATAAATTAGATATACATGTAATAGATTATCACTCAATATATTTAATGACATTTAATATTTTATTTATAATCACATGCAATTATAAACAAGAAAAGCAAATAGTAAGAAAAAATAGAGATAGATTAAAAATTAAAGAATTAGCATTATTTTTATGTCACAAATGAAATATATAGATAAAGAAAGCATCATAACAACATAAATATTTTAAATAACAAATTTCATCAAATACTAAATAAGATACAATAAAAATTGAGGTTTAGCGCTATCTTTTAAGTGTTTTTTAAAAAAATGTCAAAATCATTTTTCTCAAAGTATTTAAAAAATAATGTTAATATAATTCTTATTTTTTCTGTATCTTTTTCTTTTTTTCTAACTCAATTATTTATTCTTCTGTAAGTTTCACTTGTGACACTTTAGAAATAATACTAATTTCTGAATTTTTATTATATTTCTAATTTTTTATTTACTCTCTTTATTTATATTTGCTTTGTAAAAATTTACGCGCTTAATATTGATCATTAAAATAAACCGTAAAATGCGCATTTTTAAACATTCATAATTTTGATGTAATGATATAATGATTTACTAACATTAATTTAATTCATTCTTTTATTCATTAAATATTATCAAATGATTACAAAAAAAATATTTCAAAACGAAGTTTTTTATTACATTATTAATTTTTTTTGAATACTTCTTTTATATTTTTCTAATAGTTTTTCTTAATTTATTATTTAAAATATAAAGCTTAAATATAATTTCTTTTTATTGAAACAATATGAAAAATATTATGTTCAATATATGACGTAGCACGCACCGAGATATCGAATCAACTGTCATTGTGATATTTTATATAATCAGTGGAATGTGTATTTAAGTAAAAAAAAATAATTTAAATATGAATTTTTATTCGATTAATAATAAACTCTTATGTAAAAATTATATAATTTATATTACATTTTTCATATTGAGTATATGGATTGTAAAATCATGTGCACAAGAAAATTCTAACCTTAAACATGAAAATATTACTTTAGATGATAAAAATATCGTATTAAAAGATTCTATGCCAACGAATTTAAGTACCGATATATTAATAGAACATACATTAAATAATTCTAATAACAATAATTTAAAATTAAATATTACTATACCAAACATAGTAAATATATCTCAAAATATATTTACAACTACAATCCGATCAGATAATAATTTTAATAATCAAACTACAGAAAAGATTAATATATTGTCTACGAATATTACTAATAATAAAAATGGAAACAATACGTTAGATTTCACAATTTCATCACAAAATTCAGATATTAATAATACAACTAATACAAGCACAACAACAGTTGTACCAGCAGAACCAATATTACCTGATAAAGGATCAGCAGAAGAAGAACATAATAGTTCTATGTCTATATTTTTTGTCCTTTGTGTTTTAGCTTTAGGCATTTTACTTATACATCTTATGTTACAAACAAATTTTCAATATCTACCAGAGTCAGTAGTAATTGTTTTCTTGGGAGGAGCTATTGGTATGATTATAAATCTTATGTCAAATCAAAATATAGCTAATTGGAGAAAAGAAGAAGCCTTTTCTCCTACTGCATTCTTCCTTGTACTTCTTCCACCTATTATATTTGAATCAGGATATAATTTGCACAAAGGAAATTTTTTTCAAAATATTGGTAGTATTTTGGTTTTTGCTATATTTGGTACAGCAATATCTGCATTTGTTATTGGAGCTGGAATTTATTTGTTGGGATTAGCTCAGGTAGCATACAAACTTAGTTTTGTTGAAAGTTTTGCATTTGGATCATTAATATCAGCAGTAGATCCTGTTGCTACTGTAGCTATATTTCATGCCTTAGAAGTAGATCCAGTATTAAATATGTTAGTTTTTGGTGAATCCATTTTAAATGATGCCATTTCTATTGTATTAACTACATCTGTATTGGAATCCAATAATGCAACAACTACCAGTGAGGCTATTATACTTGGCTTAAACAGATTTTGTCTTATGTTTTTTGCCTCTGCTGGTATTGGAGTTGTTTTTGCTCTTATAAGTGCATTACTACTTAAACACGTGGACCTCAGAAAAAACCCTTCCCTTGAGTTTGGACTTATGTTAGTATTTACTTATGCACCTTATGTTTTGGCAGAAGGCATACAATTATCTGGTATGAAGTATAAATTTTCAAATTCAATATATTTTAATATAATAAAATAAGTATGTACTTTAATGTTTAAATATAAAATTATTTCAGGTATTATGGCAATTTTATTTAATGGAATTGTAATGTCACATTATACACATTTCAATTTATCAACTGTTACTCAAATTACAATGCAACAAACTATGAGAACTTTAGCATTTATTGCTGAAACTTGTGTATTTGCTTATCTAGGATTAGCTCTATTTAGTTTCAGACACAGGGTAAAATAATATAATATAAAAATAATAATATAAAACTTTTAATTTCTATAATATATTTTTATAATATTTTACAAATATTTAATTGTTAATTATAGGTTGAACCAGCACTAATTATATGGTCTATAATTCTATGTTTAATTGGTAGAGCTGCAAATATTTTTCCTCTAGCCTTTCTTGTAAATCGTTTTCGAGAACATCAAATTACTAAAAAAATGATGTTCATAATGTGGTTTAGTGGATTACGTGGTGCTATTTCTTATGCTTTATCATTGCACTTGGATTTTAGTGATGAAACACGACATGTGATTATAACTACTACATTAATTATTGTATTATTTACAACATTAATATTTGGTGGTTCCACTATGCCATTATTAAAATTTTTAAGAGCAGAAAAGAAACAAAAGAATAATAGTAGAAGAAAAAGGAAAGATAAAGAAGTTTCATTAAGTAAAACTAGAGAATGGGTATATTTCATACATATAATACTTATTTATCTAAAAAATATTTATATTTATTTATTTATTTATTTATTTTTTTAGGGACAAACAATAGATTCTGAACATTTATCAGAACTTACAGAAGAAGAAATTGAAGTATCTTTTCTTCAATCTCGAATTCGTGGTTTCGCAAGATGGGATTTAAAATTTTTCATTCCATTTTTCACAAGAAGATTTACTCAGCAAGAATTGAAAGATTGTAAATCTCAAATGACAGATTTAACAAATCAATGGTATCAAGCTATTCGAATTAGTCCAATGGAATCTGATGATGAAGTAACAAATACATCAACAGCACAACTAAACATAAATTTATCAGTGGAAAATCAAAATCAAATACATGGAAAACAAAGTAAAAGACGTCCAAGTCACGGGTCTATATTAAGTATATAATTTATTTTGTGTGATGTGCTAAATGTGCTATCATTGCTCTGCTTATATTAAATACATAAATTTTTATTGATAATAACTTCTATTATAATTTAAGAAAAATATTTTCTGTGATTATAGTTTTTATTTTTGTTTGTATATATTTCTAGTGTATAATATTTCTATATTTTTAAATATGAATAATCCATCTATTGATTTATATTGAATATTAATCTTTATGACAATAATATTAATATTATTTTTATATTATTATATTAATTATTATTAATAATTAGTATTATTTCCAAAGAAAATTAATAAAAATATTATTATTTATTAGCTGCAGTAAACAATTGTTATATAGTAACAAAAATTTAGTAAAGAAGATAATATGGCATCTAAACATTTGCTTTGCTATATCAAAGCTTATTGTTGGTGAGGGGTTGTATTTAATATATATTAAGATTTTGAAGCATTAATGAATTTAAAATTAATTTACAGAGAGGACGAAGATTGGTCTGATTAATTATCAAATAAATTTAGTATCAATTTAATATCATTAATGAATTATATGATAATAAATTTATGAGTATTTAATTTTGAATGAAAATATTATTATACATCATATATTTAATATATTTTATCTGCCAATTTATAGTAAAAATTTATATTATTAGTATTAAATTTGTACATATCACGTATATACACAAAATTCAAATTTATATTTTATATTTTATTAATATATTTAATAATTTATATTTTATTAATATACAATTGATCACTTTTAAAAATATTATCAATTATATTTTTAAAATTAAAATTATATATAAAATTACTATTTAATTTTATATATAATGAATAAGAATAATTATTTTTTTATTTACATTAATTCAATGAAGAAATTGAATAATATAATTAATTAACATAATGTGAAGAAATATGATTAATGATTAAAAAATATTTAAATCATTGCACAAAAAAAAATTATGTATGTCCTAAAATAATTATGCTACATATCATGTAAAATAAATATTTATATAAATTATGAAATTTAGTAAAAATACTTAATAGAAAATATAAATTTAAAATAAAATTAAAAATATGAATTATTGAAAGAATCTATAAATTTAAATTATTTAATCTGAAAATAAATATAGGAGAAATAAGTGAATAAATTTTTTTAAACTAATTAATTTTTTATGAATCTTTTGTAATATGTTATTATTTATGCATATATTGTATATATATATATATATATAAAATACAAAATGGAAATGAAAATTTTACAAGATATTTTTTCCAAAATCATTGAAATTTATATAAAATATAGGAATTTATATGGAATATATCAATTTAAATCTCAAGTGATATAAATTCCTTTATGTATATTTATATATACTTTTATGGAAAGTATTTTTCACTAATTCTAATTTTGTAAAATAAGAAAAGATGAGATAAATGTTATTATACTATATAGATATCTATATCCAATATAAATATTTACATAAAAAAAATTAACATCATTTCATTTAAGAAAAATGAAGATAACATTTTTTTAATTTTTATGAAATTTATTTCCATAATATTTTATAATTCAAAATATAATTAGTCTGATTTACATATAAAAATTTCAAATCAATCTGCAATAATTTCGGAAAAAATAGTTTGTAATATTTTATTTGCCTAGCCTATATTACATCATAATAGGATATATATATATATATATATATATATATATATATATATATATTTATTTTTTTTTTAATTAAAATTTACAATAAGCAATGTCTAAAATGACATAAAAATTTAATTTAAACTCATTAATCTTTATTGATCTATATTATTCATAAATATTCTATATATTATTAAAGTATTATATATAAAATGATTAAATACTTTGTACATATAATATGTTTAAAATATTTTATTTTAATTTGTATGATATAAAAGATATATTTTTAAATGAATATTTATATGTATATTTTTATTATAATAATAGTTTTCTAAAAAAAAAAATAAATAAATAAAACGAATATTTTTAATTTTTTATAAAATAATAAAAATTTATTTAAAATATTTTATTTTAAATATTAATTAAATATTTCTTTTATATCATGCCAATTTAAATCGTAATATATAAATGTATTGTATTTTTTGTAATATTTTTATTTATCTAATAAATTCAAGTATTGTAATTTAATTATATCAAATATCTAATTTATATAAAAATATATTAAAAAAATATTTTTAATTGTAATTTATAATTTTAATAATTAAAATTTTGCACAAAATTAAATTATATATAAATATAAATATATAGTTTGTACAATAAAACATTAAAAAAAAATCTTTTTATTGATTTCAAAGATTATGGAGCTAAAGAAAATAATACAGTTAATTTTATTTTAATGTGTATTTATTTTTAATATCATATACCGATTTCAGGGTACACGGGTTTGTTATCTTATTTTTCTGCGGCAGGGCACATAACGGAGGCAGCGTCTAAACATCAAATCCGTTTATTTGTTTGACTCGATATCTCTACTTTATTATATCTACGTTTTTATGCCTCATCTGATCGTACATTGATTGACTGGAGCATGAGGCATTTGTTTTTAGAAATGATTTGCTGCAATTTCTTAATATCCTCATCATAATTGATCTTTCACGGTATTTTCTTTTGAGTGCAATGATATGGATATAAATGTATATAAAAAAAAGTTTTGATTTTATGATATTTTTTTTTGTAGTCAAATAAAAATACATCAAATATAGGAGATACCGTTATATGATCATTATATGAAAATTTAAATTCAATGTAAAATATTTTTAGAATGATTAAGTTCATTTAAGATGAGCAAAATTTCTATTCTTTACAAAAGCATACTTTTGATTTTTATTTCATTTACTTTTTTTTATAAATTGTTTTTATTTTTTATGATAATTTAAATTTTATTTAAATTATTTATTTTAATCAATCATTAATATAAGGATAAATACTATTATCTTTTTCATTAATAATAAAGTATTGTCTAAAAGCATGGCGGAGCATATTTGCCTCCTTTTTTTTTTTGCTAATGCTCCAGTCAGTTTAATTATACATATTCTCTGTTCAAATATTATTCACGCATTAGATTACTATCCAATAAAATTCTAAAAAGAATCTTCACATATCATGAGCTTCTATACGTATTTTTACCAATAGTTATATCCTTATTAATGCTCAGTACAGTACATTTGTGTATGTACAACATCGAGCAATCGACTAAGCATGCAGAGTTAAATAATTCTACAACGCTACGACCAATATGACTATATATCGATCCATAAAACAATATCATATCTCGATTCTATCAATTTATTACAGGAAATGTTCCAAAGGATTATAATTTGACTAAGTTGTCACATATAATCCATTAGAGTAGATTCTCAAGCACTTTTCTATACTTATCGCAATTTTTTTAATATAGACGCTTCAGTCTAAAAATGTGTAAAATTTCCAATTACATTTCAATATTTACAATACGTGTTAGACACGTCACAATTTACATGATATAACTTGGTGTTCATTTGAAATCTGTTTTTTTTTTATTTTATTTTATCAAACCTCAAATTTTTCCATTCCTAATCGACATCTTTATTTGTCGATCCATACTTTTGAACATTATAATATTACAAAAAATCACATATTATATTTTCCATTTACGCATTTTCTTGGTGTTGATATTATTTATTCTTCCTTGGCGCATTAAATATTTTTATATTGTAGAATATAATTTCACTTTTTTTTTACATTTGAAAAATTTTATTTGAATTATAATAAATTAAAAAAAAAAATAATATTAAGATTTCTTGAAAAATCCCAGTTCAGATGAATTTTAATAAAATGAGATTTTTTATTAAGCTTTGTCCGCTCCATTTAATTATTGCATGAAAATTTTAATCACTTGTATAATTAAATTTATTAACTGAAATATAAATCTCTGTAAAAATTTCAAGTTTGGGTCCCTGTATAAAACAAGCTTCTTTGGCTTTGTTTAACTCTTTACTGATTTTTCTTTTTCTTAAAATGATTGTTCTGTAATATTGAAAAAGAATATACGCTTTCATGTTTTAATATATATATGAATACATTATTTGCACAAACTTTGGAGAGCGGAGATTTATATATGGAAGAAAAGGAAAGGAAAGGAAAGGAAAGAAGGGAAGTTCTTGTACATCAAGCTATACACATTTTTTAATGTTGATGTTTGTTAATTTCATTCTAACTAGCGCCAAAGCAGCGAATCATACCTACGTAAATTGTCATTTCATTTATTCTGTGTGTGTGTGTGTGTGTGTGTGTGTGTGTGTGTGTGTGTGTGTGTGTGTGTAAATTTTTCGGTTTGTATATTTGTAATGTGCGGCTATACGGTGAAATCGCATATCTTTAAAACTGTTTCCAAAAAAGCCGATCATTTATTTATCATACAAATGTTGTATGATTTAAGTTATCATTTATTTTTAAAAATGTTCTTCATTTGTTAATATTATCATATTATATATTTTCTTGCTAAAGCAAAAATTATCTTTAACGATACATAAACACATGATGATCGAATTATTGAACATCAATCATCAATTATAAAAATAACCAAGCGAAAATTCGAGATGTATTTCGGAAAAAGCACTTATTTTGTCAATTCCTCACATCCTTTTTGTATTTTTTCCAAATTTCACTAGTCACATTCCGTAACATAATATGAATGTATATTTAATTATGACAACTTCGGTTATGTACTGTACAAATTCAATAGGATTGCCATTATCAGTCCCAAGATCATAATTACGGTGGGATCACATGATTACATGAGGACAGTTAAGTATCTATGATAATTTTAAATAAAAGTTTTGAATTTCATCGATCAGATAGAAGAAGCATTCTCATTAAGATATGCAAAAAATAAAAAATAAAATCAAATAAATCAAATCTTATCATGATCTTAGTTATCAACTATCTCTTTTAAAAGTTAATATTAACAATTCAGTATTTCCTTTTTTATCATAGTACGTATAAATTTTAATTTTTATTAAATATGGAAATGAATTATAAATGTATTAAAATGACTAAAGTAGTCTCTTTGTAAGACTCATTGATTTATAAACTCTTAACGAAAATAAACATAACTAATTTTAAATGACCTACTTTAAGTAACTATTTTTCTCTTTTACCCAGAATAAACATATTCTCATCTAATGTAACATAATTAATAATAAAAGTTTTTTTTATATGCATTTCCACCAGTTTCGTTCAAAATACTTTTTAATCAATCATATTATTTTTGATAAAATGATATTAAATTGGCAGATACAGCGAAACTGAACATTTGTTTGGAAGCATAAATAGAATTCAACGATACAAAATATATTTGTAATGTTGAATAGTCAGTAATCGTACTGTTTCGCTTTTTTCGTTATAAAATAGAAGACAATTTATCGGCAGAGAGCTTAATAATCAGTCAATAGCTCGAAGTAAAGAAGGTCGCGCAGAACTTAACACCGTATTTCTTTTATCATGATTATTTTATGAAATATTACCGAAATGTCAGTCATGATGTAGAAACTACTCTCTTTTTCATAATTGTACAATATATATATGATATATGCTTTTAGCAGTATAAAGAAATATATAATAAATTAAATGAAAGAAAACATATACCACAATTATTGAATGTCTCAATTATCGTTCGAAATCAGACAGTGTATATGATTTTACCAAAATTCCATGACTTATTCTTTTTTAAATTATTTTTGTATTACTAATATATTATAAATAATATATATATATTTATGATTATTATGAATTTATTACATTTATTACAATTCAAATTCTAGAATTTCTTCATTAAATAAAGTATGCACTGTCTTATTCCGAATCATACCAATTATTTAACCAAGAATCTGGCGACCAACTCTTAATTATACTAATATTATATATTTATGTATTTCTGCATTCATTGAATTTGTACAAAGATTCAGTTGCTTAAACACACGTTCCGGCGTATGTATTATGAGTATTATTTAATCAAGACAGTAATAGTAATGATTATTAAACTTCCTGAACACTAATTAAGCACGAGGAGAGATCACAGAGAAAAAAACCTGCTATCAATAAATTTCGAATAATCAATTTAATGCAAAAAAATATTTTAATGAAAATTTTAATATTCATTATAGCATAACAATGGGCCTGCCCTTTCCTAAAGTACATTATGAGTAGGTCCCATGACTCTTGGGATATTTGATAAATTAAGTGACAAGTAGTAATATAAAGGATAATATAACGATGACCATGTAAAATAATAAAGTACTACGAAATTTTAATTTAAGATAGCATCACTAAATGAAAAACATGTTTTAACAAATTTATAAATACACAAGTAGGCAGCCATCGTCGAGAGTGTTACAATTAGAAGCATACTCAACTACTGCAAATATTGGAATTTGGTGGAATGTAGCAAGTTCTTTCTTTTCCAATTGTCTTGGTATTAGATAACTCCTATTTACTGTATAAAATTAATCACAATAATAGACGTAAATGATAATCATAAAATTATTAACAGATAAAAAAGATAAAAAACAATTCTAAATTATAATTTATAAGATACATTTTTAATAATTTTGCATCCTATAATATTAAATATTATAATATATTATAATATTATTATAAAATAATATTATACATATATATAATATTTTATATTGAATAATTTTTACTGTGCGTTTTTAATGATAATACATTCATTACACAAAAATAAAACAATATATATAAGATGAAAGAACTTGGCCATTGCTGATCATTATCTTTTGTCACACTCTCGACTTATAATTACGTCAGGATGGTAGAAGTATAGAGTTGAAGAATTTAAAGATAAAACGATAAAAAACATGATCACTTTTTGATTTGCAGCCATGGATGCTTCAGGCACTCTGCTGCTGTAGCTCGCGTACTCGGGTCAAACTCGAGCATCGGAGTTAGGAACTCTTCAAACTCGCGCGCTTCTCTTGGTGACCAGTCATATTTTTCTGTAAGCACCTCGTACAGTCCCCAAGGTTTTAATCCAGTAATTCGTTTTAATTCACCTTTCTTGTTGAAGTACATTTTTGAGTTTTTGCCAGAAAGAGCAATATGTCTTGGTATTTCTCCAAGCAATTCAATAATATGTGCTAAATGATCTTCATCTCTATGATAAAAAATAAAATATATTTTATAATATCATATTATAAATGTGAACAAATTTTTTTGAATGATTACAAAAAATGATATTTTACCTGCAATAATAATTACCACTATGTGGTTCAAAAAGATAATCACCAGTTGCTAATTCAAACGCCATGCAGGCAGTGGACCATATATCTGCAGATGTATCATATCCAGATCCTAATAACACTTCTAATGATCTATATTGACGAGTTTGAATATCATCTGTAAATTTTTTATGGACCCAACATGCATTACCAAGATCTGCTATTTTTACTTCAACATCACATTCTACCAGGGCAGGATCTAAAGGAGCTACACATGCTCTTTTTAATTGTTTACTTTCAGGTGGATGTAAATTGCGGCCTATAGAAAAAAGTAAATATGAAATTAATATGATTATTTATATATACGAAAAAATTACTTTCTGAAAGATTACCTTCACTACATTCATCTGTATCTTCATGGTCAGGTGAATGTATTGCTTCACCACAATTCTTTTCTACATCGCATGAATTTGCATTTTCCATCTTTTCTAATTGTTGAGGTATTTGATTTTCTATTTTTTCTTCAACCGTTAAACTATCTACACCATTTATATGCAATGAAGGTGCAGATGGTTCTGAAATGTCAGGTGAACCTTTACTTTCGGTATTATCATCTATACTTTCTGTGTTTATGTCTTGATCTGGACTATTTGTTTCTAATTCTCCATTTGCTCTTGTGCTATTTGCAAGTTTATCTTGCTCTTCAAGTTCTTCTATTTGTTCCATTTGTTTCTTTAGTAGTTCATTTTGACGTTTTGCTTTCTTCTTAAGTTTTTTTTTCTTATTTTTTGACATTTTAGAATTAGGAGTGGGTTCTTGGAATTCCTTTGGTGCAGTTGAAATCAAAGATACTGGCAATTTCATTCCAAGTGAATGTAATTCTGTTGCTTCACAAGCTAATTTTCTTATATAAGCTTCATCAACACAAACAAGAACATTTTCAGGTTTAATGTCTGTGTGAATAATTTTACCTACAAAAAAAAACACAAAAATATTTTGTTAATAATTAATTTTTGTGATATTAAATATTTCAAATTCATGTAAAATTAAAACTTATTAACATAAATTAATATTATCTAATGGAATAATATGAATATATTATATAATGGAATATATTAACCAAATATATTTTTCAATTATAAAAATCTTACATTTATTATGTAGATAATCAAGACCTTCAAGAACCTGTCTAATGATACGTTTAACATTATTTCTTGGAATTCCTCTATAGTTAGATTTGATGATCAATTTAAGAAGATTATGCCCAAGAACTTCAAATACCATACAAACATGCAAACCATTAATGCCACTAATCTTGAAGTCATTGAGTAACTGGACGGTTTTATTACGCTTAGGATCACCAGGATCTGTATCACGTACATCTTTTAATAATTTAATTTCATCCAATGCAGTTTCAGTAAAATGAGATGCAGATTTGACCACTTTAAGTGCTACAAATCGTTTATCCTACAGAACATATTTTAAAACATAATATTTATAAATTCATTTAGAAAAATATATACTTTCTTGTTAATCAAATATATACCTGTAAATCCCAACAAAGCCAGACTGTTGAAAAATGACCCCAACCAAGCTTACGAGTTACATGATAGCGATTTAAAAATAAATCTCCTATTTTAACAGGATGATATCCTCCTTTGCAATAATCACTGCTGTCTTCTTGTTCTTCATCTTCACTACTGTATACTTCATCACCATCTTCCATTGTTTCATTACTTGAGCTATGACATGGTTCCAATCTGTAAGTTTTAGTTAGGAAAAGGTAGGGAGCAAACACGAATTAGAAAGTAAAAGACTATAAACTGTTTTCAAAAATTTTTATGGGATTAGCAAAAATAGATAATTTATAAATTTTATTATTTCACAATAAACATTATTAATACATTTTTAAAAAATATAAATATTACTTTTCACTGAAATATTTCATAACAAAACTGACCATTTTGCAATATAAAAGAAATTCGATAAGAAATTTGATACGAACATGTATTACATCGAAAAAATTTACATAAATTCGTAAACGAGAAACTGTCAACGAAAAGAATATTAATATAATAAAATAAAATGATAATGATATTTGAATACCTGTTTCCATTATCACTGGAATATGGTCTTTGTGCAGAAGCATCCTGATAGAAACTCGATCCTTGTCCTTGTTGAGTAGTCGATGCCTTTGAACATTGAGCTCCTGATGTTTCTGATTCATCTTGAATATTTGCTTTTCCTTTTCGTTTGCTTGGCTTGTGCCTTTTTTTTTTGGCCTGAATCGCTAGGACCCGCCTGTTCACGTCTGTCTTTGCACTCATACCGTTCCGTGCGCCTCGATTCGTCGGGCCGCTTTCCTCTTTCTTCACACTTCCCACACTTCCGTTTTTACTTCCTTTTGTAATTTTTTCTTATATTTTTTAATGGAGGCACTTACACCCGTTACCGTCTCCCCGGGTTTACGAACGATATAATATAGTTTATTATCGTTTCATTTCTGCGCTGTGCCGCGCACTTCGCTCGGCGGTTGTTTGAGTATGGCCGCCCCCGCCGTCACCGTGTCCTCGTCTGCCGTTTCGAGTAAAGCAGGTGTCGTTCTACAGGTCGTCAATATTGTATTTATCAATGCACTTCCACCTTCTACTCAAATTGCCTGTTACATCGGCAATACACTCGCACATATAAAATTTTTCTTTTCTAATCTAGTCGCGACCTCCTACTTCTCCCTTCATTAATAATTAGTACTCAATAGTTCCTTTTCTATGCCGTGGTAGCAGACAAGGCTCAAATTCGCTAAGTCTTTAAATAATTACTTTATAGTTTCAGATAAGATTTTAAAGTCTTTATTTTGTTCTTTGATGAAATTCATAGAATATTTTATACTTAGCTTAACGTTTTTTATGAAAGAACATCAAATACATTTTAATAATCAATTGCAACACAACCAATCGGAAAAGTGTATAATGTTATCTAATTAATTATATAATGTAACAAATACAAATAACAGAAATAATTTGTTGGAAATATTATCTATATTATCTATATTTAAATTGTTTAAAGTTTATTTAAAATTGATTTTATCAATATTTTTAATTTATTCATTATAATCAATTATTTTTTTATATTTTATATAAAAAATTATTGTTATATAAAAAAATATTTCTATATATAAAAGGAAATAAATAACTTTTAATAACAACCATAAACAATAAAATTTAAACAAGAAATATTTCATAATAATCATATAAGTAAGCAATTTGTTAGAAGATGGCAATACTATATACGTGATTCATTATATCTAAAAGTTTCATCAACTATATATGACATATTTTTGGTTATAACCAAAAAATATTTTTGTGGGTGACGTTTGATCTTAGAATCTTTTTAGATTATTCAACGCATGATTTGATTGTTACTTGATATTTATATGTTTTACATACTCTATTAAAAAAGTATTAATAAAATGGATACGATATTTCATGAAAAGGTAAATAATAATATGCGTGAGTATTTAATGATTTTTTAAAATATAAATTATTTCAATGGGAAAGTTTGTTACAGCAAGAAGGATTTTTATGCGCACAACATTGTTTAAATGCACTTTTACAAGGTCCATATTATAATGCTGTAGATCTTGCTAGTTTAGGTCATCAAATGGATGAAGAAGAAAGGATAAGAATGGCAGAATCTGGTGTTGACAGTGAAGATTATAAACTTTTTCTAGAGGTGAATCTGTGCATTGTAACTTTTTATATTATTTATAATATATTACAGAATATAAAAATAAGATTTTAAATATTTTATTATATATTCATTTATTTTATTTGAAATATTAATTATTGTACTAATATCGTTATATGTGGTAAAGGGCATTAATTATTTTGCTTAGCAACCATCAGGAAACATGGATGATAGTGGCTACTTCTCAGTTCAAGTAATTAGTAGTGCGTTAAAAGTTTGGGGATTAGAATTAATTCCATATAATAGTACAGAATCTGCAGCTATAATGGCACAGAACGATCCTTTGTATGTTATTCAATTTTTTTTATTTAAATAATTTTTATTTGAATTTTAAATATTTATAAAATAGTTATCTTGCATTAATATTAAATAATAAAATTGAAAAATAAATATATAATAAGAAAAAAATAAAAAAATTGTATATAAATCATCATATATTAAAATATGATTATATTTTATAATATATATAATTTTTAGACAGATGAAAGCATATATTTGTAATTACAAAGGTCATTGGTTTACTATAAGAAAGATTGGAAAGCAATGGTTTAATTTAAATTCAGTATTAAGCGGACCAGAACTTATATCGGATACTTATCTTTCTATGTATTTAGCTCAGTTATTACAAGAAGGTAAAAATTTTAGTGAAATATAATAAAAAATAAAATTATAGATACAAAATTATATATCTTTATAGGTTATTCTATTTTTATTGTTATTGGTGCACTTCCACAATGTCCTGCAGATGATATTCTTATGAAAAATCCAATAGAACCTATATCAAAAGGACAAACATCATTAAAAACAAAAACAAAAGGTTATTATCTGAATATTATTATATCTGAATTTTTTTTTCTCTCCATTGAAGATTTTATAATTATATATTTTTTTTTAACAAAACAAGATTGTTTGGTTTTACAGGTATAAGTAATAATGTAATATCAAATACATTTACCAGAGCATTATCTAATAAAGAAAAAATATCAACAAGTAAACTACAAGAGAAGATAATTCCCATAAAAATTGAAAAAAATGATGAAGAAGATGATGAGAATGCAGAATTACAAAGGGCACTTCAATTAAGTTTTGAAGAGAATAAAAGAAATGATGTAGATAAATATCTTAAATTAAGTTTGGATTTTCATGATTACAATAAAAAAACATGTGGGACTGATGATGTAGATGAGGATGATGATTTAAGAAGAGCTCTTCAATTAAGTTTAGAATGTGCTACGGCTCCATCAACACCAGAATCTGAAGACTTACATTGGCATCAATTAAATCACTTTGGTACATATTCAAGGACATCAAATGGAGAAACTTCACAAAAATTGAATATTTAATAATATGTGCAAGAATATTTTTAATATTATTATTAAAATAAATTTTATTTGTAAATTATAAATAATTAGTTACTTTGTGTGTAGTATGAATAAGTATTTCAAAAATAAATGTATAAATAAAAGATCTGTACATGTTATAAGTTTTAAAGTGCATTATTAGTTTATTTTACCAATGTTAAAACTTGTTATTAAAAGATTATTTATATTTATAGTATTTAATTTTAATTAAATACTAAAAATTTTGTATTTTGATACTTTTGATACTTTTAGCAAAATATTAAAATCGACAGTTTTTTGAACGCACTTTAATATCATTGGTTTAAATTTTTCCGGAACATTACTCAAAAACGTTATGTTAAGAACACACTTTTATTTTTATGTGTATTCTATTTCTATAATCAAATAATTATTTATTCTTTGTCAAATTTATTAACTTTTAAATATAAATTTATGATTTTTTACATTTATAATAGGACAAACAAATAATTGTTTTTGCGGCAATATTACCAGATGGCTATGAACCCAAATTTTTAATTGTAGTCACTCTGTAGTTGCTCCTGTTTTGTATGTGAATACTGAATGTTGACATTCAACATGGCGGCATGTCGTCAGTGCTGTGCTGTGTCGTGGTGAGTTTTATAAATCTTTTTAAAGCTATTCGATTATGAGCTTTGCAATGAAACATTCATAATGATTACAATTATTTGTTTTTTGATAGTTATATTGATATTTTATAAGTAAAGAAAATTTTAATAAATCTTTATGATATGTAAAGAAACGAGTGACCTCATAAAAAATTAGAATCTCGTAACTGGCGAGCATGTACAATATTTCGGATTTTTGTTTTTTATATCTTGTTAAAGTTATCATTATTTTAAATTCAAAATTACTTTTATGATGTTTCGTTAAACAAAATATATGTTTATTTACTTTTAGGAAAATTTATAATACTTATATTGTTAGATATATTTCAAACATTTTCATATAGGTATCCAACTATTACATTCCATTTACAGCAAAATTCGAGAATAATAATTTAAACAACAAAATGATGATAAAGATGTTTTCACTATTTATATAACATTAATAAGTGAAACTTTGAATATAAATAAAATTTCAAGAAATAAATAAAAAACATTGAAAGAACTGTACCAGTTGGAGCATAAAAAGTCAATGTCAAACTAGTAGTTAATTATTGTCAATATTTTATTTATCTTATGTATAACCATAAATAGGATACAATAAATATATTATAGATTTCTATATATAATTGTATATTATTATAATGTGAAAAGAAAAATAACCTATATATATATATAAAGAGATGCTTTTCTCATCTCTGTTAAAAACTTATTTTTTTAGTTTATTCAAAATAGAATTTTATTTTCAATGCATCCATAATAATATCCATAATATAATAGAATTATATTAATAAAAGTTTATCAAAATTAGTAAATTAATATAATAAAATAAATATTTTTTTCAATATATCTCTATAAAATATAAATTATAACTAAAATTTATAAATTTTGATATGTATATGTATGTCTATAAATATATATATGGATATATAAAATGCATAATATTTTATTTAAAATATATAAACTTTGATTTACATTTAAACAATATTATTTGTTTTTTTTATTTTAGCAAAATATTATTTAAATATAATATAATTAACTATTATTATTATAGATACATCTTAAATAATAAAAAAATGAAATATTTATTTATGATATCATATATTATTAAAATCTTTTTTTATAGTAAAGCTCATAATTTTATTAAAATATATTATTATTTCTTTAATGTTTATTTATATTAATATGACCAAATATTTTTTATTTCAGCTTGTGTAATTGTTAGTTTAGGACACTTTTGAAACCAAGGCTCACTGTAAATTCCATAATTAAATGCTGAAGAAAGAAACGCTAACATAGAAATATTGGAACAACACAATCACACTCAGCACGCATTGAAGACATCTGAGGATTTCAAGTCAACATTTATCTTTTAAATCTCCTATGTTTTTTGATTTACTCCTTTTATAAAGGATGACTGCTGTTTAAAAGGAACACAGTTATTCTAGTGTACGCTATATTGAGTAAATATCAAACAGTTGTTATAACACGTGCATACGTATGTGGAAAGTATCAATGGTCTATGATGTGCTAAGAATTTTGTACTTGTATTAATTCATAAATCAACATTAACTATATTGTTCATTTGTATATTGTGTACACAAGCTTTGTGAGAAAGAGTTAGGTGAGCTATAAAGTGACCGTGATTGTGATTGCGGCTGAGATTGTGCTGCTCTTGACTAATAAAACATTTGTATTTGTATTTGAAGAGTGCCAATTTTGCACAGAGTTGCCTGGGTACTCTTTTATAAATAATTTATGACAAACGTCAAAATATTTTCAAATCCTTCCTTCCACTTCTTGGTCACAAAGAAGCCTGCATTTCTGCAGCATTTTTAAGAGCCTCTCTTCCTCTGTATTAAGTTCTTGTAACATTATAATAGTGAACAAAGATATAAGGTACCAAGAACCATTCTGTGATATCTATGTTAACACTTAAATAATTGAAAAGACTAAAAATTTCTAAATATAAGTATATATATATATATATATATATAAAATATATATATATTGTGGTGAAACAGAAGTGAACATAAAAAAGAAATTAAGTAATTATTTCAAGAAAAGAGGAAAACTTATATGTAAAGATTACATTTAAAATTGTGCAAATTTGAGACAATGTCCAACAATCCTCAGTGGAAAACGTTCCAGCCGCCAATCATGAACTCTGACCCTGCAATACTTGATTACAAGTCTATGACTATACCAAGTCCTAAAGTTATAACAGGATCACATCAACCAACAACTAATATCTACAGAAATGGTACCAATTATAGTGGAGATCATTATATGATGGATTCACCTCCTGGAAATGGAAAAAACACAATACAATATGCTGGTTATCCTAATACTAAGATGTCACGTAATGAAGTTACCAGATTTCCTTTTGGAACATTTACAGGAATGGAAGGAAGCACTGGTTATACAGAAGAGCCAACAACAAATAACTCCACTTATCAAGATCAATCTGAAAACCAAGGAACTCGAGAAACTGGAATAATTGAAAAATTATTGGTAAGAATTTTATTTTATTTTTAATATTTATTTTATTATATACAAACTTTTATTTTTTTCTAGCATTCATATGGATTTATACAATGCTGTGAAAGGCAAGCAAGGTTGTTCTTTCATTTTAGCCAATTTAGTGGTAATATAGAACATTTAAAAATTGGAGATCCTGTTGAATTTGAAATGACTTATGATCGTCGGACAGGCAAACCTATTGCTAGTACTGTTAGCAAGATTGCTCCAGAAGTGGTTAGTATATCATGATAATAATATATCATTTATATAAAATGTCAGAATAATCTAAAGTTATAATCAAAATATTGAAATATATAAAATACTAAAATATATAAATATAAATATAAAATCTTATAATGTAGGTGCTAAGTGAAGAAAGAGTTACTGGAAATGTAACAACAGAATTGCATACAAGTGGTGATACACAAGGTCGTATTAGTTATGAAAATCGTGGAGAATGTTTTTTTCTGCCATATACAAAAGATGATGTTGAAGGAAATGTTACTTTGCGTGCTGGTGATAAAGTGTCATTTCAAATTGCTACTAATCAACGGTGAATAATTTATTAAATAATTCATTTTAATATTATTTATTTAAAATATTGTTATTATTTATTATTATAATATATATAATATCACATCATAGGCAAAATTATTATAATATTATATAATTACAGTGGAAATTTAGGCGCATGTCATGTAAGATTGGAAAATCCAGTACATCCAGTTCGCTATCGTGGAGTTGTATGCTCGATGAAAGAAAATTTCGGCTTCATTGAACGTGCTGACGTAGTTAAAGAGATTTTCTTTCACTTTAGCGAAGCTAAGTCTATGAAAGAAGAACTTAGACTGGGAGATGATGTTGAATTTATAATACAAACTCGAAATGTAAATATTTTTTTATTTATTATACTATTATACATGAACAATTGTTATTTAATATTAATTCTTTGCACAAATTTAATAACATTAATATTTTAAGGGAAAAGAAGTAGCTTGTAATATTACTAAGCTACCACCTGGGTCAATAGTCTTTGAAGAAGTGAGTAATAAAATAGTAACAGGACAAGTATTAAAACCTCTGGAAAGGGGTACTGCAGCTCGTCATCAAAATGATCCTTTACCTGGAAGAATTCGGTACAGAGATACAGAACATTCTTCAGATACAGTTGAAATTCCTTTTGGTGACAAGGATCAAAAAGGAGATTTTACTCTCAGGTATACTTATAAATTATTTTTATTTATTTCTATTTTTCATTTATTTAATTATAAATTGATATGATTTTTAGACATGGAGACTGGGTCAAATTTCGTATTGCTACAGATACTAGAGATCAACTCAAGAGAGCTACTGAAATATTACTATTACCTGAATCTTTTAATGTATCCGGTGAAAAACGAGAACAAGGCATTATAGCTGCATTAAAAGATGGATTTGGTTTTATTCGTTGTGTAGATCGAGATACACGACTTTTCTTTCATTTTAATGAAGTTTTGGATGTTGATAGAGAAATTAGTGTAGGGGATGAAGTTGAATTCACAGTAATTCAAGTAAGAATAATACATCTAGAATTTATTTTATTTTTTTTAAGTATATTTTAATTAAATTTTTGCATTAGGATCCTTCTTCCTCATTTTCAAACAATCGACAAAGTGCAATTAGATTAAAGCACTTACCGGCTGGTACAGTTCAATTTGAAACAATTATAGAAAAAGATTTATTGGGTACTATAATTCAGAGTATAAATGGCGTTGTGCCTGGTCTAATTGGATACACAAAAGAAAATCAACAAAAAAGCGTCATTTTCTTTAGTAAAGATTGTGATCCTAAGAATATCCCAAGACTTGGTGATAAGG
This sequence comes from Apis florea, assembly GCF_048593485.1. Taxonomy (NCBI): domain Eukaryota; kingdom Metazoa; phylum Arthropoda; class Insecta; order Hymenoptera; family Apidae; genus Apis; species Apis florea. Next base: position 1,944,869 of record NW_028256714.1, on the reverse strand, counting down.
TACATTATATATATATATATATATATATATATATATATATATATATATATACATATATATATATATACATATATGCATTATTATGATTTTATTAATACATTTTTTAAAAGTATTGGTATTTTAGGTTCAATTTAGTATCTGTCAAGTAAAACGGAATAAAGAACTTGTTGCTGTTGACATATCTCTAATGAACTCTTCCGGTGAAAAAACTCAAAATGGCAACAAAAAACTAAATGGACAAGTTTGTCAAGGTTTTATTGCTGCACTTAAAGATGGATTTGGTTTTATTGAAACTGTAAATCATGATAAAGAAATATTTTTTCACTTCAGGTAAGTAATTTAAATATGTTTGAGAATATTATATTTTATATATCTTTTATAATATTTTTATTTTTTAGCAATTTTGAAGGGGATGTTAATGCTTTAGAAGTAGGAGCTGATATTGAATGTACGATCAGTTCTGGAAATGGTAGAGGTAATGGTGGTTGTGTAGCCGCGGATTACGTTAAATTGGTACCTCGTGGAAGCATTCCTAGGCCAACACCAGTTAGTGAAGTGCTTGATGGAACAGTTATTAGACCTTTACGAAGTGCAAATCCTGACCAGGCAGAGTATGCTGGCTTAATAAAAATAAATGCTACTAATGAAGATGAAGATACTCCTGAATATGAATTCAGAATTATGGGACTTGTCAATAAACGTGAGCTGTTACAAGCTGGTGATCCTGTACAATTACAGGTGGATTCAGCAGGTCATGCTTGTAATATCGTAGCAGTTAGAAAAAAGAGAAGAGCAACAGTTGATGCAGTAAAAGGCCCTTTTGGTTTTCTTGCATATGAAGTTGATGAGGGTAAGAAATTATTTTTCCACATGAGTGAGGTTCGAGATCATGCAATACTTCAACCAGGAGATCAGGTTGAATTCGTTTTAATTACGAATCAGCGTACTGGTAAATCATCTGCATGCAATGTAACACGATTAAGGTGAATTTTCTATAATTTATTTACATATTTTACTATATTATTAATATCTTCTTTAATTCTCATATTTTTTTCTTTATTGTACAGTGATGCCGTTCAACAACGACCCGAACGTTTGATTAGTCGATTACGTACTACATCTTTGGAAGATACAGGTCCTAAATTAACTATAGTTAGGCAACCAAGAGGGCCAGATGGCACACGTGGATTTAGTCAAGAAAGATCACAGCATACTCCTGGTGCTATCCAAGAGTAATGTTGTATTGAAAAGATTATTGCTTATCCAAATTGTAATCTACATTACTTGTTTTTAGTCCATACACTTCGGTACCGAGATTATTATTATTATAAGCATCGTAAACATTTGCCAAATTGAGACTAATGTGACAACAATAATAACATTGATAATCGATTGGATCATGATCTTGTTGAGAAAAAAAATATAAACTAAAAAAACAACGAGTCATTTTATCATCTTATAAAATATGAAGATAATCAGGAAGGCAGTTTGTCTGAACTACTTCAATTTCTTTAAAAAATTTACTTTTTTTTTTTTAACATGTAATAGACTTTCATAATTATAAAAAATGATTATGAAATATTATTAGAACTTCTAATTATTACACATTTTTTTTCCAATAAAAATTGTAAAAATGTTTCGTCATTCAAATAATTTAACATTGAACTGTTTGACAATCTGCCTGTTTGTAATGTTCAAAGATAATGTCCCGTCTATCTTTATAAAAATATACGTACATGTTGATAAAATCTTTATTTATATTATTTTATTTAGAATATTTGTTTTACCTGCAACATATATCACAATCAGTTGAAATAACACAATAGTAAAAAAATCAGTGTCATATGCACTACAGCATATATGATAACATTGATTGGCCATATAATCAAAAAAGAAGAAAACTGCATTCATATTATTTACTGAAATTTATGAATTTTATAGTCCAAGCAGACATGTGTTCTACTATATAAATTATTGTAACGTGTTACTCTGTTGATGAGAAAATGTCTATGAATTTGTAAAAAGTTACAACTGGCCAATTGTTTGTCCTAGATAATATATAACATATAAATATATATACATGTCGTTAAGTTCCTGATGCAGTCTCGTGTTAAAATATAAAATCAAATTAGTATTATGGATTCAGTCGATATATACAAAAGAATTATAAGAAGTACTTATGTGAAAAGTAAAAAAAAATTGCATTTTATAAATTTTGCCATCAAAAACAACAAGCGAGGTACACGTGGCATTATAGAAAATAGATGAAAGAAATAAAGTAACGATGTGCATTAATGCAAACACAATACAAACTAAATGTTTGTTCGAAACTTTGTGGATCCAACACATCATGTGCATACATATTGTAAAATTATTGATGAATAAACAGTGAAAATATTAAAGATATTTCTTTTTTATGAATCTCAGAGATTTTAAAAACATAAAAAATTGAAATTTTTTATAGATTATAATTTTTTTAAGAATTATTATTTATATTTTTTTAATTCTTAATAACACAAGAAAAATTATCATATATACAATATATTTATTATGTATGTACAAAGATGTGTAAATTTTTGCAAAATATGTTTATTTTTTGTACTTAACATGCTAAATGTATTTAATAGATTAAAAAAAGACAAGTTGAATTAGATCACAACACATTCATAAGGAAAGAGTCCTCGGAAACGTTGATTATTTGGACCTGGACAAGCTGCAAAATATATAATTTTATTTAAAAGATATTTCAATATTTTTTATTTATTATACTTATTAAATTTTGTCATGATATATTTTATTATAATAATATATCTTTAAATAATTAAAAATTCGTACATTTAAATAATTAAAAGTTGATTAAAATATTTTTTATCATTTCAAATTACCAATTATTTAGTGAAACATGTACAAATGCAAAATTTATAATTTAATTTTTTAATACTAAAATTAAATTAATTTTTTAAATTAAAAATTACTAACGTTTATCACAGTGTGATCCATAATAACCAGTTCCTTCACAGCGACATTTAAATCCAGGTTCTGATGATATTTGTAAACATGATCCTCCATTTAAACAAGGTTTTGTACGATAACATATATCGCTACGCTTACCTAAAAAAAATAATTATTTGAATCTTTTAATATTGAATTTTCAAATCAATATTGAACATTTTTACTCTTTTAAATATTTATGAAAAAATATCTATGAATAATAACATATAATATTATGACTGAAATTAACAGGTAAGTTATTACCTCTTAACGCTTCTTTACAATCTTCATTACTATTATATCTGTATTCAGAAGAACAACCATAACCGCATCTGCATTGTGCATTATAGATACGACATCCATATTGCATTTGATCCAAATCGCAAGCATTAGTTTTTGATAGTATGTCTATTATTATAATTAAGATAAAATATTTTAATGATATAATTCGTAATAGTTAAATTGTAATTATGTATCTTTAATTCATAAATATTAATATATTGTTTAATTTATCAATTAAAATGATTAATTTTTTATCATTTTTTATTTTTTTATTAAAAAATATTATATTACTTAATAGAATACTTTTATATTTAATTTTACTTCTAGATAAATTTTATTTAAAATTTTATCATGAGATTAAATGATAATATTGTAATAGAATACTCTTCTATCAATAGATGATAAATGAAATTTCGTAAAATCATTATATATATATTATAGTATATAATAAAATTTAATATAATAAATCTAAAATTTAGAAATGAAAAAAAATGTATTTATTGAAATTAAATAATAAAATTATTATTTAAGCATAATTCTGCTTTTTATCTACAATATTTTTTTCATAAACGTTGTCTCTTTACAATGAATATATCTGCAGTTTATTTACCCTGAAAAGATAACATAATGAAAAAGAATACTGAAGGAATTATTTTTACTATTGAATGTGTTCATTACATTTTCTACTTGGCTGAATAAATATTTGATAAAAATTTAATAAGATAAAATATATCTGCTCGGATTAATTGATTTTGGAATATGCAAAGAACAAAATTAATATTTTGTTTTTTAAATGAATTATTATTTGAAAAAAGTCTTTTTTATTTATAATTAATTAAAGAAAATAATTATTAATTATAAATTTTATAAAGTAAAGGAAATATAGAATCATCAAAAGTATATTTTATTATCGTGATACATTATCTATCTACTCGGTGAATGAACCGAGATGTTTCCTTTAACGGAACACTTGTACTTATTTTATTAAGTGAATTACTATCATTTAATTTAATGTCTTTTTAAAAAAATACAAGAAATAGAGTATTATGTGAAAATAACTTTTCCACAATCTTGAAATAAAATTTTCAACATTTGGAAATGCTAAAATCTTTTAATATATTTTTTATTATTATTATATATAATATATGTTATTTTATATAATATTATGTATTTCTTAATTATTTTATTTCTTAATTATTTTATATAATTAAGAAAGGATATAAAAACAAAGTTTTTTGCTGTAATATAGTGATTAAATTTGAAAATGAATAAATTTATAAGATCGAGAAATCAATATTTAATGTAATTCCTTGTAATATGTGATCAATCTAATAAGTTACAAAGAAATAATAAATGTTTGTAATTAAATATTATTTTATAAATATAATATTTTCTTACATATTTTTATAAATTATATTATATTGAGAAACGCAACATGTTCATACCTATAATAAGTAGCAGAATTATTGATATTGTCAGTCTTGATAGCATGATTAGCCTAAAGCTTACACAAAAACCGGGGGAGAACTATACCGATAACGATCCAAATAATTGTAGATTTCTGAAGATAGAGATCGTTGATCAATGCCTATGAATAAACTATTGCTTGAATTCTGGGATTAAAGATCGTTTGTTAAAAAGGGGTTCTTTACACATTCACTATCGCGAGGATAAAATTCGTACTTTAGTGCAGCTTCTTTCTGTCAGCTAGCAACTAAACTCGCTGAACGCGTCGACCGAACTGATTAGCCAACTCCAGGCAGCTAGAGACTTTTTAACTGCTGCTTTACGATTATTAACTAAATGTGTTTAATTAGTATATCTCTTAAACACTATTGGACTAAGAAATCAGGATATAAAATTAGTAACTGTTTATATTGATGTATTCTTTACAATTTATGTAGATTTGTAATTTCGTTCATTTTAATATCAATTATTATTTTTATCGATAATTTTTATCTCTTTTATATCTTTTAGTTTTGAATTTATTAATTTTATATTGTAATTTAATTTTATTATTAATGTCATATGTATTTATGTATATATTATTTAAATAAAAAAATAATAGATCGTTATATATCAAATTATGAAACATTGAATTGTTTAGATTAGACATACTATGTATCTTTCTTGCTAATATTGCTAATATTAATTCTAAATAGATGATTAACAGAAAATTAAATATTTAATTAATTATTAGTTTTTAATTTCTATAATTAACTTAACTTTCTTTTTCCACTGTTTTTTTAAATTTTAAACCATATTTCTGCAACAATACTAAGATAAGTATTAATTTCTTATTAATTTAGGACATATATAATAATATTGGATAGTTAAGGAAATATATTATCGCATTTACAATTCGATAACATTTGACACGAATAGCTATAATTCCGGAAGTAGATGTAGTTTACACCGCGAAACGCGCATAATTTATTTATACAATATTCTTATAGAAATATTTATTTACAAGATAAGAATATTCAATTTTAAAAATGTAAATATAAATTTGTTTCATTTTAGACAAATGTTGATTACAATATCAAAATCAAGAATTTGGATCAAGACGATTAATTAGAATAATAATTTATTATAAAAGAATATGATCTCTTGATTCTTGGACGGATTATAAACATTTTGAAGCTTCATTTACAATGTATAACTAAATACATTTGAGTTTTAGTATGGAGAATATTTCACAGATACTTTACATATATCTAAAGTTTTAATATGATTTCATTAATATATGTATATTTATAATTTGCATATAATTCATTATATTATTAAATCTTCTCGATTATTTATATTCTAAAAAAAAATATTTATATAAAATATCATTTTATATTAATATAAAAACATTGAAGTAATAATTGTTAGTACCTTACATGAATGTTTGATCATGTTGTTCATGAATCATTGTTCTTCTAGATTGAACCATATTAGTTTGTCTATTGTACAATTCTCGTATTAAATTGTCCTTTTCTTGTTCAAGTATTGCTATCCGTTGATTTTTTTTAGTGACTTCCTATTTTTATAAATAAAAAAATTACAAGATTACATGAATTGCAATTACATATGTTTATTTAATTTAATTATTTAATTAAATTATTTAATTTTATTCAATTTACCTCTGTTAATCTATGATTTTGTTGTTTTAATCTAGATAATATATCTTGTTGAAGTTGACTTGATGTAGGAGTACTAAGAAAAGCAAGATTCATATGAAGAGGAAGTCCACCACGTTCCCAACTACTTATTAATGCAGCTAAATGTCTATTAACTTCTAATACTCGAGCACGTTGCAATTCCAAACGTTCTTGTTGTGCTTCTGTCCACTGTTCCTAAATAAATATATATATATAATAAACATAAAATATTTTAAATAATTTTATAAAATTAAAATGTAATTTAATACCACATGAGATCCCATTCGCCCAAGATGTTTGATTTTTTCTTGAGTAGAAGAAATTTGTTTCAAATACCATTCTCTAGCTTTATCAACTGCAGCTAGTCCTTGAAGTAATACATCTTTTTCCTGTTCAATTTGTTTCATTCTTTTCATCTAAAAAAGAGAATTATCAAATAGCTACTATTATAAAAAATTAAGGTACAGGTTTCCCAACTATATATATTCTATTAAAATGTAATAGTATTATTCTAAAGTATTATTCTAAACAAAATATTTAGTATAAATTATGTTTTTATCTACATGTTAATAATCACTAAATTTCATGCATACCCAAAACCAACCACCAATCGTTAGTTGGGAATCCTAGAGAAGAATTTCTTTACCATATTGTAATCAATACCATTCTGCAACGTGTGACGTCTAGGTTCTCTGCGTCTATTTAATGGTTTTTTAGGCTGTAAAATAACTTGATTATTTTGCAAATCAACAGCTTTACCATCTCCTAATACTCTAGTTGGTCTTAATAATGTTCTATCAGATCTATAATTCACTGTTGGTAATTGTCTTTTTTCTATAGTTTTCTCATCATTCATTAATAAACTCATTTGCCAATTTTGTAATACAGTTCGAATTTCAGATTTATCAAAATTTCTATCTGAATTAATAGTTCTGGTTTCTAATGCAATACCCATTCTTGGAGGTTTTGGAGGTCCATATGTCTTATTTAATTTTAATTCAGGTGCAGTTCTATTATCCATTAATTCTATTTGTGCATTTGTATCTTTTCGACTTGCTAATAATTGAGGCATGCTTAAGGTACGTTGTTGAGATATAACATTATTCGGTCTAATAGTTGCTGTATTTGAAGATGTCCATGTTGTTTTATTTTGATTATCAGGTATTAATATTGGAGCAGAAGGTGGTCTATTTGGTTGACCATCATGTTGTTTAGAATCAGTCTCAGTTTGAATTTGTAATAAACATATCTTAAGTCCCATACAAAATCTTTCAAAAGACAATAATCCATTAGATGGAGTAACTTTCTTAAGACTATCCAAAACTCCTTTTGGAAGACCTTGTGTTCCATCATCTTGCCATCTGCCTTCAATATCAGAAAACTTGACAAAACCAGTATTTTGGTCATCCATTATATCAAAAAGTGTACGCATAGCAGTCACAAAATGTTTTGGTAATCCATCCGCGCCCGAAGTTTGTATTTGCGCCATATTCATATACAAATGTATTTAAAATATAATTATATTAAGAAAACATGTATTCATTTAAATATTTCAAAATTGAACATTACCTTTTTGGTAATGGAAGACATATCATTGTTTCTCTTAAGATATGTTTCTTTAATTAATCATTTCTTTAATTAAATATTATTTCAATTAAATAAATATTCATTTGACAGATATTTTTTTCTTTATTCGTCATGTATAATGTTAAAATATATTGCTAAATTATTAGCAGAATTATTCGTATCAAATATAAATAAACTTAATATTTTCTGAATACATTTTTCTTTTATTTTATTATGAAAGTTTTAACCTCTTTAAAACTTTAATTATATGGAACTAAATATGAATGTAACACGAGAAACAGGTGTGTCGAAATATAAATCAATCTATAGTCTGTCCAAAGAAACAAGTCACCAGTAAACAAATAAAATCACAAAATTTTTTTAAAAAATACTATTGGTTAATTATTATTTGATGATATAAGAATCAAATATTCATAGATTCATTATATAGATTTTTATTTTTATTTTTTAAATACATCCTGACAATTTTAAATATTTATATTGATATAAATAAAAAATTTTTTATATTTCTAAAATAATTTGTATAATAATATTCAATGTTTAAATCTTAAAAAATATAAGTTAATTATTATTACTTCATCATAAAAAATGTAAATTTACACATTAATTTATATTTAAATAAAATTATTTAATAAGTATATAATTAGTCATTGATTAAATTTAAAACATTTCAATTTAATAATATTTATGAAATCAAAATATTATATTTGAATATTTATTAGATAATAATAAATTTAAATTTAAATCCTAATTAATTACATTAATTATTTTAAATTAAAATTTTTTATTTTAAAATCAAACTTCGCGCTTTAATCATAAGTAAATAGTAAATATTATATCTTTCTATTAAGGCATATCCACAATCACATTTAATGTGAAGGCATATTCACAACCCATTCAAAAAATTACAAATATAAAGCAATGAAGCGTATCTCTAACATTACAATGATAAAGTTTAGATGGCAGTAAATGAGCATATATGAAAATAGTATTAAATTTCCATACTAGTAATAAACTATATATACTTAGACTAATGTAGATCAGCCAGTTTCAGACTTTTGTCTGTGGCGCGAGACAGTGAGGCTATGGGAACGGAGAACTTCGTGGGAGAAGTTTGTTCTCGCGGATGAGTTGTTCGAGATAGTGGTGGCGTGCGCGAGCACCCGCCATATATCCAGAAAGTCACGACAAAATCCCCGGTTCAAAAAAATACTTACGATCTTGCATTAAGGTTTGCAAACCTTTAGCAAGGTTTAACCGGGGAAATATCAGTGGAGTGTATCACAGTTAAAGCGCACGGCGTGAGATCTTAAACAGTGAATGAAGAGTCGGTAATGTGTTTTTCATGGCGATCAGTTCATTAAGGAGATATACGCTATCACAAATGTACGAAATACGGAAAAGGTGAAGGAAGTGCTCGTCAAACCTGACCTACCCAAGAGAAACATCACGAAACGTAGCTTCTTATATATCTACACACACACACAGTGCGTCACCGCCCATATGTGATGTGTTTCGTGCGTTCGAACGAATGAGTAATCATGTACTGTCAAGACAAGGGCTCGACCACCTCCAAGAGCAAAGAGGGTAAGTTGATGCCTGCAAGATTTAACTATCACACAAGTAATTCCTTCGTGTGTCTCCTTTTCTTTTTCATTTTTCTGCAGCATTAGATTGTATTCTCGATGCCCGTATATCGTTTTCCATTTTTATCTTCTTTCATCCGGATTTTTGTCTCTCTGTCTTGCACATGAATTCGGTAAAATACGACCAAATAGATTGGGTAGAGTATCAAAAAGTTCCTCGATTGTGGGGGTGGATTGTTAGTTTGATGGAGAAAGATAAAATGACAGGCCAAGAGAGTGCGGTAAAGAGGGAGATTAAGAGAGTGTCGTTTACAAACCAAAGGGGTGGGGGACGAATAGTATGTATTTCGAAGAGAGAAACGGATCATGTACATTCTTGGCAAATCTTTTTATCGAACTTCAGATACGTAGACGAGTTTATCAGATGTGAGATTGCATCAAAGTTGTGCATCATCACTTTTAGTGCCGCGAATATTGCATTGCCTTTTGTTGCCGCGAAAACGTCATTCGTAAACTACGACAGATGCGTGAATGGAGAAAAGTGCTTTTGTGTACGGGGAAGCATGCGGAATACCGTGAAACGAAATGTGGAGTCAATAGCCATTCTAGAAATTATCAACGTAATTTATCTATCGTTATTTTATATATATAAAACTTAGATTTTTTTTATTCAGTTCATTGACCTTTAGTAATAACACATGTATACACATATATATGTATATGTACATATATATATATATATATATATATTATACATTATATTCATTATACATTAAACATAACATATATATATATATATATACAGGGTGATTCTCTCTTAGTGACCTCAAAGCCAATGCTACCGTCTAAACTATATGATGATATTTTTGTGTTTATATATTTATATGTCATCAATAAGATTTTATTTTTAATTCTGGGATTTTCAATTTCATTTTATCATACATATGTATATCCCATATCAGTCTTTTATGTTACGGTAGAAAAGAATTATCGATAGATGATGCATACAAACACGAGGATATTGCCGCGGCATTTTTAAGTCACATTGCTTTGGGTTCTTCAGAATCAACTTGTATGTATATATACATTTATCAAATTTTTAATTATTCTTTACTTCTTAATAATTGTTAATAATTGAATTATAAGATGTTCGTTCTTTAGCTGTAAATTATAAAAATTATTAAAATTATTTATAAAAAAAACTCAAATACATTCAAAAAACTCAAAATAATCAATTTCAAACATTTATATTATCTTTTTATATTATTTTTTTTAATTGTTTGTTATTATTGTAATATTATATCTTATTAATAATTTTTTGTATTATTTTTAAATTTTTATAAATAAAATTAAGATCTGTTTAACATTAATGAAATAAAGATTTGTTTCATATTGTTTTTTAAATATCAAATATATTTTTTTTTAAATTTTTTTATCCCTTTGTATATCATATGTATCTTGTATTTTTTTTATATATTTAAATTTTCTATCTATAAACTTTTACTTTTATTTTTTATTTTTAATATATTAATTATATATAAAATTTGTTTAATAGAATAACTTTGTCATGTAATGAACAACTGCTACTATTATCTTTTCTAATTGAGCATACATACTTATATGGTATATAAATTAAGAAAGAATGTCATTTGCATTTGTACAAGCAATTATAAACTCTTCTGCTCTATTATTTCATTGTTTAAGCGAACATATTGTTATATGATATAATCTTCACTTTATACAATAGAGAAAAAAAATATTATCTATATAAGCAAAATATTTTTTTTTTCCAAAAAAAATAATCATTGATAATATTATTATAATTATATATATGTTACATTTTATCCAAGACAAATATATATTGTATTTCATCCAAGATTAATATATATATATATATATATATATATATATATATATATATATATATATTCCATGCATTAATCATAAAATTGAGGAACACTGGCATTGCATATTGCATGATGTCATCACATATGTAATAGTCCATAATATTTGAATTATTCTCAGTTTCTTGGTCATTTATACGTATGCCAATGTCTGAATTTATATATCTTTGTTTTGATTTACAGTTGCTAAAGATTGCGATTATTATGCACAGGGTCTGTGACAATGCGGGAGAAGAAAGGAGGTGCTCTTAGCAGAGTACAAAAGCTGAAAAAAAGGCTTAGCCATAGCTTTGGAAGACTTTGTAAGTACATTTAAAAAATATATAAAATATAAAAAACATTTAATTAATATTTAATTAATATTTAATTTATATTATATTTTTTGAAATGATTTTTATAACAAAATGATAAAAATAGTTTAATATAATGTGATATAATGATAATAGTTTAGTATTTTTTATCTAGTATATTTATTCAGTATATTTTTTAGTAATAGATTTTTGAAAAATTTTATAAATTTAATTTTATTATTATTATAATTTTATTATATTTTTTTATTATTATTTTGTGAAATTTTTTGTATTTCTATTATGCTATATGATATTATATTAAATAATTAAATAATATATTCTAATGTATTTTTATATTTATTTAATTGTATTTATGATATTGACTTTTATAATGAAATGATTAATATATTGTTCTAAAATTATTGTATCTAATATTAATTTATTAATATTCTTTATTTTAGCAATATCAAAAGAAGAGGCTGATGATGCTGCAAACAGAGGTCAACTGCCATATAATGGCTATTCTGAGGAGTTCCTAGACCGTTTAGAACCAAACGGCAATATACCTGCAGATAAGGATCGTCGTTACGGTAAGTATAAAATTCATACATACTATAAAAATAATCATGTTATAATCATATAATATAATTATTAACAATACAAATTATAACTCTATTTATCAAACTAAGTAAGTTTTATTAGTGCATCAGTATTTATCAAGATAAATAGTATTTTTTTAAAGATATAATATGTGACATAAATGACTGCTATGAAATATATTTATACTGATGTTTGATATATATATATATATATATTTAATTATAAACATTTGTTACTAATTACTAGTTAAGAACACTCAGTAGCAATTAATATAATTAAACTGATATAATTATATCTATTTGATAATTTATATTATATAAATTAAAAATTTTTATGTATTAATAAAATATTGAGGGATTATGATTCTACGTGGATTCCTATTGCTGTTATTTTAAAGAAAGTTTTAAGGACGAAATTGGATGTCATAGAATGGACAGGTGTGGGCGACCATGAGAGAGTGCATCGGCAGCTTTCCGTTTCTAGTGATTCCAAGCTTCTTGATGAGGATATACGAGAAGAAGCGAGAGTAATCTTACGACCTCGGCGTCCACCGCGACCTAAGTCAGAGGTCTTTCTTGGGCCAGATCCACCTCCTAGAAGAACCAAGAGATTTTCAGCATTTGGAGTAATGTCAAGTTTATATCTTCTATATTTGTTATTTAATATGTTAATATTAAACAGTATCTATATATATATATATATTTATATATATATTTACAGGGAGATTCCCCTTTTGGTAAATCTGAAGCTTATATAAAATTGGAACAATTAGGGGAAGGATCATATGCCACAGTGTTCAAAGGCTATAGTCATCTTACAAATCAAATGGTGGCACTTAAAGAAATTAGACTACAAGAGGAAGAAGGTGCCCCATTTACTGCCATTCGTGAGGCAAGCCTTCTTAAAGAATTGAAACATAGCAATATCGTTACTTTACACGATATAATTCATACGCGCGAGACTCTTACTTTCGTTTTTGAATATGTTCATACTGATCTATCACAATATATGGAAAGGTATGGAAGCGGTAATGGTGGTTTAGATCCACGAAATGTTAAACTATTTTTGTTTCAATTATTAAGAGGATTGGCATACTGTCACCGCAGGTAAAAGCATCTATATATATATATATATATATATATTAAAATTTTAAAGTTTAATATTGATAATTAATTTATTGTATCTTAATTTAGGAGAGTATTACATAGAGATGTAAAACCACAAAATTTGTTAATCAGTGAAATAGGCGAACTTAAATTAGCAGATTTTGGTTTAGCAAGAGCTAAATCTGTACCATCACATACATATTCACATGAAGTTGTGACATTATGGTACAGGCCACCTGATGTTCTTTTGGGTTCCACAGAGTATTCTACCTCGCTTGATATGTGGGGAGTAGGTTGCATATTTATGGAGATGTTGACTGGTGAACCAACATTCCCAGGTGTACGCTGTACGTACGACCAACTTGATAAAATATTTAAAGTATTGGGCACTCCTACTGAAGAAACTTGGCCTGGTGTTACACATCTGCCAGGATATAAACCGCATAGACTGGGATTCTATCCTCCACGAAAATTGGGTCTTTCATTTCCTAGACTCTATGATATTGCTGAAGGTGATAGTATGGCATCATCACTTTTACAATTAAATCCTGACCAACGGATAGGAGCTGAAGAAGCATTAAGGCATCCTTATTTTGCCTCTCTTCCTAGAAAGCTATACGAATTGCCTGATGGTAAGTTAATAATATACAATTATTAAAAAAATATATTTCAATGGAATTATTTGTCATTGATTGATTTTTATTTTTTTACAGAAGTATCGATATTTAGTGTTGAAGGTTGTCATTTGTATACAAATTCGAGGCACGGGTGTGCAGATTCGCGTCACACAACTCTTAAGACTTGAAGTTAAAATTAAATATAAAGAAAAAAGTAAATAATAAGTAATTCCCAAATTCACATGTTCAATGAAACGTTCATTCTCATACAGATTAGATTTACACTGGCATTATTGCCTTAACTCATATATACATTATTTCCACGCGCGTCAATCGCTCTTTCTCAGGGCTGTTCTACAAATTCCACTCGTTTTTCACAATATATACATATACAAACACAAATACAAGCATAAACATAATTGCGATATTTTTGGTTTTCTTTCTTTTTTTTTCTAAAACTAGTACATACATATATTAAATGAATTAACGAAGATAAATTATTAACTGGCAAAGAAAATACGAAAGTAAGCTATCTGTGGCTAAATGAAGTAAAACAATTTTGAGATTCGCACGCTCGATTTAGAAAGCAAAAGCACGCACGACCCATCCTCGCACTTCGTCCAAATATTAGATTTAGATTGATACCAATCAAAAAAGAATACTACACCGCCTTATGGTTCTTGATCCCAGTCTGAATAAAGTCTGGAAATGGCGGTTGCTGTTTAGAAAAGATATAATAAAATAATTATAACTTAGAAAAATTCTGGAAGACCTGTAATACTTCATATAAATTTTATGCTGTTTTTGACTTTACTGTTGGTTACTGAGACAATTGAATATATTGGTATATAACAAAAAAAAATCATTGTTCAAATTAAAACTAGTTGTTAATGTTATATGACGTGATGATAGGAATAAATAATAGAATTCTAAGATAAAAAAATACCAATACGAATCAAGTGTCGTAGCTACCAACATGAAATATGGCAAGACTAATGAAAAAAATTTATCGTTGATAATATCGACGGTAGTGATCTAGTTGTAAGAATTAATATTAGCATGCTAGTGTCGATCGAAGTTCATTATCGACATTTACAAAGTAGTATCTATCAATGATAGTAAATCAAGAATGAAGTAATAATTATAGACATAATCAAATCCAATTTGTTCAATCGCTCATACATTAAACAATTAATGGTGCTTGAACGAATTGTAGGAAATGTTATTAAATTGGTATTAGTTATTTAGAATGGATCGTTCGGCCAATATCGTTTCTAAGTGGTTTTTAAAGATCATATATCTCTAAACGAACCAACTTTAATAACGTTGCAATAGTAATATAGGATAATGTAAAATGGTGTTACAGTCCTTCCGAGTTTTCTCTAAGCTACGATGATTATTACGGTAAAATATTAATCCTTTAGTATTTACATTTATACCAATTTTTCAGCACACTTATAAAAATATCAACGAGGCGAAAAAAAAAATTTTAAAAATATTTCGAAAAAATTTGGGACACGTTATTATTATTATTACTTATTAAAAATTATTATTTGAAAAAAGACGCGCAGAAGATAGATTGTATATAGAACACCAGGTTCGTATTATTGATGACGCTGAGATAGCTGAGCTGAGACTAATAAATGTGACTTTGTAATAAATTAAAGCGTAGTTCGGTACACTTGAGACCTACCTGTTCTTCGTTAGGTTTTCCATGTGCAACAAATCACAGGAACATTTATATTGTTAAGTAATAATATAATGCAAAGCCACTTATATCTGTAATACTTGTTCTGCTTAAGTATTGATTTTATACACATTTATTTCTTTATAATTATATTTTATTTGTAATTTTTCTAAGAAATCATTGAGATATTCGAATTGCTTCAAACTTGTATTAAGAAAGATAAAGAACTATGTTTTTGAAGTACACGTGTATGTTGAAAAATTTATACCTTATATATTATTCAGTACAGTTTAGATTTGGAATCTTTATGAATTATCTTTATGAAATCTCTTTTTTTTAAATATCGTTTTAAATTTTATGATAATATGATATATTACAAAACTTTTATAAAAAGCTGAATTTAATTTTGTATGTTATAATTAATTTATATTATTTAGATCTTTAAATAATTATTTAAATGAATTTAATATTAATATTAATTATAAATTATGATTTTAATTTGATTTACAAATAATAATAATAATATATATTATTATGATAAGTTAAAAATTAATGTATTCATAATTACCAGTTACCATTTTAAAGATATCAGTTTACTGACATCATAGAGGTTAACATGGCTTTGTTGTCATTATAAATGAAATGTTACGTTGCGTAAAGTCAAGTGATTTCTATTAATATACTTAATTAAATTAATGAAAGCATGGCATGTCCTTGAATGGATTATTATTTTATTCATCATATTAGATGAATATGTCATTTTCTGTTAACGATTGTACAAAGTGAAAGCTATGGCTGGTGTTATACAGGAGGTTAGAGATTCTCTGTCCACGGACAATAAAGGTAATAAATAATTTTTAATAATTAATTTTATTTAAAAAAAATTATATCCTTAATATTTTTTTAGATACTATTTATTTATTACATAAAATTAAAAATTGAAATAATGTACTTTTAACGAATGTAAATTATGTCAGTGATGCATACAAAATATATACACGTCATCGGTAGTTAGAACAAAGAAATTCCCGTATATTAATTTTTACTTTTATTATAAAAATAATGTAATATTAGATGTTTGCTATTTTAGGATCTACGAATATCAAAACAACGATATCTTATGAGGAAATTGCTATTAAGCTTTTAAATGAAAAGCTTTTATTAACGGCCTTAGAATTACATGCGGAGTTATGTGAAGCTGGAAAAGAATTACCTATTTTAAGAGAATTTTTTTCAAATCCAAATCATTTTGAAAATCAAAATATTAAACCAGAACCATATACCACTATGCGTATGTAAAACGATGTGGGAGTTATTTATGTTATTATACAAATTTATTAAAAATAAAAATTAATAAAAAAATAACAAGAAATTTAATGCAAGAACAAATTTTTATCGCTGTATTTATATTGTAATAATTATTTATTCACTATAAAAAAAATAATTGCAAAAGTAATATAATATTAGAATTTTATGTTATTAGCTAGATCTTCTAGTCAGGCTACTTTGGATTCGCTTGATATGACAAGATATTCAGAAGATGGCGCAGGTGTTGATGAAAGAGTAGCAATTTTAGAATTTGAATTAAGAAAGGCTAGAGAAAGTATTTCAGCACTCCGTGCAAATCTTACAATAGTAACAGGTTTTTTTCACATATATTTGATATTGATATATCAATTAATTATTTAAGTTCAATAATTATAATTATACAAACTAATATTTATTTAAACATTTTAGAATCAGAAGGAACCACATCTGATAAATTCTCTGATAAGTATTTATCTAATGAAACCCCCATAAAACCTCATGAACAAAGAGCTATTAATTTTCTTGTTAACGAATATTTATTAGCAAGCTCTTACAAATTAACATCAATTACATTTAGTGATGAAAATGAAAATCAAGATTTTGAAGATTGGCAAGATGTAGGATTAAATATTCCAAAACCAGCAGAATTGTTACAAATTTATAGAGAATATATGAGAGCAAATGGATATGATAAATCATCTTCTGTAAATGTTGGTGTGCAAACTGATTTCTGTGAATTAAAATCAGAAATAGAAGCAGAAAAAGATGAATTTAAAGAAATGGTTTGTAAAATTATATTTGAAAATTATATTTATAATAAATTTTATATTTTATTTTATTAAAAAGATTTATTGAAAAATAACATTATTAATAGGTAAAAAAAGTAGAGGAACTTAAACAACAGACTGCATTATTAGAACAGGAAAGATTAGATTTACAACAATTTATTGTCACTAGTGAAAATTTATCTCAAAATCCAATTAAGGTATAAATTTTAACATATGTATAAAAAATTCTCAAAAAAATTCTTCTTTTTCGTTTTTTAATTGACATATTTTTTTATATAGCAAGATAGTAGCGGAACAATACAAACAATAAATTCAAATTCTACTACTCCAGATAAATTTGAACTTCTTGAAACACCAGCTCGTGATACGTCGACAGTGACTCAAGAAGTTGAGGAAGATGATAGTGTCTCTGTTGTTGTCAGTCTTGGCGAAACTGATCCTGGAGATAAAGAATGGACTAGAATACAATTACCTAGAATGGATGTTACCGAAGGATCATCCATCCTTTCAAATCCGCCATCTAGGTACTATTTTTTAGTAATATATTTTAATAATATATCACTTTTATGTGTATATTTTTTATAAAAAATAAATATTTTTAGACATTTACCATTAAAATTCAAAATGGAAGTAATAGCACATTGCTTAATAAATGTTTCAAGTTCTGCAATTTCTACTGCAGAAGAAGTTTTCAAAAATGGTGTAACACGTGATACTCTCATTCAAATTTTAGCACAAACATTACCTCGGATTGTACCTAATGTTATTTTAAATAAACGTGAAGAAGTGATACCATTAATATTAAGCACAATTCGACTTCATAATGATTCTACAGAAAGAGAAAAATTATTACAATTGTTATTTAATCTAAAGAAAAGGCCACAAGAAGACGAAAGACAATTGATTTTAGCTGGTTAGTACAAAATATAAATATATATTATAATTATAATATATTAATATATAATTATTTTAATAAATTCTAATATATTTTTATTCATTTTAATACTAGGTTTCATTGCTATGGCAAAACTTGAAGATGAACCAATGGAAGGTGAAGAAATTTTAACTATTTGTTGGGAACAGAGTCAACATAAATATCCTGAAAAAAGATTATTAGCTGTTGAGTGCTGTTCTGTATTAGCTCCATATATGTCAGTTTGTATAAGAAATTCTTTAATGCTTTCTATGCTTCAACAAATGTTACTTGAAGATAAAGATCCTACAGTTAGAGCTAGTGTGGTGAGAAATCTTGCATTATTGATAGCTTTGATGGATGATCCTGATAAATATTTTCAGGTATTATTTAATATTTAATAAATTTAATATTTAAGAAATTAACTTAAATATATTATGTTGTTAATATTTATTTTCAGTGTGAAGAATTAGCATTAACAGCACTTCATGATACATCATCTATTGTTGTTGAAGTTGCATCTTCCTTACTTTTACCAATTTTAGCTCAATGGGCGCTTTCTCTCAAAAGATTACAGACACATCTATTGCCACGTATTATATCTAAAGTAAAAAATCATTTAAAATCTTCATATCTTCAACATTCACCTAATAAAGATCATGTAGACGAAGAAAGAATAGTATCATCATTTGGGGTATTACAGTATTTACTTCCACATATGGTTATCTGCATAGCAGATATTAATTTAGTTAGAACTTATATTGAACATGGAACATCATCTGATTTACGTGAGTATATCGTAGGTTTATATAGATATTATATAGATTTTTAAATAATTGCAATATTTAAAATTTTTTATATTTTATATTTTATATAGCTGATATGTTTATGAATTTATGTCATTCCAATATCGTTAATCCAAAGGTATTTTACGATGGTGATGTGGATATAGGAAATCTTCTAAATGCGTTTTTTGCAAATACATGGGAGAATGATTCATGGCCAGAATTAGATTGGTTTACAAATAAATTGTACTTTATTTTTTTTTTCTTTAAATTTTCAATTAATAGTTTCATATATTTATGATTAACACTTTCAGAGTGTTGGATATTTTGGAAATGGTAAAATCTGTCGAAATTAATCAAGAGACAATTTTAAATGCTCTTCTAACGTATATTCATTCTTTATGTTTGGGTTTTGGGCGATATATCACACAAACACGGGTAAATTAATATTTAATAATTAATATTTTGATCGTAATTTTGATCAAATATCAATATCATATAAAAATAATTAACAATTTCATATTTTCTAGATTCAACCAATAATTGCATCTGAAGTAACTGAACTTGAACAACAATTAACGACTTTATCAACCGATAAAAAGAATATGAATTTGACATTAATTCCAACATATTTAATTGTATTGTCCACTTTGAATGGTATAGATGTTTCTAAATCTTTAAAACAGTTCCTTATTGTTTTATCTATGAGTGGCACCAATATTACTAGTTTACAGATCGCAATTATTATGTTATGCGCTCAAGAAAATATGCAAGAACATGTTCTTAGTGGTTTATGGGATGGTTAGTTTTATAAATAATTAAAATAGAATTTTTTTATTAGAAATTTAGTAATCAAGTTATGTTTTCTTTTATTTTTTATAGGGGTAGTACATCAAAGACCTATTGTAAGATGTGCAACTGCAACATTATTTGGTTGTGTAATAGCTCATATTTCCGATCAATTAGCAAGTGCTAAAGTAGTTCCTGCAATTGTAACGCTCGTTAGTGATCCTGATATGTAAGATATTTTTGTAAATATTTTATTCATTTCAAATTATTAATATTATTTATATTTATAAAGTTAATTTATTTGTTATGAAAAAATATGAATAATTAATAATTAAAATAATATTTATTCATTTTTAGAACTGTTCGATCTGCTGCAATTCCTTCTCTTGGTCGTTTAATAACGGAATGTAAAGTTAGAGAGATCCGTGATAAAGCACGTTTAACTTTAGAAACCATTGCTAAAGAACCTCATGGCATTCCGCCAACCTTAGCACTCCCTTTGGTCTCAACATTAGCATTTATTGCTCCTAATTGCCCTCAAAATTATATAGAAGATGGTAAATTTTAATTATAAATTTTCAATGTTTATGATATATAAAACACTAAAATTTTTAATTTTCTATAGTTATAGCAACGCAATTAATGGGTATAACTTCATCAGCATTACAGCAAGGTCGTAAAATTGATCTCATTAGTTCATTAGTTGAAGCATATTCTGTCTTGGTTTATTGTCCATTGAGTAATCAATGTGTTTCTGGTGTGTTATTGCCTGGATTAAAGTATCTTGAACAGTTGATTAATCAATATTTACCTCAACAAAAAGAAACAGTTAGATCATTATTACGAGAAACAGAATCACGACAGGATCTTTCAAAACCAATAGAGAGGTAAATATTTAAATATGTTTTGAACTTATATTTATGTTGATGATTTTGAAAATAAATTTATTGTGACTTATTTATCTTTATTTTCTTAGATCTTTATCAATGAGTTCTGGCCTTTCTTTATCAATGGCTTCGGTAAACGTAGGACAAGGTGTAGAAGATATGAGACAGAGAGTGAGCAAAATATTTCAACAAAAAACTAGTTCGCCAAGTATGTCTAGTATTTTTCGAAAGAAATAAAATTTTTTTGTTATTCATATTTAATCATAAATATTATATTTCATTCTTTTTAAAATTTTACATTTTTTTTTGTTTTCAAAGTTTATTTATATTGTACTTAATATATATTATACAATTAAAAGTACAAGTGATGCACAAAATTTATACTAATCAGAATATAATATTATTATAAGTATTATTCGTTATAGTCAGGATACAAATTTGATAAATATTATTGAATATTGCTATAATGGTGTGCCTTTTAAGATGTAATTTTAAATCATGTGAATTACAAAATTTACTGTTTTGAAAATTAAAATTTAACAGAACAGAAATTAATAGAATATTGATTTCGATTTTTAATTGCAATTAAGTATGATATTAAATATTTAAATAGTTACAACAATTTTATGTAATTATTTCTCTTTAATATAATTTATTATTTATATTTTAAATAATTATAATATATTTATTAAAATGAATCTCACATATTTTTATTAATGTAAATAAGTTGTGTATTATGTGATTAACTCTTATTAAAGAAAAGAAAAAAATTCAAATATATCTTGCCATAACATTATTTAAAATTTAAAAATATAGTTTTAAAAATATTTACTATATTTTACATTATAGGAATGTAGTAGTTATAGTATATTCACATTCAAGAAATAAGTTGTGATTGTTAAACATTAAATGTTAGAAATTTAATAAAGATGATTTCATTTTGTATTGCTATTTGATATTAAAAAGCAAAATAGTTTTTATTTTTGTCATCTCTAAAAATTTTGTGTGATCATAAATCTACAAATATAATTAATGTATATATTTGTACTCATATTGGTCATATGAATATGAATATTTTTTTTTTTTTTTTTTTACTATAAAAAAAGAAGAAATTAATCAAATTTATTTAAAATAGATTATATCTTGTAAGAATATTTTATTGTATATATATATATATATAATTACATTTCTCATATATACATATATGTTAATATTAAAACAATATATGTATATAATTAATGTACACACACATACGCACGCACGCACGCACGCATGCATGCACGCACACGCGCACGCGCGCGCGCACACACACACACACACACACACACACACACACACACAGAGAGAGAGACACAGACACACATTTATATATTTATATGTGTACAATAATCGATAATTTTTTTTGTATTTCATAACCAATATATTATCATTATTTTATATACATATGTACATATATATATATATATATATATATATATATATATACACGTGTACATATCTATTTATGTTTATTAAATATTGTTTCATGTATTATGATCGTGCAAAGAATAAATTTTATAGCATATTTATTCTAAATGCATTGTCCTAAACACATTTGGTTTTCTTAGACATATCCGGATATATTAGAAATTTTGATTATATTTGTATAATTTGATTACTCATCAACTATTAGCAATACGCTTTATTACAAACGCTTTATTATAACGCACGAGACATTCAATAGCCTTCAAATTAATTAATCAGTACTCTGAGCAATCTAGATAATTCTAAAACTAATTTTATTTTGCATGGACAATTTGTCGTAATTTTTACATGGGGAGGGAATCTGCATACACTTACGTCTAAGAAACCTTCGATATAATATTATTTACACGACTTTAAATTTTAACGTGATACTTTGAAAGGGAGGAAATTTTTGCATTAAACTCTATGCGAATAACGATAAGTCAATATCTCTGAATGAAAGTATATATTACTTTTTTTTTATTATGCCTAGTTATTCGAACGAAATCGAAACAATATCATGATTACTGTACGTATGAACTAATAAATAAAATAAAAAAGATCATAAAAAGTATTTTATTTTCTTCGCATTTCTGTAATTATAGTCGTATATTTTCATTATAAAAAAAACAATACGATATAAAAATTTTTATTTTCATAAATTAAATTATAGTAAATAAGAAATTATTAGAATACAAATTAAATAATAGTTAAATATATATCATCCTTCTTTCTTTTTTATTTTATTTTTTATTCTGGATATTTGCTCTCCTTTTAAAAATTGACTTTATTCGTACGAAAAGCTTTTCTATTTAATATTCGCTCAGTACGATTCTAATAATCTCTATAGATTCTCGTTCCATATATGATTTCCTTTTCACGAAGACAACATTTCTTGCTTTGTCAACGATATTATAATACATATTATAATACATATTATAATATAATAAATAATGAATGGCTATCTAGTAGTCGTTGAAAGGATAGTAATATCAGCAAGAATGGAACAAATTTACACAGGACTAGCACATATCTGATTAAGAAGCGATCTGCCACAAACAGGACGACGCGTCCTGTATCTTCGATGAACATGGAACGAGTTGATGAAATACTCTCAAATAGTTTTTTTTCTCGTTTCAGGATTTCCAGCGAATATATGAGAATATTCTGTTCTTGCTGCTAGTGCGGCTAAAACGAATTCTATCCGAATATGATCAAAATTGGAAGAAAAAAATAATTATTATTACAAAGTTACAATTTTTTCTCTTATTAATAGCTTAATTTAAACGAAACTTAC
Organism: Apis florea; assembly: GCF_048593485.1. NCBI lineage: Eukaryota > Metazoa > Arthropoda > Insecta > Hymenoptera > Apidae > Apis > Apis florea. Next base: position 1,920,803 of record NW_028256714.1, on the reverse strand, counting down.
CAAAATTTACTGTCGTATCGGCAAAATCAATTTTTGCATTCTGAAAAATTTTATCAGATTCTTCCACTGGTACATTTAGCGAAAGTTTTAAAGCTTTTCTTAATTCCATTTTATTAATACACGATAATGATTTTATGCCACATACCTGTTAATCATGATGTATATAATATATATAAAAGATAAATTTATGAAATTTTTTTTCATACTTACTTCAAATGCTGTTTCAACTTTGTCTAGCTCCGAATTTGCATTTGTCGTGGCTAGTACCGTGAATAAATATTCTTCCAAATCTATTTTACCATTTCCTTGCTGCAATAATCATTGTATCAGTAAACTAATTGTCATGTGTAATACATGCGCATTATTTATGTTCTTGTGCTGATTACTATTATATAATAAACTTATACATATAGCATAACTATTACTTTAATATTATCTTTGATATTAGAATCTGAGAAAATAAAAATAATAAGAGACAGTAGATATTTGACAAGACAAACATTACAACGATATAAATATTATAATAAATAAAAAATAAATAATACAAACTCTATCATGTATTCGAAACAGTTGTTGAGTAGCAGACTCTTTTGCATCTATTCTAAGAATTTGCGCAAATTCATGTAAATTAACTTCTTCGTTAAATCTTTCTGTTTTTTTCTGAACTAATTCTTCTTCCATCTTTGCCGATACCAAACTATAAGAATAAAAATTTCACATATTTAATTATTGCATATATTAAAATAATAAATATAAAAAATAATCTATTAAATTTCAATAATATACCCGAGTTTGTTACGAAGTTTATGAGCTTCCACTATGGTAGATGCCCGTGGTATATGTAGTTGATGAGCTTTGCTAATAATTCGGCAATCATCATATGTATAATCTGATACAGGAATTTGTAGTGCTCTAAAGAATGAATTAAATTTTATTTTTAATTAACGATATAATACTCAAATATAAAGATTTCTAAAGATTTCTATTTATTTCATTATTTATTTTTCAAAATTCAAAATCTATCTCTACTTTGATAATACTTACTCCGCCATAAGACGTCGTACATTATTTGCATAAAGCTTAGGATCTGTTTTCTCGGCTTCGCTTGGTTTGTAAACGGGGAGGAACTCTATTTCACAACTGCTATTCAATTGTGTTAATGTAAGCCACAATAACTTTAATCTGAAAACATAATTTTTGAAAATAATTCTGAAAATATAACTTTTATATTTTTGATATGAATTTTTTTTTCTTTTTTTTTTTTTTTAAACAAAAAGGACACGAAATACTTACGCTCCAGGACCTTCCCAAGTCCACGTTACGGTGTCTAATTTATTAGGATATCTGATACAAACAGGCTGAACAGGAACACCGGGATAAAATGCTCCTGATTTGAAAGTAATAAGACACGATCGATTTGTACAAGTACCTTCGGGAAAAATCATCACCTGCAAATAAAGATATTTTTTTTAAAGATGTTTTTAATTAAAAAAAATATTGAGAATATTTAATAATATTTTTAACTATTTTAAATACGATAAATTTTAATTCAACATTGTTACAAATAAGCTACAATTAAAGTAGTTTTACAAGATATAAAATATATATATATATATATTATATTTTAAAAATTTATAAAAATCACAAAAAATCAAAGATATATTAATATTAAAAATATAGTACATATACACGTGGATTAAAATATATATATTTTTTAAATATATAAATTTAATTAGTGAGATCTAGTAGAAAATTATTTTTTGATTTTCTCTTTTTTCTATTTTTGAAGTTTATCTTTTCGGTTTAATCAAAATAAAAAATTTTTATCTATCTTGATTTTAACAAAAATATTTCCTTTGTTAATGATACCTGTGGCCAATCTTCTTTTGAAGTAGCCCTTTCGATAATTTCCTTGATCGTATTTTGTCGTGAATTTGGATCTTCTCTCCAAACATAGACTGGTTGCGTATAGTTGATAAGTTCTGTGTGTGTCATAGAAAAATATATGTATACATACATACATACATACATACATACATACATACATACATACATACATACATACATACATACATAGATATATATATATATATATAAAACAAACGGAAAAACAAAAAACTCATGCAATATATTAATTTTCAACGCCACTTATATGTCAATTATAATTGTAGTTCGTATTAATTTTATTTAAATACAAAAAGCGAATGTTAAATTTTTTTTTTATTATTTAATAGAAATCTTCAAAATTTCTGAACATATTTTTCAAAATCATTTTTTAAATGTGTTTCAAAATTTATTTTATATGTATTGTGGTGAATGGGAGAATCTTAGAAAAAAATTCGTTTATTGGCAATATTGATATTTTTTAAATGGAAATTCCCTTTAATTGCAAATAGTTATTATTAAATTATATTTGCATACGATTAAAAATTGTATTAATTTTAAAAGATGATGTGCTTAGAAAAAAAATTGCAATCCAAATTTTTGGATATTTTAGTTATTAGATCATTATATTATTATGTTTCTTAATATTGCGACAAGTCATGGTAAAAAATTACGTATCAAAATTCTTGGGCATCCTTTTCGTTAAAAGTTTTGTTCATAAACATTTCCTTCCTTTAAGACCAATGGAGGTTTTTGTGAATATGAATCGTATTATTTCATGAAATAATTACGAAGCTAACGAAAATACTATATATAAGTAACGAAATATAATTAACAAGTTTATTTAAGTAACAAAATCTATTCGTTTTGTGTTTCAAAATATAATAATCAAATTGTATGGAAAAATTTATATTGATTTTATTCGTTTTTTTATATAAATTTATATTCGTTAAATTTATTAATGAAATTTATTTTTAAAAATAATCAAGAGAAACAAATTACAATTTAGAAAATTGTAAAACATAATTAATTTATTATAATTAATTCTGAATATTATTCATCACGAGAAATAAAATGCTTGATTGATATTAATTGATGTAGATTTTAAAAATCAATACTTTCAATGTCAAAACATAATTCTGTATCTGAAATTGGAAGAAATACTCGTATGTATAATCCATACTTTCTTCTTTTTTTAATTTTACTCCAAAATGTAAAAAATGAAATGAATGGAAAAAGAAAGTATATATATATTAGAAAAAAATGGAATCGTTTATTTTGAAGATTGATCATTTCCAAATAAGTTCAAATATAATTCATATTTCTGATATTAAAAAAAAAAAAAGGAAAATTTCTGCGTTACGATTTGTCTTAATAAAAATAATTTGTAAAATTTCGTGAATCATAGCGCGTGTATCGATTCGTGATTCACACATACGAGATGATTATACCTTATATCTAAATTTAAGAAAGGTTCACATCAAATATCTTGTTTTTACATCGCGAAATATATGAATTATACACACGTACAAATATTTATACGATATTTCTTCTCAATATTTCAAATTAATTCACGTTCATTCAACCTTTATATTTTTATTCAATCGATATTAAATATTAGTATTACTTACTTTTTCCCAAAAAATAACGATAACATGTACAACCAATTATTTTTATTAATACGATCTAATAGATCCAATTCACGTTTTAAAAAAACCTCTAAAAACAGCCACTAAACCGATCTAATTCTTTTTCGAAAAAGTATTTTCCAATTGGTCCCAATCGGAATTACCCAATAAACGTTATGATAAACGTTTAATGATTAAATAACGTAGGATGAGAAATTGGTTAGTTGATTAACTTTATGCGGTTTATTGAACGAAAGGATCCAGCCAGTTTGGTTAATGATCGAAAGCGATTGAAATCGTTTCAATAAGTGGCACGTACTTCCGATGAAAGGGTTCAATCCTGATTCTCGTCTTACGATGATCGAAGGGAAGCCGGTTATGTAGACAATCCCTCCGTCCATGAAGGTCGAATGGGGTGCAACCACTAAGATCGGCGCTTCCGCCCTCGTCGCCTGCCTTCCGCGCACAACGATTCTCATTCCTCCTGCTTGGTAAGTGAGCCGACCCATAAAGCACAACCAGGGCACAATTTTGCTGCAGGTTTTAACGTTAATCTCCGATTAACACGTTTCCCCGTTCATTCATCTCGAGATCCGCCGAGATCTCGAGGACGCGATTTTCTTTTTCCCGCCCCTTTTATCCTTTTCCTATCTTCTTTTGCCTTCAAAAGATCGTTTAATCTGCCTATTTATTTTACGATTGTTTTCCATTCATCGATCTGTATTACAGTAATAAATTAAGGAGTGGAGTGGATCGGATTGTTTCGAGAGATTCGAAGAAATCTTTTTAGAAAAATTTATTTTTGATTATTCTTTAATCTTTATACCCTCGTTTCCTTTTTTCCTTTTTTTCCTTATTCACAAAAATAAAAAAAAAAAATTCGGATCGATGCCTTTAGGACAAAAGATAATTATATCTTCTGATATTTTTGATCCAGATTTTTCTTTTTTTTTTTTTCTTTTGTAATTAACACTGGTTGAAATTTTGAATTCGAGGAGCGAGCCACGTTCCTTTGATCTTTTCCCCCAATCGACTTTCTAAGAGAACGCGGCTCCCTCCCTTTACGGAATCTCGAGCAACGTTAGCGACTCGAATTACACAGATGAAAATTCTCATCTCCTTTTTCCTCTTTCCCGACAAATTTGCGGCAACTCTTAACTGTCAATATTTAAAATTGTCGTATGCCCGTTTCGTTCGAAACTCTCGGCTGCATACTTCACGTGAAACGAATGATATTTTATATATATATATATGTATATGTATATACACCTTTGCCGATACGGGTAATTAACATCTAATTAACGTCTCGAGTCGATATCGGCTCGTGCGATAACGCCGTATATCGATTGAAATAACGAACAATGTCGAAAACGCCCCGTTTGACCGATATTATACTTTTGCATCGACACGGATGTATAAAAATGTTTTCGAGACAGGGAACAGAGACGGATTATATATTAATTTCTGTTCAAAAACGTCACGTGGAATTGACCTATCGTATCGCATCGGTTTATTTGCGCAACAGTGAAACTTTACTTCGCTCCTGGGGAAGTCACGTGACATTGTAACGAGAAAGTTTACGCAGCCGCGAGGTTCGTTACTCCACGAGCTACTCCCGACCGTTCCTCCTGCGTTACGCCTCCGCTTTGACGAACTTTTTCTCTTCTTTATTTACTTTTCCCTGGTGGAAGGGAAGGGAAGGGATTGGAAGGGAAGAAGAACCGATAATTCCGTGGATTGCACTCGGGTTGCGTTCGGGTCGAGAAAGCTGGGAGCGAAGAGGGAGGAAGGAGGGGAAATAAGGAGAGTGGTAGGGCAGTATCATGCGTTGTAGGTGTTGTAACGATTGTTAACCTTTGAACCTCTTATAGAAAATAACGTGCTCCAATCGTGATTGTCCAGGATTATAAACAGTGTCAGTTAGTGATGTAGGTATGCCCATTATTCCAGATATTATATGTTAGTAACAATACAGAATGTTCCCCATTCACCACCTATATACATATTTCTGTTAGCCTTTATATCCGAATAATCTTTCTCTTCCCTGTTTTCACAGGTGTATGTATATGCATGTATGCACGTTTATTATATATTCGATTTTTTTTTTTGATTTTCTTTTTTTCTCTCGTTCGATTAATTAACTGCAGGTGTGTAACGATAACGAGGTTGTTTTATAAAATCTGTTGTTATTGTACAATTGTTTTAACAATTAACACGTAGATTTCGAATATGTGGAATACGTGATAAAATCGTGGTAAATTATAAAATGAAATCAAGATGAAATGACGATTTCGATCGATCGAGAATGCATTTTTTTCTTTTTTTTTTTTTAAAGATTCTTCTTTTCAACTAGTAAAACAGATTCGAAGAAGAATTAATAAACAAGGATAGTTAATAATGCGAGATTCTCGAATTTTTAGAAATTTTCTTTAACAAATAGAAACGATATATCCTTATTCGAGGATTCAATTTCTAGGAATAAAATGGAGAATGTGAAGATTTGCATTATTCGTAACGAGATCTTCAAAAATCGTGTTCCATCGTGTTTCAAGTTTCGTGAAATAACATATTATTATCATCTCCTTTCTACTTTTTACAGGAATAATCAATTTTCTTTCAATTTTATTTTTCAAAAAAAAACTTTATACTCGTTTACTTTGCAACTTTAAAAATTCGCCGCATCTCTTTAATTCTCGAACAAATGAAAAATTAAATTATAGAGCAAAAGTGTCTCACGTTATTTTATTTTATTGAAATCTCACGATATTAAGAAAACAAATTGCGAAACAATTTCCTTTCCTTTCCTCGAGAACTTTTTTTTTCAAATAACGACATTCGAAAAACAACCATTTTACAAAACAACGACACTTTTCCTCTTTTCTTTTTTTTTTTTTTTTCCTCCTTATTTCCTTCAATTAAAATCTTCAAATAAAAGATAGAAAGGGACGAAATTTCTAAAAAAAAAAAAAAAAAAAAAAAAAAAAAAAAGAAGAAGAAGGAAAAAAGATCGATAAAATCACGTATAAGATAATTCGATTAATTCGATCAAAAACCAGAAACGACGTGACGGAACAACGACTCTGATCGGATCGAGAGAAAGAGAGAGAAAGAAAGATAGAGATAGAGATAGATAGAGAGAGAGAGAGAGCAAACATTTGGGAGGAAAAAACCTACTTCCGAAAAAAGGAATGCGCCCGATTTCCGCTTTGGCGACGATGCTCGGTCCGCCGAGGTAAACAACCGGGAGTGCGTCGAAGAAGCTTGAATGCGGGGCTAGGGCTAACACGGGGGCATCCTTTGATTCTGCTCTACGACCTTTGACCTTCAGGTGATGAAATCCACCGCAGATGAACAATGCTCGCATCATCCAGCAGATCACAATTCGCATGTCTCTGTATTTTCCATTTTCATATATATGTATATATATATATATATACGTGTGTATGTGTGTGTGTGTATACACATATATATATACAGATACATGGCCAAGTATATTTGTAAATTATATCATTTTATAGATCGTGCTACATTGTTGGCAAGCAATTTAACAACTCTCTGTGTCGTGCAATATACGTATAATGTACATCTACTTCCAGAATTTTATATACACGTACAAAAGTGATAGAATCTCGTTTACTTTGCTACTACGTGTGTTTCATTTTCATTTTGATCGTATCGAAGGAAATTTTGTAATTTTTAGAAATTGAAGAAAGAATGAAAGAAAGAAGAATCTTTTTTTTTTTTTTTTTTTTTTAGTAATCGAGGTTCTATCGAGGTGGTATCAAAATAACTTTGGCACAACTAATCGAATAATTAAATTAACAACAGTTGTTGTAAGTTAAGTTAACGAGACGATGCATAACACTCGATATAAAGAAAAAGTTTTATGGTTAATGGAAAAGTTTATTTTAATATTCTGGGAGAAAGTATAAAAGATTTTTAGATGTGTTAGATAAAATTATTGATGTTACGAAACATGCATAGCCTCTCTTCTTGAATATTTTCAAAGGAAAAAGAAAACAAGAATAATTTACAATTTTATTTGCTCAAAGAAAAAGAACAGCGGTATATAGTAGCAAACGATGTATGTACATTAAGCATCTCGTGTATTTTAATTTCTACAAAATTTTCTCGATCCGTAAATACAAACAATTAAATTAAAAAAAAAAATATCTACAATAATTAAATAATTTCGTTACATATGTACTACAAGATATTTATATATACATAAGATAAAAGCCGTAATGTGCATCTTCAAGGTGGAAAAATAATTTATTCAAGGTTACATCGAATCCAATGTCTATACAATGATACTGAATTATTCAAAGTGGGCGGTTGTTACACGTGGAAAAAACGTTTTTATTGATCATTATATGAATATAAAAGAAAAAAGTTACATGAATTCTTGCTGAGATTGTAAGCCGAACTTGAAAAAGTTACTTATCTGTTTTTTTATCAGATAAAAATTATTACCTCAACATTTTGTAATAATATGTATATAGTATATATAAATTAAAAATTGAAAAAGAATTATGTATTCGTTATTCCTTTTTTTTTTTTCTTTTATTTAAGTCAGATACAATTTTTAGTTACATAATTCTAGTCTTTTTTTTAAATGTTTATCCTTCAATTTAAAAAAAATCTAATAATTATATATCAATCTCAAAGAGTAATGTATATACTTCAATACTTTTTAATAATAACAAGTTTACAAATTTATATTTCAGAGTTATTAACAATTTGTTTTGCTATATGTAGATGAAAATTATATTCAATCGATACTATTCTATGTGCACAATGTCCATGGAACTTTGCATTTCGAGTTAATAATAAATATTGGATGTATATCTCTACTGTGGTGGATGTGCAAAGTGGAATAGAAGGTGGCGATAATTATTTTATTGCAAAAAGCGTGCTATATTTCCGTGCAAACAAACTTCTGCCGATAACATTTCTCCTCTATGACGTGTTCTTATGGGGGAGTTTATTATTCTAAACAATGTCTACGTTTGAAAGTGTTGTGACACACTTTCCGTTTATAGAAATCGAAACAAATACGCCTCCTGAATGTTACTGTAGACGAAAGAAACAAATTTTATTATTATTATTATATTTCTCACCCATAATTTGAATTATATCGAATTAAAATCGAAATGATCAATATAACATTTTCGAACCAAATTCCAAGCTTCATTATAAATACATTTACAATTTCTAATAAAAAAGTGATAAGAAAGTAATAATCACTTTCTTGTTTATTAAATATCTCACGAAATATCTTTCTTCATAAAAAAAAAATATATATATATATATATATAAAATAAAAAATAAATTTATTTAATTGACATATATATATATTTTTTCTTCTTTATAATTAACTTTGTAATCTTTGAATAATATGAATAATCTGATTATTTCTGATGGATCAGCATCTTTCTTCACGATGAATCATACGTAATGCACGAAAAATTGCAGGAAAAAATTGAGCAAGCAATTTTTCGTTGAAAAATATTTTTTTAAAAATTTCATATCTACATTTACTATTAAACTCCACGTATTTCCATATACGTAACACGATACAATGTTTCATCTTAAAAAAAAAAAATAACAATAAAATCAGAACTATATAATCGAAAAAAAAAAAAAAGGAAAAAAGTCTATCTAATCGCAATTCAATAATAATATGTACATATACATATACACGAGTATTATCCGATCGCGAGATGAAAACTTCTCGAATCGCGTTAGAAAATCATTTCCACGTGAAATCGGCGCGGCGTTTCAGCTGTTGAAAATTACAGAGATTAAATTGTCTTCGTTCGAAATGTATGATCGAAGAGGTGTGCGCGAAACGCGACACTTGTTGCGATTAAATATCGTGGAACGATCGAAATCGCGAGACGCGATAGGCGATAGGCGGCGAAATGATGCGCCCGGGGAATTGTTGTTGCGAATTCCATCGATTGGAAGGCTGGGAGCGAGAGAACGGGCACGAACTACTTATACCAACCCGTACTTTCTCCCGTTACTTATTCTTTTTATCGTATTCTCGTTCGTTTCTTTGCCGCGGTCATTCACGCGCTCTCTCCCCACCACCCTCCATCTCCTTCAATCGTTTCAAGTGTACGACCGTGAAATAAAATTCTTCAAGGGATTTCCGCAATTTATCCTAATCATTTCGTCTCGCCGGCAATCGGATCTTGGCCAGGGCCATTTCTTTCCATTTGTCCCTCTCTCTCGCGTGGCTCGTCCATCGCGTTTTAAACATTTGGCCCGATAAAAGGAAGGAAGCAATATATGTGTGTGTGTGTGTATATATATATATATAGTATATAGCGGAGAAGAATATGAAGCAGTAAGAGTTTGCAAGTAAGAAGTATACCCGTCGCTTTGTGCCGGATAAATTTTAGAGGAGGCTTTCATTTCGTAGCGAGCAATAGAAATAATTATGTAACCAGTTAGTTCCCCGTAGTAAGAAGATTCAGATCGATGTGGGAAGAATATATTTTAATATTCGAAAAGAAATGGAGATAGTTACAGTAAAACACGTTTGTACGTAAGAAGATTGAGTTTGGGTGAAGTAAATAAATTTTGACGGAGGGTTCGGTTACTTGGATTCGAGAAGAAGAGGATATATATGTATGTATAGAAATAATTACATAAAAGTTTCTACACAAAAAGATCTGTTTTGTGGGAAGTAAATACAGAGGATTCTCGAGAAAAGAAATAATATACTAAGAAAATAATTACATAAGAATTTGTACATAAGAAGATTCAGTTTGAAAAGTAAATTTTAGTAGAGGTTCGGTATTTGGTTCGAAAGGAAAAGGAATATTATATTAGAAATAATAAGAATAAGAGAATTCATTTCATGCGAAATAAATTTTAGCAGAGATTGAAGTATTTGATTTGAAAAAAAGAAAAAGAGATACATTAGGAAAAAACGCAATAAGAATTTTTATTATGTTTTCACGTTTTAAAAAAGAAAAAAAATGGAAAATTTTCATTCGTATTAGAAATAATTTATTATGGTATTTTTGTAGTGTAGAATAATTTGAAATTAAATGTCGCGTATTATTTTTAATGGATTTTAGAGTGCTAATTTTAATACCTTTATTATTTTGATTGCACGTAAGTAGCTCTTTATAACGATATAAACTAATTGAACGAATATTTTGTTGTTATATTATCAAATTTTACGCTTACATAATTGTTTTTTAAAAAAAATAACACGTAGTTAATGAATTCTTGAAATTTGGTTTAGTAAATAAAATTTAGTAAATAAATACAATATTTCAATTTGTATCAAGCTCAAACTGCATCTAATTAATATTAATACCTATTTATAATTAACTACATTATATATATATACAAGTTTCTATGAGCTGTTTCCTTTCTAAATTACTAATTAATTCCAAATTCTTTCCTACTTTTCCCAACATTACCAATAACGTGATGGCATCAATCTCTTTTAACATTATTATTTATAACGTGAAATACAAAACAAACAAAAGTTGAAACAAACAATTGAAGATTCCATTATGAATCTTATAAAGAAATATGATTGATCTGATTTTTGCTTGTAAATTTTTGATGACTTAAAAAAAAAAAAAAAATTCATTAGAAAAATATATTAAATTTCGAGAGAATTCGCATATCGAAATTTTATAAAAGTCAAAGACTTAATTAAAAACATTTTTGAAACGTTAAAAAGAAAAGATATATAATTTCGAAATCAAACAAAGAAAAACAAAAACAAAGCTTACAATAATATTCAATATTTATCTAAAACTTTATTGAATGGGACGAAATTTTAAATAGCACTCGATTGATTAAATTTTCAAACCGATATTAAATCCACTTGTCCGAAAGTGAACTCTTATTATTTGAACAAAAAAATCTCGGGGAAAGTCAATAATCTTCATTTGCATGTTCATCCCTACTTCAAAAAAAAAAAAAAAACAAACAAACAAAAAAAAAAGAAAAAGAAAGAAAAAAGTAAAGTATTGTATTCGATTTCAAAAATCCTCACTCTCCTCTTCTAAAGAAAAGAAAAATTTATTTTATTATTATCTATTATTCGCGTGTATATAAAACTGTGCATATAAAACTAATTACAATTAAAGACTGGTCATAAAAAAAAAAAGTTTGTGCTGAAAATAAAAATTGTTAAGATATTAGCTTCTTTGTCTAGAAAAAATTTTATCGTTTTGACAAATATACTTCAATATTTTAAAGCTCTAATTAACAATAGAAAGTTTTTGCATTAAGAAAATTCGAAAGTCTACGATATTAATTACGATATTTGCGATTCTTTTTATGGCCAGTCTTCAATCAACAACGACAAATAGATAATCGAATATCCGTATACTATATAAAGCCATGCAAAAATTCCAATATCCATACAGCAAACAAAATCGAAAACTCGTTGAAAAGAAAGTAGAAATAATAAAGGGGAAAAAAAACTTTTTAAATTTTAGTTTAAGGCGTTCAAAGTGGGCGGGCAGAAAAACCCGAAAGTGCAGAACGCGTGGAAACGAGACGAGAAGAAGGTAATAATGGCGGTTCGATGCATCTTACCGTCTCCACCCCGTCAAAGGTGCGCGTCGAAGATCTTCCTCGGACAATCCAAGAAGGCCTAGACAAGCCAGAAGCCAGGCCATGATCACCAGAGCCGTAATTGCGGCTAGTCTGAATGGTAGGAGAGCCACAGTCAGGAATGCCGTCTGAAATACGAAGCATTTCCGCTTCAACAACTGCTATCAATATGTTGTTCCGATATAAAGGGGAGAAAGAAAAAAAAAAAAAGAATTCTTCAACGCATTATTTTCTATCTCTTCTGTCTCTTTGTGATCTCTGATTGATCTTTAATTATTCGTCATATTCTTTGCATTTCCGTGGTTAGGAAGGAATTTTTAGATTAATATAATATCGTCGTTTATTCCATTTTGATTATTCTTCTATCTCATGAGAGTATTTTGGAAAAATCGATAAAAAATAATTAATTCTAAATTAAATTCTAATGTTCAGCGATGATAAAAATTTCAAAAAGAAAAAAAAGGAAACAACGACACTATTTTTCTTTTATTCCTAATATTTAAATGTCTTAATTTTTTAATTTATTTCATTTTACGTACGGAAAATATTTTCTATCTCTGCTAGAAAGAATCAAAATCGAAAGGATCGAGTATAATTCAAGAAATTATATTTCCTCCCAATAAGATGATAATTAAAAAAGAAATCGATTCGATAATTTATAAATCGACGACGATCGATCAGGAACAAGGTCGCGAAACACACAGAATCGAAATGTATATCGAAATTTCAGGATGTCAAAGATAATAAATTTGAAGATAAAATATTTCGAAAGTGGAACTAGGTCGTTGTTAAATCTAATCTCGAAAAAAAAAAAAAAGGAAAAATTTTTATTAGCCTAGAGCAAAGAGGGATAATAGTTCAGGGTTTCGAGGAAGAAAGAGTGAAGATGCATTGCGTCATTTTTTTTTTTTTAGTGCCTATTAACGGTGACTCAAGTGAGGAGATATCGCGTAGGTTTTCGCTGATAAGAAATTGTCGAAACCTTGATCAGCACAATCTATACATACTTCATCGGCACGATGAGGCACAAACATTCGATATATATATATGATATATATGTGTACGGCAGCTTATTTTGTGTGGTAATCGATAAACGGCCCACCTTAAATGGTTAGAAGGACGATGAACTCCCGTGCCGCTTAAAATTTTTATTCGAACCGCTCCTTTCGACCGATCTATGTATATTCATTTCAATGTTGCAAGTCAATTTATGTAATGTTTAATTATGTTCGATGATTTTATTTATTTATTTATTTTCGTGTAATAATTTTCAAGTTTTCTCAAAGGAAAAGGATTTTCGAGGGAACGACGCGAGAATGTCAATATCAGCTAGCACAAACGGACGACATTCACTTTCTACTTGTAATTGCATCATTGGCGAGTTAAGGCATTGTAAGCATTTTTTTTTTTTTTTCTATTTTGCTTTCTCAAGAATTTAATCCGTTATATACTTGGATTTTATATCATTTAATAATTTAATTTGCACGCAAGTTGTATTTGGATTTATTGTTAACAGTACGAATACTGTTAATTTAATAATAAGCTACTTTTATTAAACCGAATAAACGAATATACGCGAACGATATACAAAATCGTTCGAAACGAAGTGGAAATTTAATTAAGATAGATATAGTAAAATTGATTAATTGCAAAAGCATCCGTTTAATCTTATTTTTTTCAAGTTACAAGCAATTTAACTTTGCTAAACTAAAGTTAGAATTAGATCTGTTTATCTTTCTCTTTCTCTTCCAATACCTAACTTCCGTTCAAAAATCATGTCGTTTCATTTTAAATCACCTTAACTCGATAAGTCACCTTGTGCCGAGTAGAAAACTTAAAAAAAAAAAAAAAAATAATGCAATTTAAAATGCGCCAATTCTTTATTTACTCGAAATTATCGAGAGAAATTTTTTATCGAGAATCGAATCCCTATCCTCTGAAAATTCTTGTAAAAAATTGTTCCTTCTTTTTTCAAAAGTAATCGTGAAATTAACGAGAGAATAATCGGAGAAACGTGGAACGGGATAGAGGTCACGTGTTATAATAATCAATTAATCCCGAGTTCACCGAGCGAACCTTCGTTTCTCGGTCGGACTACTTTTTTGTTCAGTGGGCCAAGGTTACGGGGCTCGAGAGGAGATTTAGGATGCTGGATGGCACGGACGATCGAGAGAACGAGCGGAAAAAGATGGTGGGGGGAGGAGAGAGGTAAAAAAAGAAGAAACGAGTACCGTTCAGACGTTCCGTTAGACTCTATCACCTGTTCACGTCATTTTATGCCCGCAACCACAGCCGCACGCATGTGTATTTACATAACGCGTACACACGAAACTTTCAAGATCGAGGTTATGACCGAGTAATCATTTCGACATATACCAGATATCCCGATGATTAAATTCCATTTCACGTTCTGTTTCGAAATTTCGAAAAAAAAAAGAAAAAAAAAACAAAAAAAAAAAGATTAGTAAATTATCCATGGATTATTTTTTCGAATTGAATTTTTGGAATTTTAAATATATATATACATATGTATTTTATATCGAAAAAAATGAGAGATCGATATGGACCTAATAATCCAACTTCTGATGAACGAAATTTCGTTTCACCTTTTTCGTGTTTCGATTTATATATAGAAAAAGATGGTAATTATCTACGGATTATTTCTTTTTTGAATTGATTTTTTGAATATATATTTATGCTTTGTATCGAAAAATATCGAGGTTATGACCGAGTCATTTCGACATACTTTGAATTCCCGATGATTAAATTCCATTTTCACGTTCTGAAATTAGAAAAAGATCATAGTTATCTATAAATTATTATTTTTCTTTTTTTTCGTTTTGAAATTTTATTATACATTTGTATTTCATGTATCGAGAAATCAATCGATCGAGGTTATAATCGACGTACTCCGGATTTCTAAATTGATTAAATGATGATGATTAAATCCCATTCACATTCTGTTTCGGAAAATTGGAGAAACGCTTGTCCATGTCCAGATTATTTTTTTGAAATATTTTTTGGAATATTATACGTATATATACGTGTGAATATCATAGGGAAAATTTATATCATTTTTATGAATTTTGTGTTTATTTTTGAAATTTGACTTTTGTAGAAGATAGAGGAAGTCATTTTTAGTTTCACTTTTCCTTTATAACGTTCTTTATGACGTGGTTTGAATTAAGTGCGAGGTCTAATTGGATGAGTGGTTGTTTAGCGACTAGTGATACTAAATGCGGCAAACATCTGGTAACTGTTTAACGGATTAAACAAACTATATTTTTCGTCCAGATTTTTTCCATTATTTCTACCCAATAATATCTTTTATCTTTGATCAAATTAAACCGTGATTAAACTTTTTTTTTTTTTTAACAATACACGATATTTAATTCGAATTTAATAAAGTTTGTCGATCGATGATAATAGAATAAAATTGTTAAAATTTTTCTTTGACAATCCCCGACCTTGCCTTCGTAAATTTCTTAAATATATTTTCTTGGAATGATTTTTTCAAGCTTTAAAAATTGCTCCAAGAAAATATTAATATTTTTAGAAACGACCTTCGCGTATAAAAGGATGTTCCAAGAGCGGAATGAACATTGGATATAAAAAAAAAAAAAAAAAAATAAATAAAAAGAGAGATATTAAAGATACGAATGAATATAACTACAAAAGAGCTTGACGTTCAATGCATTCGTCTCTTCTTTTAATTTCCAGCCAGCTCTTAAATATCTTCATGCATAATGTATTATATATCATGTGTGATTTTAAACATTGAGGTTACATCCGAGCAATTCTTATCTTTCCTGGAATTTTGCGTGTTTTTCGCGTAAAAAATTCTTTTTATTTCTTTCAAATTTTTTTACGACACTCTTCTTACAAAAAAATTGTATCGATTCGACAAGAATTTCGACAATTTACAATTTTCAAAAATAACAAGTATAATCGTGTTTAAATCGTTTTTAATCAAAAGTAATTTACGATCGAAGCTTTTATATTCCGTTATTATTATCGTCACGTTGCATTCGGTATTTGTGCACGAAGAATTGAAAAACCGATGGTGCGACCGAATGAAATTAACCTAATAGCAATTTTTTCATTTTTTGTCGTCCTATTTTCCTGTTGGCGGATAAGTGGATCATTTTTAATGTAAAAAATAATTCGGCGAATCTTTCTACGAGCAAAGATTTATTTTGCCCAACTCGAAAATATTTCATTTTTCCTTCTTTCCTTTTTCGTTTTTATCCACTGAGAATCGAGTTAGCAAAGTAACGAAGTAAGAGTCAGTTTTACGAGAGAAAGCAAATAATAAACTTTAATCATTGTATTTAGACAGTGTGCCATTATTAAGTGCGATAAATCTTCAAGTTTTATTGTTAGAAACTATTTATCTACTTTGTGCTTTATAGCGTCATTAACTGACTCTTGTTAACAAATACAATGTATATATATATATATATATATTTTATAATCTAATTTCTTCTCTCAAATTATTCGCGAAGTGTTTCTTTTTGATAAAGAATACAATCTTAAAATAAAATTATCTGATAAAAGAAAAAAAAAAAAAAGAAACTGATCTTTATCTTTCTAGTATAATATAATCGTCATTATTGGGCTCTACAATCTTTTCGAATGAGGATCATCAACAATTCGACGATATAATAAAATATAAGAAAAATAATAATTTAAGGCAGATTAAAAACAGATATTGATATTCTTATAGTATATATTTCACACCTATAATGGACGAGGAGTGAAAATGAAGATAATGATAATGAGGACAAATATGAATGTTAATTAAATATTGATGGAATAATGACTCGTAATGAATGATAATATTTTTTTTTTTACCGCATACTTTATTTAACGCTTAGTTAGTTTAATATATTTTCAATGAAACGTTGAAAACTAATTTAAAGATAGTCAGATACGTGTATTTTTCATTCGACGCAATTGACACATGACGTTTTACAAATTCAATTTGGGTATCGAAACGCAGCGATTGAGTCGCACACAAATCGTCCGTTTTAAAGTCGACAATTAGAATTCACGTACGTAACGCTTTCGCTCGCTAACTTCCAATGAACTGTTTCAATGTCGTGCACGGTATCTGTGCGAAATCTACAAGGCCGTTCATTGAGGTATCCTCAATGATACGTGTTGTACGCGTGTTGTATCCGTGAACGAGTCACGGATTTAATCTAACGACATTACGATCATGAATTAACGAACTCGTGGCCATTATTTGGGTTGGCGGACAGAAACTGTGTCAAGGCTCTTCGGGAGAAGAGAAAGACACTCTGAGACGAGATATCAAAGGGGAGAATTTCGTGGAGTGCGTGTATTGGGAGGAGAAAAGAAAAAAGGAATTTGTGACGAACGAATGAAACGATATTTAACGATTGAATTCTTACGTTGGCGGAAAAGTGTTTGAAAAATTCTTACGTTGATGGAAATACAAGGTTTTTATCGTGATTAATGCTTTCACTTCGCCTCCATCTCTTATGTTATGTTATTTTTGCAATCGTCCATCGAAGTATATCGGATCGTATATGCATACGCGTTTAACTCTTTGCGGGCACAATGTCACGGTATCGATTGAATAAGATTAAATTAAGTTACGATCAAAAGAAAGTTCAGTTTTTAAATAATATTTCTCGACGTAACGCATATATTTTTCCTTATTCCTTTTATTCCACTTCTTTAATCTAGTTTCGTTTAATTATTCCCAACCCGAGTCTCGACGAGAGAGCACTCGTTCGCGAAAGATGAAAATTTATCGGTTCGCACGATTATTAAAATCTTGTATTATTCTGATGCTGGATGATATCAAGATAATTTTTTTCCACAAATATTTTCCGATCGTATCGATTTTTAAAGAAATAACTCGCACGAATATAATTTTTGAATAAAAGAAAAAAGAAAAACGGGGAGGGGAGGGGAAGGGGGGGGGGCGGGGAGGAAGAAAGAAAAAAATTCCAGGATTGTTTCTCCGCCTCTTTTTTTCGCTCTTTGTAAAGAATACGTTCGACGGAGTAGAACTCTTTACCTACTTATGACCCACATTTCGTTCAACGCGAAAGACTTGCTCTTCTATCAGTGAAAATTGACGAGAATTGTTTTTCCATCCGTTTCACGTCGCGTTTTTTTTCTTTTTTGAGCCGACCGACGCAAATTTGTCAACGCAACGTTGCAAACTGCCTTCCATATATCCTTTTGACCGAAGAAAAAGAAAAAGAAAAAGAAAAAGAAAAAGAAAAAGAAAAAAAAAAGAAACGACGCGAAAGTAAAAGGTGAAAAGCAACAGCACCTCGAGAAGTTAACCGCGATATTTTTATTACTCGTTTCGTATATTTAATATTTACTTACCACTTGTTTTGAACTCGGTTAATACTTTTTAACGACTGGATCGAGAAATCGAGAAAATAGAGATAATAATAATCGATGGAGAAGATTTATTTATCCGTCTCTTTCTCGTTCGTTTAATTATTTTTGAAAAAAAAAAAATATTCGCGGAATTAAGGGTAATTAGATAGATAGATATTGAACGGCGCCCGTGAAGTTACATCGTTACTCGATAAATAGAGATCCTTGATTATTTTATTAAATGTCAATTTTACACGTTTTCTCTTTTTGATTCAATCTCGTAGTAACGTTCACGATAATAGTTTCGAACTATTGTTATTTTTAACGAAATGATTGTGATTCTTTTTCGAAACGATGGATCGAGATTATTGTTTTAAGGGAATGAGATGGATTAAAAACGATTTCGATGAATTTTCTGTGATGAAAAAAAATTTTCTTTCTTTCTAACATGATTTTGTAACGGTATCGAAAAATGAAACAAAATTTCTAGATTAGGAAAATGTTTAAAATTTAGCGATTTGGTGGACAAAAATTTTCTAGAATTGTATTTGTAATGAAGTAATGAAATTGTATTGAAAATTGTATGAAAAATATTTGAACAATATCTGCTTTAAGATTGATTTCACTCCATGGAAGAGATTTCTCGTCAACAAGAAAATTATATTCTATGTACACTTTTAAATTAAAATCAGAATTTTCGAGTTGGGTAAATTTATTCGTAAAACAGTATTTAGTAAATACTAAGTTGGAACTTAAATATCGAGAAATTTTGTTCGAGAAAAATGGACAAGTATATTTATTTTTACCAATATAAAAATATTAAATATAAACACGAATATTTCATTTGATTTATCGCACAGATTCAAATATAGATATAATATTTCTAATTAAAAGTGTAAAGTTGTTTAATCATTTTGAAAATTAAATCTGTTTAACGTGTAAATTAAATTGTTTTTAAAAGATTATTAATTTATCTGTTTCTTATCGAACGATAAAATTTTATAATTTATCATAATTTATATATCCAATAAAAATTAAGCACGCTGTGTGCTTAATTTTTATTTGAAGAAAAAAAAAAAAGATGTAATGTAAAAGAAGCGAGTGTAAATAGGAGAGGAATATTATTACGATCCAATATGCCGTCAGAGTTTCTTGTCACAGTTAAAGAGATTTTCTTTCCGACCGAAAGGACGATTAGAGGCTTCAAAATTCAATACCGCTTGGATACGTGTTACCTAGATATTTCCAACTTATTATAATCTGATTCTATTACAAAGATTCGTTCTCATAGAATCATTTTACTTACGCTTTTTTTAATAAAAAAAAAAAAAAAAATTACTATATTTTCGTCACTAAAAATATCTCTTTATACAACTTTTAGTTAAAAATATTTCAATATCTCTATAAAAAAATGTTTATCAATCGCAATTAAAACTTTACTCTTTTCACTTTTTTTTCCTTTTTTTATATATATATATTTTATAACTTAATCGCGTAAGAAAAATTTCGAGTTCAAACTTTATTGTTATTTTACGTAAGATTTTATTACAAAGTTTTTTATTACAACGATTTTAACGTTGCAAGTTTTATAATGTCAAAAGTTGTTGGAGACTTTTAAAGGTAACATCGGTTTGTCATAATATTCACAATTACAAGTAAATAGAAAACAAATGTATGGATATCATGTTGAAAAAGCCATTTTAAAGAAATGTCATTTCTCAATTGCAAAAGTATCAAGAATCCTTTATTATTTATGGACGAAAGGGGGGGGGGAGGGGGAAAACTTGCATTGCAAAATAGTCAATATCGCAATATCATCTTTTCTTAATGTCGAGTTCCTGTTACACAATACGCGCAATAATCGAAATATCGCTTCGTTTTCGTAATACAAAATGGAATTTTCGATTGTAGCGCGAGAACGATATTCATTGTAATTTCTTGACAATGCGCTGTCCACTGTAAATCGTATCGGATCCGGTATGTCCGGTTCAAATGGAGAAAGTTCGATTTGTGATTGGAATTGCGAACACCAATACCATTTGAAGGAAAATCAAATTGGTGCCAAGAACGTGCCAAGATTTTACATTGTACACTTTGTATATACTTTTTTCTTCTTTCTTTCTTTCTTTTTTTTTTTTTTTTTTTTGCAAAAAAATACATTCGTCGATTTGTCGTTCAAAAAAAAAAAAAAGCAAGAAATAAATTAGTTATTAGGACAAATGGCAGGGAAATTGGCAATTAAAAGATTTATTGATCTGAAACGTATCCGACTATGAAATTGCGAAATTACGTGAAATTGCACATTTTATCAAATGCAGAGAACTAAATGAGTAAAAGAAAGGAGGTCGAGTCGTTTATTTAAAAATTAAGTTTTTTATTTATTTAAAAATAGCTTTCGTTTATATTTAAAACTAACGTAACAGATGTAATAAAATTTATTATTACCTGTTAACTATATCATAAAACATTGTGTAAAAATTTATATTTCGATACAGATGTTATATGTAATAATATCACGGTATCTCGTTCGCTAAATTGTATCAACGACGTATAAACAAAACGCGATATTACATCTGGTTATTAGTAGAAATAAATTTTAATTTTTTCGTTTAATCTTGCTCGAAGAATTTTTTCACGTTTGATAATTTAACACGTTTCTTCATTATTCCGTTGTATCTATCGTGTTATTACATTATGTATAAGACAAATGATCCTTTCATTAGAAATCTACGATGAAATTTCCTCCAATAACATGCGATAGAGTTAGTGATGATAGATACGTCATGTAAGATCGAAAAAATTTATCTAAGTTATATTCTTTTCAAAAATGTTATTTCAAACAACTGTCAAGGATGATGTATACGAGAACGTACGTGGATGCAAGTAATTTACAAATCTTCCTTTCTTTAGTAATCGTTTCATTTGGAGGAAATGATAATTTATATGCGAAAACTTAACAACGTAATTTATCATAAAGTTTTATAAATTTGTGAAGAACGCACATAAGTTCGATATTAATAAAAAAAAAAAAAAAAGTAAAAAAAAAAAAGAAAATTCCGGATAATTCTCTGTTATAAAATACGGAAATACAGTGTACAAATTGGTGAAAGAATATAATACGATGTAACATCGACAATATTGATCGAAACAAATTGATTAATTTACCGATCGATTTGTCATCTCTGCGTATAGTTAAGATATTAAGTTTTAATAACAGTAATACTGGATTGACATTTCGTCATGTGACACGAATTGTCTATTTATATAAACATCGTTACCTTTAATTAATCCTAATTATACGAGGCACTAGTGTAACAAATAGACGAATAGAAATTATAGAAATCATATCGTTGATTTAATGTTATTATTTTATGAAATTATTTTACTTTGAATCACGACAAAAATTGTTGATAGTCGATTGAATGAAAGAATATCTAATCGATGTAAATGGGATCGATGAAACATTTCCCCGACTGCAATATTAACTGCGATACACACGTTTAAAATGCAATTGTGTTTCACGCAATTCTCTATTCTATTTTTATTCGTGAAACTGTGTTATGCAAATTTATTCATTTTCTCAGGTTGATATTCTATTTATCGTAGAAATTATTATTATTATTATTATTATTTTTTTTTTTTTTTTACGTTCTCAGGGTTTTAAAAAGAAGTCGAAAAT
The DNA here is from genome assembly GCF_048593485.1 of Apis florea. Lineage (NCBI taxonomy): Eukaryota > Metazoa > Arthropoda > Insecta > Hymenoptera > Apidae > Apis > Apis florea. The sequence continues at coordinate 1,898,645 of NW_028256714.1, read as the reverse complement.
ATCGATTATCTTACACGTTTGCGTCTGCAACGTGTAAGATCTTCTTGTTATATTTGAACTGTTTTTATGATATGATTATTTATTTGCATTTTCTTTTAACATTCGCGGCATATTTTTTTTTTCTAAAGGAATAAGCAAATTTTTTTTCCGTGTAAACACCGTTTCGTTTTGATATAATCTCCACGTGTATTCTTGGAGAATTGTGCCTTTGTGTTTTAAATCTGTCTTATATTTAGAAGACAACGTTAATGATCCTTTTACTTCTGCATCCGTACAGTCTCACAGTTTACACAGATGATTACTTCACAATTTGAGGAAAAAGCATATTTCTGTGCTATTTATTTCGAGAATTTTCCATTCAAAATATTTAATTTTTCGTTTCGAATTCGGAATTGTTATTCATTCAGATTTCAAATCATTTGTTTTTTTTTCGCAATTTTCAGTACAATTATTTATATATGAAAAATAAAAAAAGTATTTACATGCAATAATATAATTTTTTTTTTTTTTAATCGAATTAATCAAATGTTTACGTTATTTTTTTGATTTACAAATTACTTTTGTTATTGAAACTTGCATCACGTTTTCACAATTTGCAAATAATTACGATAGGCGATAAGTGATTTCTAATGTATCTGTATTAATGTTATGATATACATATTTCGAAAAGCAAACGCATAGATGTCATATTATGCGTAGATATCCTCATAAAAATACTCGTAAAAAATTATATTAATGGTAACAAATTCGTTCGTTATTATTATTCGAATAATAAATATTTATTCAAAAAGAAACAGTGAGAATTTATTATTTATATATAATTATCTTCGATAAATATTTATTCGAAACAATTTTGAATAACTCTTTTATAAATAAATACCGACCGGAACCATCTCGTTAATTAGAAGCGAAATAAGATTTAAGAGACAAACTGCTAAACAAATTCAATCTTCCAATTTCAATCTTCTTTCCTACGAAGTTTTCATCGTATAAAAAAAAAAAAATGGACCAACTTTTTTAAAATTCGATCAACTTTACACTTCTTTACACGTTCTTTTTCGTCCATTTGTTCAGAGAGATGAGAAAAAAGAGAAGAAGAAAAGGAGGAAAAATAAAAAAAAAAAGATCTAACTTTGCACATTGTACTTTTGAAAAGCGCATGGTGTTGAAAAGCGTATAATCACGCGTCGAAGAGAAGTGAAACTGAAACAGAGTAGGAGGAAAAAAAGAGGACGGCGATCTTTTAACTTGTTTTATCTCTGACGATCGCGTGATATTACGTGTGATCGACTATGCAGAAGCAGTGATGCGCGCATCAAATGCAGCAACGCTTTATGCAGAGACCCTTTTATTTAAAAAAAAAAAAAAAAAAAAAAATACATCTCGTGACGCGTTTAAGTTATGCGCCCGCACGAACGACTGTAGAATAGTGCACGTGCGTGCCAATTAGAGCGCACAGACGGACGAATTTTTACGACTTCTCGTTGTTAGACACGATAAAATTTCAAATGGAAAGTTCGAATCGTTCTTTTCTCAATTTATAAATAAAAATATTGACGGGATAATAACCGAGTTTTTAAATATTTTTATCAATGAAATGAAAGCTTTAAAACATTTTTGAGTTAAAATAATAAAAATTTATCCAAAATGATGATTTGGATTAAATTCTCTTTTGATATTTTTAAATTACAGATCGATTTAGAATGGTTACATCATATTTTGTTTTGTTTCATGATTCGTTTCGTTAACAAAACTTGAAGACACTTATTGTTAATTACATATATATATTTACTTTTCTATATGGTTTATATAACTTATATAGTAATTAATAATTATATCAATGATATAGGTTATATTTTACGAAAATAAAATTATACCAGACAAGATTTAGTAACGATCTCGCGATTTTTCGTCAGCAGATATTGATAAAAATATTTTAACGTCACCATCAAATGTATATCGATTAATCGTGCAAACTATCGATTGGCGTCACCTGCCAAACGATATTGATGAAATCACCGATTAATCATTAAGGAACCATGCAGTGAATGCATCCATATGATACAATATAAATATTTTTCTTAGGTATTTTATTACGTGTTTGGTATCGATTTTTGTAAGTATAACATATTTCTCACAATACAAAGTTTAATCTAGTTTTGTTTTACCGGACTTATTTGTAGTGGAAGAAATTCAATAGCTTGTAAGCTAGTTTAGGTGAAACGTAGTATGTTCCAGATTGAAAAATTTTATTACGTCTGTAGCGAAGCTGTGTCACTTGGAATGACAGGAACACCCCCAAAATATCAATAATTCGATAATGTCAAGGTATCAAAACTGTTTACATATAGATGGGAAACGTTTTAAAGAATTTTTTAACAAGTATTTCCTATTATAAAGAAAAAAAAGTTCATGAATTTACTTTTTTATACCTATTATATTTCGAACATAATCATCTATATTTTACAAAATAGAAAATCAATAAAAATTAATATTTCATTTATTTCGAATCAATTAAAAAAATTGAATTTAACTTAGATAATATTTAAATAAAACAAATTTATGGAATTTAAACAAATACGAGAGTTTTTCATCAAAGGTTTAAAAAGATTGATTAACAACGCATAATTTAAATTATATATTCACCGGATATTTCATGTTTACAATATCTCGTTATCCTGTTAAAATGTTGCGAAAATAGGAAACGAATGCCGCGATGCGTTCCATATGAAAGCAGATGAATTCAATCGTCGAATTCCGTTCCGAGTCGGAAAACTTTTATTACATTACGATGGCGATTCAAATTTTACGTAACTGTTCATATTGCAATATTTCAAAAATAAAAAAATGCATTGCATCGAACACGATCGCTGATACGCAGCGTTAAAGTAAATTTTATTACACCGGCAAAAATCTATTCTATTTTTATGAGTAGATCGTAGATTCAAATTCGTTTTTTTAAAGACTAGCGTATGGCATGGTGTAGTGGCCGAAAAGCGAACCGTTGTTGCAACGGTCATAAATTCCCCGCCCCGCCCTCAACAATTTCTAAAACATTCGAGTCTTACGCGTGAACATCGATCCCGAGGGATATTTCCGCGTGCAGGAAGATTCGCAGAACTACTGACCTTGAGCTTGTCGTAGGTTGTGTCGAGCTCGAGACGATGCACGAAGGGGTTCAGGATGTCGGCACTAAGGGACGTAGCATCAACGTCCTCGTGTTTGCTTCGCATTTTTCCATTGGCCTCATCCATGTTTTTCCGAGTGATCACGAACAGAGAAAAAAGTGAAAGAGACAGAGAGGGTTGGGGAAATATATATGTGGAAAGAGAGTGAGACAATAGACACGGCTCGACGTGTCACACACTGCTAACCACGAAACGTCGATACGTATCGGCAGGTGCGAGACGTTCTATACGATCTAGTACGCTCTAGTTTTCTTGGCACTGTTTATATTAACGTTCAAGTCGAGACAGACGTAGGATAAAAAAAATGATGAAGAAAAAAAAAGGAGCTCTTGCTCAACCGCGGCGAGACATGTTCGCACGCGAAAGGGTTGTCGGTCGACAATCTACTGTGCTTGTTGTCGGCTCGACAGAACGAACCGGCCAAATACTCTCCGACCATTACCGAGCCCCACCGAACGCGCAAGGGATACTGTTGGATGCGTGCGCATCGTGCCGCCTAGTCGAAAGTTCGTTCGGGTATCTCCGTCAGTCTCCCCTGTGAAAGCGGAATAGCACGAGAAAACCAAACCAGGGCCGTCTACATCAGTATCAAAACCTTTTCATTTTATTTAAATGTTTAGAAATTAATAAAATTTTACTAATATTAGAAAAATAAGTTAATAAAATTATTATTTATTATATTTTATCCCAATTTAGATTATAAAAATAGAAATTAGAAACATAACAAGATATTTTATATAATTTTGAATATAATTTTGAAACAGGACCGTTAACGTTTTACATTCTTTATTTAATATTGTAATATCTTATTGAATCTGGCATTTGTTATTGGCATTATAATTATTATCATTTTATTAGAACATTTGAAAAACATTTGAATTTTTTTCTTTCAAACTGTTCAATACACGAGTTATGTCGCATAAAGAAAATCGTTGAATCATAAATTAGTCTTAAAATTTCGTAAAATGCTAAAGTATGTTTTATGTACATTTGAATATAAAGATAATTTTTTAAAATATTTTATTAATTTAATAATTTTTAATAATTTTAATAATTTCTTAAAATATATAATGTATTTGAAACTTTTGAAATTAAGATTTAAAATATACTAAAATTTATTACGAATTAATTTAAATGAGTTTCGATATTTTTGAGACATTTGTTATATTTTAGATGAAGACAAACAATAAACTGACTATTATTGTGCGAAACTTACGAATTATAATTAAATTATTTTTTAATTTATTTTAGATATTTTTCTAATTTTTTCGATATTCACTAATAATGTTATGATATGTATCTCGAATCAATAATTGCATTATTTTTATCTAATTTTAAACATACTTAAATTGGGAAACAGATGTTTTTTTTTCGCATTATATATTTATATATGTGTTGTCAATGCAACAATATAATATGTTATTCGATAAAATTTCAATTAAAAAAACGAGATATATAGATTTATTATTTACATTAGTGAAAAATTATCCGTTACAAGTTATAGATAAAAATATTTTATCTTCTGTTCATCCTATTTACAATAAAACATTTAAGAAATGTTAAAATTTGCATATCGAATAATTAAAAATAGAGAAATTTTTATTCGTATAAATAAGAATTTATAAAAATGTATATAATTATAATATCATAAAAACAAAAGCTAATTTTAGCTAATTTTAATAATCTATTTGCATTACAATATTATATTTATTTCTATATAAATATAATAATATATTAATAAAAAAATCTTTTCCTCGAGTTGATAATATTTGCTTTGATCAGCGCTCTCTATTTCGTGTAGCAGAAAATGTTCTATACGACTTATTCTAAGTTGTACACTAACCTATAGACGACATGGCAAAGGAACTACACAAATGTTTGATAAATTATTTCTCACTGTTAGAGAAAGTAAGTTGTAAATGGAATCAATTGTTTGAAGAAGCCAAACGGCCTCTACACGGATTAAAGAATCAATCAGAACAACTTCGACTCGTCATAAGGTAACGTTAACTTCCTTATTTTTCTACTTGTTACTAGAATTTTTTATCACTGGTTCAAATGTATTGTATAGTTGCTAGAGCAGAAACTTAATGTATGTTTCAGAGCTACATTGTCGTTAAGTTTCATTGATCTATCGTTAGATGTCATTCTGTTACAGCAATGAAGTCGATGATGCAGAACTCTGTAAAATAGATGAACTACGTGAAAGATTGATTTTTAAAATTCTTATGGGAATCGACAGTGAACTTGAACTGCTCTTAGATATTTTGACACGATTTAATAACATTAATCAAGTAAATAGAATTATAATTTTAATTTTTCATTCATATCCTGTTTGTTAATAATATATTAAATTAATATTTCTCCTTTTTTATTAATTATACTTAAAACTTATGAATAATGATATTTTGTATGTAAAAAAAAATTCAAACATATATATATATATATATATTAACAAAATTATGATAAAATTAAAAATTAATTATTCGATAAAATTATCAAGGAAAATATTAATTTAGGATCTAAAAAATCGTTTAAATAATTTGGAAGAAACAAGAAGCAAAATTTCATTAGATGAAGAAACGATGAAAGAATTAATCAATGGTACACCTTATAGACCAAGATTAAATTTACTTTTACAATGGGCTATCGAAGCTTTTAATTACTACCACGAATTGTATCCTTTAATTGGAAACACTTTATAGATTTTATCTATTGAGAAATCTTTTTTAACTCGTAAAATTCTTAGATATTTGTTGATCAATAAGAACATAAAACAATTCAATTATAAAGACGAGGAAACGGTAGAAAATTTAACAAAGTCTTTTGTCGAGGATCGGTTTAAAAAACCGCGGATCGAACGTAAGTATCCATTTCTAATTTGCATTTTAATTAATTAGCAATTTCGTCGTTAATTTGCATTATTTATTCCAGGAATACTCTATTTCACACAATTTCTAATAAAAGAATCCGTTCATTAAGAGTTTTTTTTTTTTTTTTCTACATTTCAATTCATAAATTTTTATAGGTAAATATTTCCACATTGCAATATTTTGTACATAAATGAAATAAATATTTCCCTTCGTATTATCTTCTTTATTTTCCTCTTTATAAAATTTCAATACCTAAAACCATAAATCTATCGAATTCATTTTTAAATATTATTTTATTTTATGCATTTTTATAATTTAAAAAAAAATTCAACAATATTAATAGCTATTTTTTTTATTATACAACGAGAAAATGGATATCAATACAAGTAGTTTAAATCATCGTATACACTGGCACACGCATAGGCAGCATATTCAACTTGGCCGATTAATGGCCGAGTTTGTCTACTGAAACAACGAACAAGTTTTTTTTGTTTGTAATTTCTGCGAGTGACGGTAACGAAAAGATATTACGACATTCCTTGTGTTGTAATCAATAATTTCTAAAACAGCCATTATTGAAATGAAAAATTTAAATTCTAATCTAAAAAACACGAATAACTATTCGTTCCATTCATCGTGTTCATACGAATGCAATTCACATGTATTTAAATCCATTCTGTAGAAAGATATAATAAAAGAAAAGTGAAATAGAATGCTCGTTTAAATTTTTCTCAATATTGACAAAACAAATATTAAACGAAAACTCTTTCCATCTATCCATCGAAACGAAAATTGTATTAATTTTAATTGAAACGAGCGTTAACTCGAAACGATATTAACTGTGATTGCATTACGTTCACCCTTCTCTCCCATTATTTATCCATAACGCGAACATCAAGTAATCGAAGGGAACAACCACTTACCAAAGCGTAATTCCTTTCGACACTTTTAAATGAAGAATGTCGATAGTAATTTTTTTCTTTTTTCTTAACGCGTGTCACGCATTTCGACACTTTCCATCGTACATAGAATATAAAAATACGTGTTACTCGTTATCGATTCCTTTTTCGTAAAGGTCAAACGCTTCTGTTTAATCTTCAATCCGGAATTCCAGAATTACACACATGCGAATACAATTCTATCGGATAAACCTAATACACACACACACACGCATATATACGAAATCTATCATGAATCATCGTTGAATTTAATTATTTCCAAATTTCGAAAACGATGTTTCCATAATTCTTTTTCATAACATATCGACTTTGAATTATTCAATATTAATCAGGGTCCCGCGTTTCACCTATTCGAATGGCGGCTCGGATTGGCCACGACAACGTTTATTTCGCCTCGTTGCGATCGGTTCACCGATCATCATCGACCAATCTCTCGGGCAAAAAAGGGTCCACGCATATTCCGGTCTGTAGGACACGGAGGCATTGGGGCGCCGGCGCTCGCTATTGATTCCGTTGGATATCGTGATTTCAAAAGTTACCATCGTAGTAGAGGGTGCCACAGTAGCTAACTGCTCCTCGAGCCATAAGGAGGCCCTCGCGCTTTTCTTTCTTTCACCCCAACAGGTTAGTGGCGAATTTGAAACGTTATCACCACACGGACGGCACAATTTTTCTCCCTCCCCCCTCTTCCCAACAATAATTTTCCGACAAATGGATTCACGCATCGTGCGAGTATTACGTCCAAGTATTGCCGCGTAAAAATGAAAAAATCAACGGGCTCGAAGAGAAAGAGTGAAAGGAAATCGGAATATCGTGCGTTTCTTTTCGAATCTACTGGATCTACGAGTGGCATTTTCTCGATCGAGATAAAAATGTTTGTATTGGGATAAAATGCGGATTATTTATTTCGGAAGATTATTCGTTACGGGGATTCGTTTTCATTTACGAACGTGGGACGAAAAATGTCACTGGTTCGCCCGTGACGTCAATGGGAACGATAGTTATATAGTGTCATGTCACTCGTGTAAAATTGCCGCCCTTATATGTTATCGGAATATCTTATTAGAGAGAAAGTTTTCATTTCGATATTCATCGAACGATGAGAATAGGAAGGAATAAAAATACTGGTGCAAGGATGCTTCTCCACAACGTGTCCTCCCTTCCTCGCTACTATATTTATTCATAAAATTCGGACAAAATCTGATGACGATACTCGATCGTGGATAAAATCGATGATTGGGTAAACATCTTCTTAAACGAAGAGGCCAATTCTCTGTGACCAATTGAATATTTAGTGACTGGTAATTGACTGTCAAGATCCCTCGTATACGAGGTCAGGGCCATGGTAAAGCGGAAAGGCAAACATCTTTCTCTCGTGTTCATCGGCTATCGATGAAAAAAACGATGTGTACTACTAGGCTCTTTGGGAAAGAATCGCAAAGACATTTCTGTCGAGTGGTTTTCTCTTGAAAAGATTGTTTAATTAAGGGAGAACGAGGGAATACGCGCGTGTACAAGTCGTTTTTTATTATACGTCGTTGTTTACCTCGATTCCTTTCATTCCAATTTCGATATTCGGTGTTATGTAACGACAAACGTTCATCGAAGAAAAACTTTATATTTTTTATTGATTAAAAAAATTTTAGAGATATAAAGGTAGTCGTGGTGTAAAAGATGGAAAAAATGGATCGAAGGAATTATCGTAATAAATGTAATTGTTGAGTATCGAAGGTGAAAAAATTTTCAAAAGAACAATTGTTTTATTCGAGAAAATTGTGAACAAGATAAATAGAAATTTCGAAGGTAACGTGTACGAAATTTATGGAGCGTATCCTTGCAAACGTGACTTCAAAATTGGCTTCGAGAAGCTCGTGCTCAATGAAATTGCGAATCAAATGATACGACGTTTTAAAAATATTTACTTACTTTTCTTCTTTTTTGAACGATTCTTCGCGATCGATCTTCGTAACAATCATGCATCGGAATAGAAACTTTTCAGCGAATAAAATTTTATTATCGAGCTTATACAAATAAAATACATCGCTTCTTCATTATACGGAATTATAAATATCAATCATCGATTCAATTTATTATTAATTAAATAAAATTTCAAAATTGCATCGTTATGCTTTATTACGGCCAGAGCTTTAAATAGCTTTGCCAATTAATTATCAATCAAATTTAAAATTAATTGAATAAAATTCAAAGTTTAATTTTAAATCGCGTAAATGATTTTATTAAATATGATACGATCCATATTTAATTCTATGTAAATCCTTAAAATTTCGTATTTTATATTTCCTTCCAAACTCTTCTCTTTCGTTAAAAGAGAAAGATTTTCTCATTATTCTCAGCTCTTCATCATTCAACTCTGTTTTTTTTTTTTTTTTTTTTTTTTTAATAAATATTTATTATTTAACACGTTCGAATAATTAACGATTACGTAATCAAGATTTCTTTACTTCCAACAGGATGGAGTCCATAGGCGCGCGTGGTATTTCTGTTTGATCTTTCGAAAAGAAAAAGAAAGAAAGAAAGAAAGAGAGAGAGAGAGAGAGAGAGAAAGGAAACCGTGGTCGCACAACAGACAGAAAGAAAGAGAGGAAGAAAGGAAGAAAGAAAGGATGGCGAACACGGCACATCTCGTCCGCCGGCAAAGCTCGCGCGATTTAAAGCCCCAGAAAAGTGTCGACAAACTTGAAATGAAGGAGATGAGAGGTAGATTAGTGGTGGACAATAGAAAGACTAACACCACTGCCAATTATGGGGCCACGAACGCAGCCTTTGAGGACTCCAGTCCTAACATGAAGGTAATAAAAATCTAACTGCTATCTTTTTGATATATAATTCACTTGCGTGTAATTAAATTGCACGATATTACAATGAAACTGGGTAATTTGGCGTTGAATGTTTCATTTTTCGTTGCAGAACAAAGCGGGGAACGAGGGTGGGGGTAGCAAGCTCGGGAGCAACGAGGGAAAAGCGATTTTTCGGCCGGAAGCGGGCGAAGATGAAAGAGAAAATTGGGATAGTAAGCTTACTTTTCTATTAGCAACTGTCGGATACGCCGTTGGCCTTGGAAACGTGTGGAGATTCCCGTATCTCGCTCAAAAGAACGGCGGAGGTGGGTCCCTTCTTCTACTTTTCCAACTTCTGTGAATTTTCTTCTTTTCTTCTTTTCCTCCCTCTCTGTTGTAACAGGAGCATTTTTGATCCCATACTTCGTAATGCTGGCCATCGAGGGTATCCCCATATTCTATCTGGAATTGGCAATTGGCCAGAGATTACGGAAGGGCGCTATCGGTGTATGGAATCAGGTGATTGTTGCACAACGTATACAACGCGACATTCCGTCAAAATAGATCCGTTTATAATCCGACCGATCACATCGTGTTTTTCTAACAGGTTTCTCCGTACATGGGTGGTATAGGCGTGAGCAGCGCCGTAGTATCTTTCAACGTAGCTCTCTATTACAACACTATTATCGCTTGGTGCCTATTTTACTTCGTTCAAGTGAGTATTATTCTATTTTATTTGTTACTTTTTTTTTTTTTTTTTCGTTCGTTTCGAAAGGAATCCCTTTAATTTCCATAAAGATAAATTTCTTTCGACAAAATAAAAAGATAGAAACAGGCGAAAGAAATAAAATTATGTTGCAGAGTTTTCAATCGAAGCTACCGTGGGCCGAGTGCCCGAACGTGTATTTCCAAAATGGATCGTACGCACCCGAATCGGAGTGTGTGGTAGGATCGAAAAATTCGAATTAATTAACTTGTTCAAGTTGAATTTGGACGATCGCTGTATTAACCGGTGCTCGTCTCTCCAGATAAGCAGTCCCACGCAATACTTCTGGTATCGGACAACTTTGATGATATCCGAGGACATAAACAGCCCAGAAATATTCAATTGGAAGATCGCTTTGGCTCTGGTGATCGCCTGGATCCTGGTCTACATGTGCATGATCAAGGGAATCGCTTCATCAGGGAAGGTATTCTTTTAAAGTGTTCAACTTATCGTTCGCAAATATCGCGTGAGTGAGATCGAAAGTTTTTTCCTTTTTTTTTTTTTTTTTTTTTTCTTTTTGTTCCAAAGAGCAACTTTATAAATTTGAAATGTTTTTTATAGGTCGTGTACGTGACCGCCACATTTCCATACATCGTTTTGATCATTTTCTTCTTTCGTGGCGTCACTCTGACAGGGATGTCCGACGGCCTGCGTCACCTTTTCACCCCAAAGGTGAATCCAATTTTCCAAATTGATCAATTGGGTGCAAAGTCGATTCTCCTTTTTCCTTTTCACGCGAAATAAAAGTAAGATTACATTCTTCGATTTGTTCAAGTGGTGGAAATTAACCGACCCAGTGGTGTGGCTGGAGGCTGGCACGCAGATATTCTTTTCCCTTGGTTTGGCGTTCGGCGGTTTAATCGCGTTCTCCTCTTACAACCCTGTGAACAACAATTGCTATCGAGACGCGATAATGGTCAGTTTAACGAACTGTTTCACTTCCATGTTTGCCGGGATTGTTGTGTTTTCTATTATTGGTAATTATTGGTTGAAACAATCGAATAATTATATATATATAAGCGTGTAATTTCGAGAGAGACGCGTCAATTACAAGTAGAAAATTACAGGTTTCAAAGCTACCATGGTGTACGAGCACTGTTTGACCGAAAGGAATGCAACCCTGTTCAACATATTCGGCCAATTGGATAAAATACCCGATGAAATACCAGCGACTGGTACACTTTTGAACGTCACCACGGGAAACGGGACGTTGGACAGTTTGATCATGCCGGAATTGCCCGAATGCGATCTCGAGAAAGAATTGGACAACGTAAGTCATTATTTCGTTATATATTTATATGTAATTTCCATCGAATTCTACTTTAATTTTCCTCGTCCTCCTTATCGATTTCAGTCAGCATCGGGGACTGGCCTGGCGTTTATCATATTCACGGAAGCGATCAATCAATTTCCCGGGGCTCAATTCTGGTCCGTGTTATTCTTCCTCATGTTGTTCACCCTGGGGATCGATTCTCAATTCGGCACACTGGAAGGGGTGGTTACGAGTATCGTTGACATGAAGCTGTTCCCAAACTTGCGCAAAGAAATTCTCACAGGTTTATAGTGATATTCGTGTTCTCAAAATGAGCAAAATAATAATAATAAGAATAAACAACAGGTCGTTTCGTTTTATCATGCAACTAGGTGGCATTTGCTTGCTTTGCTGCGCGATCTCGATGGCGTTCGCCCACGGGGCTGGCAGCTACGTTTTCGTGTTATTCGACAATTTCAGCGGCAACTTTCCCCTGTTGATCATCGCGTTCTTCGAATGTATCGCGGTGTCGTACGTGTACGGTTTGAAAAGGTATGGAAACGTGATTAATTGGATCGATACGTAAATTTCGACACGATATTCGTTTCGATAGGGTGGTTGAACGAATTCTTTTGTTCCGTAGATTCGCGGATGATATCGAACTGATGACTGGCAACCGTCCAGGCCTTTATTGGCTGATCTGTTGGAAGTACTTGAGCCCGATGGCTATGCTGAGCATCTTAATCGCATCGATCGTGGAAATCATCGTGGATGGGAGTGGTTATCCAGCTTGGGTTGCCAGCAAGGGTATTACGGAGAAACACGAGTGGCCTGTTTGGGCGTTGGGCCTCATCGGTGTCCTTATCCTCGCCTCCGTTCTTTGGATTCCCGCCGTTGCAATTTGCAGGTAACTTCTTCTTCTTCTTCTTCTCTTTGTTATCAATTTTATAAATTTTGAAAAGAAATTTTTCTATTTTTCTATCATCTCGAATTTTCCTTTTTATCTTTATTCTTGTATCAGTCATAGGTCGAGTTAAGATTTTCGTATTTTACAAGATTAATATCATTTTTCTATTCTTCGTAGAATCGTATTTAATTTTTTCTATCATCGATTCAACTTTGCATTTTCTATTATAATAATTCGCCATCTTTTGCTCAGTTTTAGATTCAAACTTCACGAGATGCATGTATATATATATCTTTTTTTACTTCTTTTTTACCATTTTCAATTTTATAAGACTCAAATTTTATAAGATGCATGTTTAATTTTTTTAATCTTTTTCACCGAGATCAATTTTAGACCAAGTTTCACAAGATTCATATACTTAGATTCTCTTAATCTTAATAATTCGCATTTTTCAATCTTCGTCTGTTTCCCAATTATAGATTCAAACAAGATGAATGTATAATTTTTCAAACTTCTTCTTTATCACTAAATTCTCAATTTTAAACTTAAATTTCACAATATGCATGTATAATTTTTCTATTTTAATATTCCATATTTCAACTTTTTCATTGTTCCAATTTTAGATTCAGACAATATGAACGTATAATTTTTCTCAACTTCTCCTTTACTACCAAAATCCTCAATTTTACACTCAAATTTCGCAAGATCCGTGGTATTCTATTTTCTCTATTCTCTCGATTTCCATCTCCTGCAACGACTCTAATCTTTTTTTCTCTCTCTCGTTTTCGCAATTGTCAACAGACTTTTCGGAGTACTGATAATCGAGGACAACGAGAAAGCGTGGTTCCCCGCTGCCGATCTGAAAGAATTTCACGGGATAGTGCCCCACGAGGTGACGTCGGCGGAAACGTTGCTGTTCTGCATAAGGAGCGACGGCTCGGAGGGGCTGTGTTGCCCGACCGGTGGCCCCAGCGACGACGACGAGGATCTCACCTAGGAATGGTCATCCTCTCGCCCCCTCGATTAACGCGCGTTCAAATGGTTCATAGGCCGAGCAACAGCATTTTTTTACTCCGTGTCGAGGCGTGGACAGTTGGCAATCCGTTTAAACCATGCCGGACCTCGCATCTCTCGTTCTTCCTTTCACATTCCTCACATTCTCTTCTTTTCACAGAGCATATAATATATATATATATATATATACTTTAGAAGGGTACATCGTGTCAATTACTCGAAAATACTGACGTTTGTATAATTCGATCTACGCGTGTGTTATTTAAGGGAGAATTTTGAATTGAATTACGAAGAAGGGAGAGGGAGATAATTGTTTGTTTCATCTTTTCTTTCAGACGTGATCTTTCTTTCTCTGCTGTTTTTCGAGTCTTTGAATCATTTAACGATACAATACGCGGATGTCAATATCGGATTGGAAGAGCGGAAGCGTTTTCAGCGAGTAACGTTTCGCGAGAGAAACGAATATGACGGTGTAAGTAAACGTAAAAAAAAAAAAAAAAAAAAAAAAATAAGGAACTGCAAGTTCTTACTTTCGAGGCAAACTTACAGTTTCTTCGCTTGCGAAGATATACGATGCATCTCGATGTGTTTGTCGAGATATATTTTATCACATTTATTCGATTCGTGATGAATACTTTGCGTGAAAAAGCTTTCGAAATTTTATCTTTTATACATTGTGATAATGTTAGAGAGAAATTTAAATAAGGAAAGAGGAAAGCGAAGAGGAAAGTACGCAAGAAGGAATGCAAAAAGGGAAATTATACATGAATATATCGAAAATTACGTTCCCGTATGATTTATTATTAGGAGATGTGTCGTGTATTCAAAGACTATCTAGCATATAACGCGTCATTTTAGCAATTTACAGACGTACATTCTTAAAAGAGAAGTTGAAAACTCTGCAACCACAGATTTGCAGACGATCATGATAAAAATAGGATAACTTAAATAAGTTAAAGTTTAGGCTCGAAATAAAAAACTTTTACCGCTTAGCAAAAATTGCAGATAAACGTGAGAAACGTAAGATTAGATGTAGGAGCCGTCCAATGGCCGTAAAGGGAAAAAGAAAAAGAAAAAAAAAAAAAAAAAAAAGAAGAAAAAAAAAATGGGGACGATCCCGAATTTTACTCCTTACTTTTTATTTTCTACTTTATTATTATTATTCTTTTACTTTTTTTTTTTTTTTTTTTAATTATACTTTTAGATTACCACCAGATTGATTCTCCTGATTGTGCTCTTATCGTTGCGAAATTACAATATTATACAAAGATCTAACTAAAAAATTCCGATCGATTGTTTCCGAACGTAAAAATTTTAACAACATATCCGAAAAAAAAAAACAAAAAGAGAAAAAAAAGAAAAAAAAGAGAGAAGAAGGAGCAATCCGATCAAGAATCATATCAATGATCTCGTTTCGCAAAACGATGTGATCAAGTGTGATGCATTCGAATAGTTGAATTAGCTCCATCCCTCTAGCTCTCTTATTAAATTAAATCGAATATCAATTATTACTTTAGCTATACATAACATGTACAAAACATATCTCACGTGTCGAATTTATAGAATTTATTTCTAAGGAACGGAGAGAGAATAAAAAATAAGTAAGGGCGAATAAGAGAAGGGGAGGAGGAGGAAAAATTCGATGGTGAACGAGCCAAATATATATATCGATATCGAGTAAAAAAAAGTAAAAAAAAAAAAAAAAAGGAGGAGGAATCGCGTCGATAAAGGGGGGGAAAAAAATAAAAATAAAAAAATAAAAAAAAATTGCGACGCTCGATCTTGTTCGACGTTGCATAAACGTTGTTATAACAGACAATAAGAAATTTTTTTTTTTTTTTTAAGACTCGGTCGAGGGTCGTGTACGACAATAATAATGAGATTCGACGAAATCGAAAATTAATTTTAATCGAGACGAGAAATAATTCGACAATAAGACGTATGCACTATTAAACATTATTGCACATTCACCGAGGCCTACGAAAATCGAGGAGGAGGATTGTCGCTTAGATCGAAGGAATAGAGAATATCGTATTTATTTTTCTGATCTCTGATCCATTTTCTTGAATCGTCGATATTTTTTATATCGTTCTTCCATTCTTTGCATTTCTTTTTTTTTTTTTTTTTTATACACACACACATATATATATAATCGTATTTTACATCGCGAAAACAAGAGGATTTTTTAGAGAAATTTTACACTGTGAAAGAATTTGAAATTAAAGGTAAAAGAAAATAAAGAAGAAAAAAAAATTAAAACACTTTAATCTTTATACCGTGTTTATGCAAATTTTTCTTTGAAATTGGAACAAAAAGATCTGTCTCATACTTTCAACAATCGTGATGACGTAGTTTGTTTTATAGATATTTTTCTCTCTCTTTCTCTCATCTATTATATGCATTTTATAGATTTTTGTATATATTTGAACGTGTCATTGAACGCGATGTAAATTCTTCGCGATGAACGTTGCGCAATGTCACGAAGATTCACAAGAAAGAAGAGAGAAATGTAATTGATCTATTCCTTCGAAAAGGGGAATCGTTTCTTAGCAGAGATTAGAGCAATTAGCGAGATACTCTCCAATCGTGTCTATTTGTACTTCGAATCTCTCTATTTTGTACGCGCGCTTTATGGGGTATGGTCACTCTAAACGAATCTTTTTAACGAATCGCACGAGATCTCGCGAGGATGATTCAACAAAACGAGATTCGAGAGGGAAAAAAGAAAAAAAGAAAAAAAAAGGGGACATGAAAATATTCATAGGTAGAGGAAAACTAGGTTTTACCATCGAGAGAAAAGATATTAATTCCTTGGTCTTCGACAAATACGCACGCAATAGAATCGCACACGCGTTTAGTTTCACACTAAAGGGGAGGAATATTTACATTCGCAGTAGATCGTTTCTCTTGTTTATTCTCGACAAGGTGCTAAACTATAAAACTATATATAAGAGTGATTTAATACGAAGTGAATATATTATAAAGGGAAATATCGTTGATAATAACTTGTTAAGATCCTTGTAAGATCGATTTAATAACAGTTACACTGAGGATTAATTATGTTGCTCCCGAATCCCGATTTAGTGATTTAATTGTACTCGTATATTATATTAATTATCCGTATTATATTATACAGTAGCTCGATTGTAAATAATTGTTGAAGTGTCTTTTAAAAAACAGACAATAACTTGCGGGACAAGGAGTTGCCGCGTGAAACATGATGAATCGCCGTTGCAATGAATAGTACAAACGTTTCTTTCACTATCATGTATGTTTCGTGAACATTTCCCTCCCAAACTGCGAAACGTACAAATCTCGGATAAAATTCATTCGAATATAATATAATTTCTTGTTTCCCCGTAACGTAATTATTCTTGAGCCTCGAACGATTAAGGTACGCACCGAGTTGACAATCGTTTAACGATTTAAATTATAACGTGAACGTATAGTGTAAATGACTATACTGTGGATTTTTATCCGAATAGAAACAAAGAAAAATATATTATACACGTAAAACATAGTCGAAGAATAGAAGAGATCGTATCATTTAAATCGCTTTTTCTTTTATCCCGATATCTCAGTCGGTTGCCGAGACACGAGCATTCAAAGTTTTCATTATTCTTCCACGATTCGTATACTACGGTTTCCAACAATTCGATCTGCCACTTGTTTGGAGGTTAGGATAGGTTAGCAAGAGAAAGTGTGAGCGAGAGATTCGACGGTAACGGAGATAAACGATTAAAAATTATCCTCTTCTTTACACGATGATATCTTGGCAACCGGAAGTTGTATCGAGATAAACGAAAAAGAGTTTTAAAGAGCAAGATTTCTCGTTTCTAACGATCGTTTGCTCGTTGATGGGAAGGAATTATCTTCCAAGTTATAGCAATCCAAAGTTTCCTTAATTTTAATAAGGTTTAATCGGGTTTAAGATAAATGATTGAAAAATACCTTGCTCTTTGCACGATGATATCTTGGGAACCGGAACTCGTATCGAGATGAATCAAAAAGTGTTTTAAATGATAAGGTTTTACGTTTCTAATCATCGTTGGTTCATTAACCGGAAGAGATTATCTTCGAAGATATTGCAATTCGAATTTTTCTTAATTTTAATAGGGTTTAGTCAAGTTTAAGGCAAATGATTGAAAAACATCCTTTTCTTTACACGATGATATCTTGGGAACCGGAAGTCGTATCGAGATGAATCAAAAAATATTTTAAATGATAAGGTTTCGCGCCTCTAACGATCGTTTACTCGTTGATCGGAAGTCATTACTTTTGCAATTATAACGGTTCAATTTTTTCTTAATGTTAATACGCTTTTAATCGACTTTTAAGATGAACCACGTAATGATTGCTCGCATTTAAAGATACTTTGCTTAATTTTTAATCGTCAAAGAAGAATATCAAAAACATTTCTTCTTCGTAATATGAAAAATATGTATTCGCATAAAAATCCGCAGCCTAGTTATCCAACTTAATAATAAATGATATTTAACTGAAACGCATATATAAAAATGCAACGAATATCACTTGCATCCTAACAAGACAATAATTAATGGACAATAATTAAGGGAGGAAAAATTTTTTTTTAAAAATAAACGAATTCTTCAGCGCACTTTCTACGTTAATTTTCCGCTTGCCATCCGTTCGAGGATCAAGAAAAATATATTTCACATCGGTGGAGCGAACAAAGAGTATCGATGAAACGTATCAATAATAACGTATCTAGAAATGATCGCGTGTTTGATCAAAGATTAGCTAAGAATGTAATATCGATATAGTATTCGTTCGTTAAGTTTCGCATATTTTCATACCAACTCTGACTTGAATATCGTTTTATTGTTATTACTTTTTTTTTTTATTATTATTTTTTTGCCCTGTATTCGGTTCAGAACGCGTATGAACGAGAAGGTCATTTCCATCCATACTTAAGCCGCGATTTAAACGCGATTTAAGCGAATCGAAAGAAAAAAAAAAAAAAAAGATATTTATTGGAAAGAGATCGAAGCGAAGATTTCACCGACGATTCGCGTTTATTCGAGTTTTATCGATGACACATCGTAACAAACGTAAGGCAACCATAATTTCGATGTAGCTTGCGCAATAATGAATAAGACATAAAAGGACGGTGTGCGGGGGACGGTAGCTAATGTTACAATTATATATAAATATAATGAATATATATACACTGATATTACGTATACGTAAAACTGTACATATATATATTGTTGTCAGTTGAATGTTAAAATAAATACCGCGGCGTAAACGTGCATTTCTTATCATTTCTCGATATCCTTCTTTTCTTTTTCTTTCTCAAGAGGAAAAAAAAAAAAAAAATTGGATTGTTTCTATGATCGTTAGAAATTTATTTTACGAGAATATTTTTCAATTATACATTCGAAGAAGAAATGAAGAAAATCTTTCTTCGAAATACCTGGATATCATTCGCATGCAATTTTTGATGTTAATTTTCAAAGAATCGATATCACTTTAAACAAGATTCACACGAATTTCGACAAGAAATTTACTTTCATACCGCAGACAAATTTGATAGATTGAAATTTCTTTTCAAGTAAAAAATGTTATTCTATGTTACACGATATAAATATAACCAATAATCGAAGCAAGTACTTAACACGTTCAATCCTTTGCACATCCTTTTTCAATGTTGTACGTGACGAGCACGTGATGACAAGTTGTTTATTCTTCCGACGGCCCACTTATTCGACCCACTGCTTCTTTATAGGCTTGCGTTTAGTTTATAAATGTGAACCACCGCCACATGGAGAAAACTGGGATCACGAGAGGTTCACGCCACCAGATGAAAGCAATACCCTGCTTGTACACGCAACCGGGTTGAACGTGTTAACTTTACACTTCTTGCAGCACCACAAATTCTTAGTGAATTTCTTAGCTAACTTAAAATGATTTCACACACGAATTAACGTGAATAAAACTTTTATACTTTATAATATTTTATGTATAAAGAAAGATAATTTATTGAATATTACATTGTTGAATATTAAAAATCTATATTGCGTGACATTTTAATAATAAAGTAATTATTAAGAAAAATCTTTCAGGGCAAATATCACGATATCGTTACAAACCTTACAATCCTAATAAACTCTTATTTATTGCCTGTTATTCATACTTTTCATCTTCTTATACTACATCTCTATTTTTGTCACTATTTTCCCTCTCTCTATTCAATTTCTTACTGGATAATAATTAGGAAAAGTTAGGCAGATCGAACCATTGGTAAATCTTCGGCTTTTTCTTGTCCAGAATATACTCCACGCAACGTCGGTTTTTCCTACCGGGGAAAAAATTGTTAGAAGAAAATTGAAATAACTTCAAATTCGAAACGAACATTCCATCCGTTATTAAAATATTAAATTTCTCGCTTACTCGTTCGTGTAAAGTTTGCAACCGGTGACAGGATATTCCAATTTGTAGCACTTTTGATTCAGTATGTTATTGAAGTAACCGTTGCCTATAATGGGAGTGATAAACTCTGACGAATTCTTGAGACAATTGTAGAACTTGTTGTCACACGAGCATTCTGACCTGTTCAACAAATTTTATCGTTTAAAAAATTCCCCTCTCGTCAATCAAGTTTCTTCGCTCAATATCCTTCAACATTCACCAATATTCAATATAAAATGCAACCACCCGATGATTCGTGACGAATAACTAACATCTTAGAGTTTTAGATTCTTCGAATAAAGGAACGTAGAAACGTAGAATGATGAAATTTCCAACTCTGTCGAAGAAAAAGTAAAAGAAATCGCGAGAAGGAATTACGTTAAATTCGTGATTCGCGAAAGAATGATTATTCAAGCGATATAAATCGCGGAAAACATTTTGAAAAATTGAGTTATTCGGTTCACGTTCCATTGGAAGGCCATCAATGATAAAATTGTGCGCGAGGGAAAAGAGGAAAAAAGTAATTTGAGGACGAGGATCGTAGCAGAAAACATCAAGGAAGTTGAAGAAAACTTGGAAAAGAGTAAGGGAAAATGCGTGAATTAAATCAAGAAGGTGCGTGCGTGAGAGAGAGAGAACCTGACGAAAGGGCTCAAATTCCTCAAGCCATGTTTAGATCCGAGAGGTTTGATGCTATCGCCACATAAATCGTGGTCTCTGCAGCAAGCGTCGGTTATCTTAAAATATCCCAAATCGTTCTCGTTTTTCGCTTTATTACCTGGCCCGCACCACTTCGTTTCTGTCATCATTATGAAACAAATGAAAAAATATGTATATATATATAAATAAACGGGAGTGAAGAAATATTCGTAGACAAGTAATTAATAATTGTACCACCTGTCGCACTTACTTGGAACAATTGTATACTTGGAGAAATTTATTCGTTCCTGAATCTCATCATCGGCCTCCTTCTGCCATTCTTGAACAGAAACGTGGAGAAACAGGCAGAGAACGAGAATGATCGACGAGTGGAGAACGC
This sequence comes from Apis florea, assembly GCF_048593485.1. Taxonomy (NCBI): domain Eukaryota; kingdom Metazoa; phylum Arthropoda; class Insecta; order Hymenoptera; family Apidae; genus Apis; species Apis florea. The sequence continues at coordinate 1,877,417 of NW_028256714.1, read as the reverse complement.
GCATCGTGAAACAGCGATAAAAAAAAAGTATCTTAAAGTTTTCTTCTTTCTTTTTTCTAGGAGAATATGAAGAAGCAAGAGAAAAGACTTGCTTTCGATGATTGGTCACGAGAACGCAAGAACGCGCCGTTCTTTCGTTTTATAAAAAAAAATTTTCCCTTTTACGACAGTTTTAATCTGAAATCGTAAAAAGCGCGCGATCAACGATAAGAACGAAATTTCAAATGCAAAAAATAAAAAAAAATATATATATATATATAAAGAAAAAGAAAAACTATTCGAAAAAGGGATAGTTAATGCCTTGGATTTGAACTAGTCCACGTGTTACATAGGAATCCATAGATAGGCTCAAATGTGAGCTCATAATTTTAACGCGTTGGACGACGTTTGTTTATGCGCAAAGAAAGATAAACGTTACACGTATTCGCGCGTGATGATCGTTATCTCTCTGCTGTGTGAAAATAAAAAGCGTAAAACGATCGGGAAATAGATAGAGAATTTTTTTTACAGAATTTCAGAATTTTTATAGTTCGCGCACGACTCGAACGATACATTTTTAACGATATTTGTAATTTGTTCAATCGCTTCTTCCTTTTTTTCGAACGCTCGAAACTTCCTTAAGCTTATCTCTTTGTTTCCAATCTATTGGTTAAACTTTTCATTCGTTTCAATTTCAATGCGTTGCATTATCGTCAAGCGTTAAAGTATTCGTTGTATCTGAATATATCGTATATTATATGTTGTGAAATCGTTTCTAAAGACACATTGTAAAATAAACAATTTTTCATATTGAAAATTAAAACACATTATAAGAGAAACATTATGAAAGTATGTATAATGAACGTCACCGTATATCGTTTCTGACAGAGGGAGTATAGACAAGGAGAGTAAATTAGTGAGAGAAGGATAGAGATAGGGTAAAAATTCGGGAATCAGCGCCATCTCAAGAGTGCCGCAAATGAAACTCGTAAAGAAAGGACAGAAAATGGTAAGAGAAGGATAGAGATAGGATGAGAATCGACCGTCAGCGCCATCTTTTAAGTACATTGAGAAGCATGTTTGTGATATCTTTTTAAAGGGGTTCGAAAGATGGCGTTAAACCTCAATTCCTATCCTTTTTTACCGAGCCTTTGAAGAAATATCTTCGTTATTCGAGAGATGGTGCTGACGGTCAATTCTTATTCTCTCTATCCTTCTCCACTATTTGTTCTCCTTGTCTATATTTGAGTTTCATTTGCGGCACTCTAGAGATGGCGCTGATTCTCGAATTTTTACCCTATCTCTATCCTTCTCTTGCTATTTCCTCTCCTTGTCTATACTATTCGAGAAAATTTCTTCCCTAAAGAGAGAATTCTTATATTCTAATTAATTTTATTGTTCTTTCGATACTTTCTGATTAATTAATCATCTAAAAATCTAATTAAAAATTAGTTACATATTACTTTCTATTTAACTTGATGGTTTACGTATAAATATAATATAGGTATATATAATAATAACGTTCAATTTTACTTTATATAATTTTTTTTATTATTTTTCATATGTATAACTTTAATAATATCATTTAAATATAATTTTTTGCAAGCATAAAGAATTCTAACAATCTATTTCTACAATCTATTATGCGATTTACCTTTAGTTCGATAAAACATTTATCTAATTTTAATAATTTTCTTCTAGACAGATCTATACACATATCTATATCTATCTATCTATATATATATATATAGAAAGAAAAAGAGAGAAATAATTTTTTTAACAATAATTTACTATGCACATCAAATTTTAATTATGAAACAAAATTTTTGCTTAATCTTGAGCATTGATTATATTATCATCGGAATATATATTATTCTGATTTCGTACTGATCTTTCCGGCGCCTCGATATTAGGACTTTTATCGATATCGCTATCGGAGGACGAGGTATCTTGAGGTAATTCGATTCCTTGAGTTAAAAGACTAGTTATTCTCTCAATATCCACCGTATCATCCTGCTCTTGTATCTTCCTGAGGGCGTTCGAAACGATACAGAGATCACCTCTCAGCTCGCTCACCACTGCCGTGATTTTCTGAGCATCCGTCAACACTTCCACCGATTGCGTGTATGGATTATACCGCAATCCAAATGGTCGTTGTATTTGGTTTGCAAATGCTCTAAAAATAAAAGAACAAATCGATATCCGTTTCTTCTCGTTCATTTTTCATCGCATCGAAATTTATTCATTGTTTCTTTTTTTTTTTTTTCTCTCTTGTTTCGAATTTCATTTTAACAATACAATGATGCGCGGAATTACCGCATTTTTTCCTTTGCCTCCTCGAAACTGTCCGTATAGTAATAGGCATTTTGAAACGCAGTGATGATACACTCTTGTTTGCAAGTTACCTCCGGGTCGAATCGGAAAGTTTTCTCGGGGACGGATACAGCGTGTTTCAGTTCCGCGACGGAGGATAATAAACCTGCCCCGTAAACGCGAAGTATGCCATCCTGTTTGCACAATCCAAATTCCACCGTGAAGAAATAAAGCTGTAAGAAAAAAAAAAAAAAAAAAAAAAAGAAAGAAAAAAACGTAAATGAAATGAAAGAAAAAAGGAATGCATTACAGTGTCAAATTATTTCTTTGCGAAACTCGATATTAATCGTTAACTTAATCGCGGGATGATCTCGTTTTAAACTTTTGATACGAGATTAAGGAACGTTGTTGTTGAACGAATGCAAAACACTTACAGTTGCTAATTTATTGATATCCTCGTCCGAAGCACCGAGGGAAGCCAGTCCAAGTTCTTGCGAGAATTGAGCGAAACTTGGATTCGCTAGAAGCGGCATGTGACCCAACAATTCGTGGCAGCAATCTCTGTAGACGATTGAAAAGAATTAAAAAGGAGAGAGAGAGAGAGAGAGAGAGAGAGAGTAAAAAAATTTTACGGTTTCAAAATTATTATTTATTTATTTCTTTATCTGTATTACTTCTATCTATCTGATGAATGAATAGGTTTCTGAATCGCTTACGGTTCAGGTGTGTAAAAGGGATCGGACGAATGTCGAATGTACTGAGTGCAATGAAATACTCGGAAAGCAAGGCCAGCCAGAAAGTCTCTCGGTGATAGGTAGCCAGCCACGGGTCGAAGTTGGAATCCAGTAGTGCCTGATTGCAAAATGGTAATTGCGTTCTTTTCTTTTTCTTTTTTTTTTTTTACTTTATCTTCAATTCCAATCATGATCGTTTACTTACGTTTCAAAAAAACGTTTACATCTTGTAACTGCGGTATGTTATCCTCTCTGTCGATCAAACAACGACGTGCCAATTATATCCATTCAATTTCACATCGAGCAAATATTATTTACCTGTAGCCGCAATATTTCACCAACTTTGGCCAATTCTCGAGATACTCGTTGCAAGCGTGTTTCTGATAAAGGTGATGCAATTCACGGAAAACGGTACCCCTAACAGATAAATATAAGATTATAAGTATAAGATAAAAGAGATGGAAATTTAATTTAAATGTAAATATTGTAATAAAAAATAAAAATTGTCACAAAGATTTTTTCTTCATTTTAGAATATTATCGTGGATGCGTTAAACTAGATTATTTATCTATCATCCTCTTCGACACATCTTCAATCTCTACTAGGATAAATTGAGTTATAGAAGTCAGTCCTCGAAGATCGCGGAGGATAAATTAAATAAGGACAATTAAGGGGTGTATTCAACGCGAGTCAATCTTGGCTTGTTCACGCGTTCTCGAAACGAGAACGGAGAGAAACTTTTCCCAGTTATATTGGATTAGGATATTGTTTCGTAATTGCAGCAAAATCTAGAAAAAGACATCGAAAGAATCGAAGAATCTCTTCGTCGAATCGATTAGCTTCGCGTTCGTCCAAGCACGTACGAAGATTTCGCGTAACAACAGATTTTTCTCTTTCTTTCTTTTTTTTTTTTTTTCTCATCTCGAACTTTAAAAACTCGCGACAAAACCAACTTTTCTACGCTTCTTCTACGCTATTTTAAATTATCCTTTGGAAAACAAAATGGAAACGAAAATCGGACGGACCACGTCTTGATCTCCTCCTGCGTGTACTGAACTCGAGGAATCGCCTGGCCGCTGAAACAGAATTGACGCAACTGTTTTCATTCCCTTCTCGTAACATTGCGTAACATTGAATTTTATTAATTATTAAAACGTACTATTTGTAATTGTTCGCGATATCCGCAAATTGCACACGACGTTTCCGATAGATCGGATCCTTGAAGCCCTGAAGAAAATGTTCAATGATCAAATAACATCGTGTTCTCAATGCTAATATCTCGACAATGTCTCGTGTTTACCACGAAAAGACAGTTTGAGAAAGAAAACGTACGGGATGATCCGCGTCCAATTCGGATCCGTACATGAGCACTTTTTGAGCCTGATCTAGATCCGATATTTTTCGTGGGAACCATGGCATATCTACCTCGCTGAAATCTGGCAAACGATTCGAACGAAAATAATTAATTTTATGTATAAATTTGTTGAAACTTTCTTCGAGAAGAAAATTTCATTTATTAAAAAGAAATCATTTCCTAAATTCGTAGTTGAAAAGATTGCAAAAGTTATTGAGTAGTGAATAGAATTAATAGCGAATCTTGTTCGAGCGAAAATGCACGACTTACCAAAACTTGGAGCTGCGGAAAGCGATGGAGCGTGAGGGATATTTCCCATTTGCTCGTATTGGGCTAAATTAATGGCGGCAACTTCTCGGCTCAACAATCTCGTCAACTGTTCCATCCTCTTCGAATCGCATTCCACGTCGACCAGGATCTCGTATTCCGAGCCGCGGCGCGCGGATTTCCTCGACTCGATGTGAATTACATTCACACCCAGATCCTTCGTATCAAATGTATCATTATTTATTTCCAATGTATGTATTCTTTTATACTTTTCATCGAGATACAATTTTTCAAAACTTTATAAAGACGATTTTCTACCTTGATTCAATTTCCATTTTTTTCTAAAAAGTATACATACGCGGAGGTGGTTTTACAAGAAGAAAGAATAATACGAGATTATTGTTGCGTTACTTTTACGTTTAGAAGAATGAGTGGATAAAGTTCATCGCGTTTCTTTTCCAATCAAATTTTATATACTTGCGCTTCGTTGTATTATGCAGCATGGTCGTTAAACGTCGTACCTGAAAAACTTGCAATGCTCGTGCCAGACCGCCGATTTGATTTTTCAACGAAAATACGACGGAATTCTTGTTGTCGTTGCTCGATTTGCGCTCGACCATGGGGATCTGAACGAACGAAAGAACGTATCATACGCGTTACGTTTCTACTCTCTCACCACCTATCTATACTATTTCTTCCCTCTTTCTACTTATTATAACTTATTATCTCCATATTAATACAGACCTTACACAACAATTTCGTGAAAATGATATATGTCCATGAGAAAAAAAGTATCAATCGAGATAATTAAAAACATCGCGCCAATTTAAAATAACGAGCAAATACGAGAGAGAATATGAGAAGAATGAAAATATTAAAATATCCCTACACCACCAAAGCAACGTACATCACTCGACTTGTGGATGGGGCTCCCTTCTTTAATGGCCCAATTGTCGCCTCTTCTGTATAACCACACCCCGAGAAGACCTTTCCCAGAACCGCTCATAATTGGACGATAGATTCGAAACAATATTCGAAATATATATTCTCGTTCGAAAGAAGAAACAGAATACTTTCACACAATTTTTAAATCCTCTATTCTTCCAATCTCTTCAAACCGTACGTCTAGTTATATATTCCAAGTTGCGGGACAACACGTTGACACGTTGATTTCTCGACGAGATTGAAAAGAAGAAATCACCGGGCAAAGTTGAACGATTCGCCTGTTGAAGGGCCGCGAGCAACAGTGTCCCGGTACCGGTATCCTCCGCTCCTCTTAAGACCTCGGTCCCCTCCGAGTACGCGTCTTCCTCAATGACGATCTGCTCGCGATTGGTCGACGCACAGTGGTACGAAGTTTCCCTATTGGTCGGATAACACTTTTCATGGGGTTGGGAAGAGAGGAGCGTTGTTGGCTCGCCCCATTTAACTGCCGTGCCGGTTCCACAATCTATTCCCGGTGACGTCACTGGGGTCCACAAAACTGTGGGTGGAATGCAAGGAGAAGAAATCGCAAGGTCCTTTTTTTTTTTTTTCCTTTTCTTTTTTTTATCCTCCTTCGTTCACCAATGAATTCATCCTGTTCTTTGATCCGACGAAAAACAGTTTCTCCTTTGGATTTCTGGGCCAAGTGAAATTAGTCTGCCGAGGAAAAGACACGAATCCGACACTTCGATTCCTTGATATGGCTCGTGAATATTCGCTACGATTTTCATTCAATTGTAACGAAGATCGTTACTGTAGCGTCATCCAGAATTATCACTGTGATATTTATTATTATTATTATTATTACTTTACATGTAATTGTATTATACCTTATTTTTCCATTATTGCATACCTTTTCTTCCTCTTCAGGTTCACAAGTGTTATGAATAAAATGTTTATCCGGATACAAAACTGTAAAATTCAAATTTTTTAATTATTGGATTAGATCAATGGATCAATAGATATATTTTATTAATAATTTACCTCCTGTCTTTTTCCACTATTATACACCTTTTTTCCCTCTTCAATTTTGCAAGTGTTATGAATAAAATGTTTATCCGGATACAAAACTATAAAATTTTTTAATTATTGGATCAGATCAATAGATCAATATATTTTATTAATAATTTACCTCCTGTCTTTTTCCACTATTATACACCTTTTTTCCCTCTTCAATTTTGCAAGTGTTATGAATAAAATGTTTATCCGGATACAAAACTATAAAATTTTTTAATTATTGGATCAGATCAATAGATCAATATATTTTATTAATAATTTACCTTTTGTCTTTTTCCACTATTATACACCTTTTTTCCCTCTTCAATTTTGCAAGTGTTATGAATAAAATGTTTATCCGGATACAAAACTATAAAATTTTTTAATTATTGGATTAGATCAATGGATCAATATATTTTATTAATAATTTACCTCCTGTCTTTTTCCACTATTATACACCTTTTTTCCCTCTTCAATTTTGCAAGTGTTATGAATAAAATGTTTATCCGGATACAAAACTATAAAATTTTTTAATTATTGGATTAGATCAATGGATCAATATATTTTATTAATAATTTACCTCCTGTCTTTTTCCACTATTATACACCTTTTCTCCTTCTTCAATTTTGCAAGTGTTATGAATAAAATGTTTATCCGGATACAAAACTATAAAATTTTTTAATTATTGGATTAGATCAATGGATCAATATATATTTTATTAATAATTTACCTCCTGTCTTTTTCCACTATTATACACCTTTTCTCCTTCTTCAATTTTGCAAGTGTTATGAATAAAATGTTTATCCGGATACAAAACTGTAAAATTCAAGTTTTTTAATTATTGGATTAGATCAATGGATCAATAGATATATTTTATTAATAATTTACCTCCTGTCTTTTTCCACTATTATACACCTTTTCTCCCTCTTCAATTTCACAAGTGTTATAAATATGCCAATTGATGAACCGAATAAAATGTTTATTACAAAACTGTAAAATTCAAATTTTTTAATTATTAGATTATAGATCAATAGATCCATAGATTTTATTAATAATTTACCTCCTGTCTTAAATATACGTGTAATTTACAAAATGTTGCGCAATGTATTATAACATATTAATATTTATATATACATCCAATAATCTAATAATTCAAAGTTGAAGGAACAATATATTGACAAGTATAAATCATATCCTTGAACGAGAAAGTGCTTTTCGAAGGGTGGGATTATTTAATTTTTCTGCCCCCTCCTTTCTTTTAGGAAGACAATCGTTCTCGCTTTCGTGTTTCTTTTTCCACGGAACAAAGAGCGTGTTTAATAAAAGCTCGAACGCCTCGCCTCGTGGCAAAGCAGATGCAGCACATTACCAATGTCCATCACTTACCGCTATCAGCTACCACCCCTTGCTGAATTATACCGAGCCGAGTTCCTCTGGCATTAAGAGAATTGAGAGTATCGTTCGATCAGCTTCGAGAGGATGTTTTATCACCGAGTCCCTAAATCGCTTTTCGCAATTATATTTATGCAAGATATTTGTGTATTGATAAATAGGGAATAAATAGTTTCGATCGATCGATCAAGAGACTCTATTCTACTGAAGATGACCAGCTGTTCGATCTGTAAAAGATTGAAAATTAATTATTACAATGTCGTTTATTAATATATAGAAATAAATTTAATCGAATTTTCGAGAAGAATTTATTCGTCAAAACTTACGTTAAACGATAATATTAAGAATTTTGTACGATATATTTATAATTTTATAAATACTATTGAATCTTATACCCGCATCTTGAAATTCACTTCTCACTTTGCAGATGTTCTACGAAATATGATATCTCCTATCTTATCACCCTTTGAGCACAAAGTTGAACTTTCGTAATTTGTCTCCATTGTATTGCAAATAACTTTAAAGTGTTCGAGACATTGTTGAATTATAAGATAGAAATTTGATACATTCGTATAGAAAGAAAATTCTCTTCAGAAATTTCGATATAATTTTTTTCATAAATAAATAACTATTATTTTTTCAAGCAAATTTGCACGCATCAAATTGGTCGATATATTGGTTCTCTCTTCTTTTCTATATAAATATTCTTGGAAAGGTCATCGAGCTATGTATTATCTGTGTACAATTTTCTAATGCATATCTTTATCTTAGATTTTAAATATATTAATACTAAAAAAAAAAAAAAAAAAAAAAAAAGGAAGATTCAACCTGTTTTAAAAATAATACATTTCTTCTTGTTTCATTAATAGAATTAAATTTCAATTCTTTCTTCTGAATTCTTTTACTAAAGTATTGATACAAATCGAGCTTTTCAAAGGATTTAATCGATTAGAGAAAAGTAGAAGAAGAAGTAAATAAGGACAAGATGATAGGTATTCGTTGTTTGCCGAGAGAAAGATCCTTTTGGACCGTGCTCTTAAGCACGAATAAGTGGGCTAGCTGATTCGAACAAAGAAGTTACTTGCAGAAAAGAACGAATGAAAATTAAGAATTGGAAAGGAAAAAAAGAAAATACCTCATTTACATCGAATAAATTGAAAATGGTTCTATTATAGGCAGATTTTCGAAGCATTATTTAATTTTGGCGCGGATCCAATGCAAATCATGTGCTCTTCTCTTCTGCTTCGTAGCTTTTTATATAAGTAAATAATTAAACGTTAAAAAGATTGAAAATTTTGATTCGCAAGAAGAAACGCAAAATCACCAGTTCAATCGTGTAAAAGCTTGTTTAAAACTTCTTTAAACTCGATTGACCGCTATTAATTATTCTCTCGTCTCTATCAATTGCTGCTTTTCCCTCTATTCGCCAAATTTCTATATTGATCTAAAGTATCTAAAAAATTATAATCCAACTTATCTAAAGATACAAATTACAGATTACATTTATAAATAATTTATCCACGATGAAATTATTTATTTCTAATATTTCAATCTCCTTAATCGAAAACAATCGACACAAATCTTTGTGAAACATATATATACATATATATTTCTATTTTACTGAATTCTTTATAAGCGTAAGCATATACACATATTCGTAGCAATACAAACATCTTCTATACAACTCTTTCAATATCCATTTCTATTATCGGGATTAAAATGGAAAAGAGAGTTTATTCGAATTGCTCTATCCCCGAGAGATAAACTCGTATATAAAGGAAATTCTACTCTTCTCAATTTATAGCATGGAACGCGTTAAAAGGCTTCTCGTATCAACACGAGACCCGCGAACCGATTCATCCTCTCGAACAGTGATCTCAGCCACCCTCTCCTCTAGAAAAAATTCTAGATCGTATAACTAGATTTGTATAAATATTTTGATCGTCGAGGTGGCGCGGTGAGTCGTGACGATCGGGTTGAAATATTAAATCGGGCAACCCGTATACGTGTGTTGCGAGAGACGTTTCAACGTCGGCTTCTCCCGTTCGATTTCCTGGCGGCGGAAAATCATCGGATGCGCGACGCCCACCACGCAGGAATCAATAGGGGGACGTCACCGAGCGGCGTCGAAGCGTTCGTGCTCGGCCATCGTCGTCTCTAACGCGAGCGACATCTTGCCTCTGCTTTCCGGGGGTCGACGAGCAGCTCTCCTCCAGGCCGTCACGGCCGCCTTCAGGATCGACCCCACGCCGTGTGTTTTTCATTGGTTCGCCGCAGAATGGCCGACACCGAGTTCGAGGAATTTCGACATTACTTTGAAAGACTTCCGCAGCATCTCAAGGCACCGCTCTCCAATTACACGTGAGCAATCCGTTTTCCTTTTCGTATCTGAAAATGAGAATATTCGTTGGGGGATCTTTAAAGTATATATATATATATATATGTTCTTTGGACGAGAGGTTCGAATGAGAGAGCATCGATGACATCGTTTATTATTAAGGCGATATGTGTTTCGATGTCTTTCTTCTTTTTTTTTTTTTTTATATTCTGTTTGTGGGGTATGGATTTTTAGATGGAACGTTTTTTTGGTACAATGACCGATTTGAGGCGACCTTTGACGTAAAGGGACACCTTGAATGGGGGTTGCGTTATCGACGTTGTGACAGGGTTTCTGGTTGCTGTAGTGGGTGACCGTATTTTCTTCGGGTTGAAAGGTTCATGAAACGTTACAGAAATGATAGAAACGTGGTTATGGAAATGAATTTAATTGATGACATGATTTGGTATATGGTAACCAACGTGCCAATTTTCACAACTGATGCATGCAATTATGATAACAGAAAACGGAATTCGTTCGAGTTAATTTCTAATTCTTATGAATTAGTATAAGTTCGTATAAGTAATACTTGTGATTTCGTTTTTATTAATCTACGTTACGATTTCGTATCATTGTGAAAAATTATCATTGCGTTTTTGCAACTTGTTTCCATAACTGACGAATAATTTAATGTGTGTCTAATAAAATCATCGTGGCATTTTATTGTTTAGCGCCACTTTCATTCGGCCATTCGTATATTCGAGAAACGATCAAAGTAGTAAGAAATTAAATCGAAAAGACAAGGTGCGGTCTATGCTGCTCTCTGTGTATCAAATAAATTCTGTATAAAATAGTTTCCAAACATTTTGATCATTGGATCCAAACAAATTGATTAATAATTCGTTACTTTATAAAATTAATATATGTTATTATTTAATCAATTTTTTTTTTTCGATTAAATCGAATGTTATTTCATTTACATCATTTTATATTTGGCATATTATTTTGCATAGTAACTCTTCTCTTAATTTTCTCTTAATTTTATCATATCCATAAATGAATTTTAATTAGATCATTTAATAAAACGTTAACAGATAATTTAGATCACATATTTTAAAAACTTTAGAAATAGATAGTTTTTCTAGTCTAGTTAAATTATATGTATCGATCGGAAACGCAATGTGTAGGTGACAATTTTCCTTATTTATGAATGTATGTATGTATGTATGTATGTTAAACCAGTACGAAATAAAATCGATTGAAGTCTGTCGCGTATGTGAAATCGTTTTCACTTTATCTGTCAGTCTTAATTACTTGCTCAACAAATAAAACCTAACGCTGATTCATGAATTCATCCCAATCTTTTTAATCATTAATTATCCAATCTTCCATTTGCAATAAATAAATTGCTTATCATTTTCAAACGATCAAATGATTCTTTGTTCTCGCGATTATAACAAATAATCAAATTTATAAACTGTCGTTTCAATTCTCAAGGAATTGAAATACGGATTTTTTTTTTTAACTATATAAACATTGAAATATAAAAGATATATACCAAGATCAAGATAATATTTTTGTTTACCTGTTAATAAGATTCGATTATTTCTTGACTATGACGAGGCATCTTATGATAATTCGTACGTGTTAACTTTGATCCGTTCGATTTTTAAAATGTTTTCACGGAAAACATGTTAAAACACGACGTAATTGATTTCGTTGTTGAAAAATTTCTATCAATTTTTGTGCACTGAACGATGAATTAATTTTCCAAATTGTTATTCTTGAAATTAGGCTTGTTCACGATGTGATGATAGACGATTCGCCGACCTCGTCGCAGGATAGCGATGCGGAGGTCGAGAGATCTTGCGACGGAGTCGCTGTCGATTCCGAGGATGAGGAAGTGGTGGTCATTCATCGGCACGACAACCAAAGCGGACATACTTCTGGAGATGATAGCGAAGATCTTGATCATAATTGTTCCATTGTAGCTGATAGCGACTTTAGGTTGGTAACCTCGTAAGTGTTAACCCACTTCTTCTTTGGCCTGCAAAGATAGATTTTATTAGAATTTGTATTCATGGTCTGAAATCGTGATATTGAGAAATTATCGAATTATTTGATCAAAATTCTTTTTTTTTTTTTCCTATATAACATCATTCACACGATGCAAATTGAAATTTTAAATAATCCATCTTGAACTTTATTCGAAATAATTAGAGGATTTCTTCTGCTCGAAGGAACGTGTGCTCGTGTTTTAATTATAATTTTCGAAGTGAATCTAATTATTTCAGAAGTGCGTTCAGAACTTTTGAATTATTTTTCACTTTTCGATTAATTACATACGTATCATTAATATTGATCGAGAATCTAATTTAATTCAAATTCAAATTTAATCTTGCATCTATTACAAACCTTTTTTGAGCATAACCTTTTTTGTGCTGCGTAACTTGCATGTATCCGTTTTAACTAATTAATTTTTCAAATTTCCTTTCATAGATCTAGAAGGTTATAATTATTTTTAAACGTATTTTCTTCTAAAAAAAAGCTATCGATATTTTTTCATTTATCTATCGATACGCATTTTTTATAAAAATGCATTATGGTTCAGGCAAGTTTGCACGTCGATTTATTTGCAGCTAGGATAGTTGTATTTCAGTATCATGCGTGACGTCTTGCATCTACAGAAGAAGTAAAAATCCCCTTTTATATTATAGTTAAAACATTGAGAACAGATTGCATAATAACAGATCTAATGGATAGATGTAATTCGAAAACGTGTCATAACAACCGAATCAAATTTACCGAATTAAAAAAAAGAAAAAATACGAATTATATTCTGTGACACTTTACAAATCAAATCTTGTTCTCAATTGTTGATTATAACTTGGTAGTGCTAGCGGAAACTTGCAACAACAAGAAAAAAAAAAAAAAAAAAGAAAGGAAAAAAGAAAGAAGTACAACCTACACACTTTAAATGGCATGGTGAAAGGTAGCTTAGCTCACTACACAACTACCCTTGGGTGACATTAGCTTGTTCGGTGGACTGAGCAGCAGGGGTCGATCAGCAGGCGTCGGTGGACCGGGTCCTGGTGGAGGTAGTACTGCCGGATCCGGTAACGGTGGTAGAGATAGCGTAGTCAGCGACGTCGGAGATTCCTGCTCGAGTTTGAGTTCCTGGCCGACACCGGAACACGTGCCCTCGAATCGTCCCGGAAGCGGTAGCACCGAGCGCAGACGTCGAAGATTACCGGAAATTCCTAAAACGAAAAAATGTAAGAGAATTAAATTGTAAATATCGATGTTTATATATCCTTCTAGATTTCGTATTATCCTTTTACCATTCGTAAATTCGAGTAACTCTAAAGTAATACTCCTTCCTAAGTTATGTATTTATATTAAGACAGTAGAAAGTGGTGATAGCTCGTTGGAAACGATCTAGCTTCTTTACCTCATATTTTCCTCGCGAGTGAAAGAGTGATAGACAACACGATATAGTACATATATAGTAAAATCGTTCCAGCCATCTTTTATCAAAAAAGGTTAGTAAGGAAAGATCAAGGGGTTGTTACATCGTACAACACCTTGATTAAAAATGCGACCTCAAATTAAAAATATATCCAAGTGTGAGACGATATATTACGAGTCAATATTTCATCATATCGTTATGCATTTCTCATCATCTATTGCGATTCACCGATCACCGACAATCACCGCATATTTAACCGCAGAATCGACGACCGCAGCGAAAGAAAATCCATAATGACATTTAACTTACGTCATACCACTTGTTTGAGATCCATACATCTGATCATGACTTACTCACCTGCAGTTGCCATTCGTTATATTTATGTAGTTATACAATGATATCGTATCGGACGCGTTATGATTACGCAATGATTTCTTGTACATTCGGAATCTGAGCGTATAAAGTTCTCACGCTTTCAAGCATCTTGTTGTTGCAGAAGAAGGTAGTCATCGTTTCGTTCGTCGCTTCAATTAAATTATACAAATTTATTATTTTGTTTTGACGGAATAATAACAATAAATATAACATTTTTCTTCCAGCTCTACCTATTGGACAAACGTCTATGCAGTCCTCGTCGTCTCTGGCAGACGAATTGAACGCAGCAACTGGTTCTAATTCCAATCGACCGCATTTAGTTTTACGAAAATGTCACTCGAGGCTTCGTCATGAGGATAGCTCACCCGATAGCGAGCGAATGGCCACCGACAGTGGCCATTCCACTGCTCACTCGCCAGAAAATGGGCCAAAAAGTGTATCGCCGATACCTTGTAACACATTACAGAATACGGACTCTGTTTCGCCGAGTAGTACACCAGGTGACTTTTTCTCGTTTTTTGGCAAACTTGCTTACTGAAAATATCACAAATTTTTATTTCTTTGTCAATTAATAAAAGTATCATTGTTACTTACAATTTTCATTATAATTTTCATCGTAATGCTCTCGTGTCGCTTCGAAGGAAGCGGCGGTGTACCGTTTACTCAACTGGAACTATTGGAGGCAACGCATCGAGGATTGCACAAATTCGTGCCAAGACATCACGATGAGATCGATCTTGAAATTGGCGATCCTATTTACGTTCAAAAAGAAGCTGACGACCTATGGTGTGAAGGTTCGAACATTCATTATTCTTAATCAATCGATCTTTATCGATGTTTCGAGACTTTATCTAGAAATAATACATAATACATAACCTATCTTTTTACGTGTTTACGTACTCGCATTGAAGGTGTGAACCTGAGAACAGGTCGACAAGGTATCTTCCCCTCGGCTTATGCGGTTGATATGGATTACAGTGATTTTGATCCATCGGCGCCAAAAGTGAAAAGGGAACGATACCTTTTAGGTTATTTGGGTTCCGTAGAGACGTTGGCACACAAAGGTACTGGTGTTGTTTGTCAAGCGGTTCGAAGAATCGTTGGAAATTCACAAGAGTCACCCGTTTCGCAAAGTTGTATCTTGGAAGTATCCGATCAAGGTCTTCGAATGGTCGATAGAAGTAAACCACGGGTAATTGAAGATAATCGATTCAATTAAATTATAATAAACAAAAGTATACGAAATATAATATAATAATCTCTTGCAAACTATAGAGATTGAATATTAATTCAATGATACGTTCTATTTTTTCCTTTTTTTTTTTTTTTTTTAGAAAAATCAAGGACCTTGCCATGACTATTTCTACTCGCTTAAGAATGTCTCATTTTGCGCCTTTCATCCTCGCGATCATCGCTACCTCGGCTTCATCACGAAGCATCCTACCTTGCAAAGGTTCGCTTGCCACGTGTTCATCGGCCAAGAATCCACGAGGCCCGTTGCCGAAGCTGTCGGGTATGTATATTCTTTCTTATTATTATTATGTCTTCATCATAATACATTATTTCGTTTACTTTCTCTGAAAATTAATCGGATTGAAATTATATTTGTTTTTCTCTATTTATCTCTGATCTTATCTAAAGATTACGCAATTTAAATTTCTTTGCTCATCGAAAGTTATATCTATATTATATAAATCACGTTTTAAAACGAATCAAATGATCGAACTTACGAAACGATTATTAGAAGGATTGATTTGTATATATTTAAATGTACAATATTTCTTTCTTTTTCTTTTCATAGGCGTGCTTTTCATCGGTTCTACACGAAGTTCATCGAGACTGCTTTCCCGATAGAGGATATTTATATCGAATAGATTATACTGCTGGCCTGTCGTATAGCGGCTATGGAGGAAATGATAAATCTCACATTCCTTTGTCCCCCTGTACATACTGCCCTTAGTTGTAGATAACTAAAAGAAAAAAAAAATGATTAACGCGAATCAAACACCCAATTTCGAGCAACTTCGGGAAGCGTCACGACGGGACCGACTATTCTATGTCGTCTAATTTTGTTTTAACAATTTACAATTTAATTTATTATATTTTATATTTCGATTGGTTTTCGTTTCTTATCCACTTCCAAACTACTTATCACTTATTCCATTTACGCACGAATCGATCCATCGTTACCATGAACAATTTCATTGAACAATCACAATGAAAATCTTTTCACTTTCGTTTCTTTTCATTTCTGCGATGGGACGCGGTGACTTGAACTCCGGGTGAAAAAAAAATCTTTAATATTTAAATAACTACTAATACTAATTACTTACCAGATAAGAATTAATCGCTAACCTTTCGATCCTTCGACCAAATATCCATATAGCGACACGTAGAACGAGACAAAAACAGACAATAGTGTGGATCGTTCCAATGTTTTATTTTTTTTAAATAAGAAAAATCGAACAATTTCGTTTGAATTCTTTTTTTTTTCCTTTTTTTTTTTTTTTTTTTTTATCGTGTCAACAGATCGATTTTATTTCAACCGTCTAAACGTTTCGAATTTGCTTTCGCTCCGAATTACGTTTAAATTATGGCAACGAAAGAATATCGTTTTCCACGAGAAAGAAAGAAAACGATCTCCAAACGCGCCAAGAGATATTATTGTATTGTATTTAGAGACACGTCTATTTTTCTATCTTTCTTTTTGAAAGAATCGTTATTAATTATAGATTGCGTTGTAAACTATAAGGCTTAACGTTTTACGATCTATTCAATTCAACGCGAGCTCTGGACGATTCGAATCGCAAAACGACGATTGATCGAAACGCACATTGGCCTCCCTGAATCTCGATTATGACTATCGATTGTACTGCGTTGCAGCGTTTCGCGAACTTTCATGCAGTACGAATCAAATCGCACGCACCGAACGATAAAATATCGATCTATAATATATATATAAAAAAGAAAAAGAAATATATAAATAATCGCGATTATTAATTTGTACCATTCTTATTCTAATGTTCGATCGTGTGTCTCATGATAAGTCTCGTACGAAATTTCTTACCTATTAAACCTATTTCTTCGATATATTTGTCTTATAACCAAAAATTTTATTATGAATTATTTCAAATTACTTTCTTTTCTTGTACATGTTAAAATTTAATCAATCTTTTTCACTATTCATTTATACGATTACGTGCTTGGGATTTGATCCACGCTGTACACGTATTGAACTGCTCGGTTATACAGTGTGTTGAATAAAAATTGAGAGACAAATTGCAGTGCTTACTCATTGCTAGGAGACTCTTGTCTGCACCATCGTCTATCAATTATACGTGCCTTTGATTGAGATCGCCTCGAGTATCGTGCCTTTCCGATTATTTTCTCATACAGGTACAAATTAATATCATCCGCGTGTGTATAAGTCACTTATTCTTGAATTTTTTCATAAACTGCATCATCGAGTAGAATAAAAAGGTGCGTGATGCAAAAAACGAATCACTTTGACTACATTTATGTCCGTTACCTCCAAAACTTGATTAAAAAATTAAACGTCGATTTAATTGTGATGAAAAAAAAAAAAATTTTTTTTTTCTAAAAGCGAAACCTGTGTTATATATCGTTCTTACTTCTCGATTTTAATTTTTCGATGTTTTTGTCGTCGATACATTTAGATTGGGGATTCGATTCGATCTTTCGCTCGATCGATATATATATATATATATAAATTAAGATACACCTAGTTACAATTTTCGTAGCGAATAAATCCTTGTTATCAATTTTTTTTCTTATCTCAGTAGATATGTATATAAATGGACAAAAGGCCTTGTTTTTTTTTTCCGAGTTCGAACGCTCGAAAAATACACGCTTCTTTCGTTCGCGAAATATCTTGGAAGCGTTGGCCACGTTGTTCTTTTTCCAATACTCATGATCCAAATGAATCCTATATACTTAGCGGAACGATTTACTTGTTTCTTAGATGAATGCTCAAAAAAAAAAAAAAAAAAAAAAAAAGAAAGAAAAAAAAGAAGAAAAAGAAATAAGAAAGAAACAAATGTTTAAAAACAAAAATTTTATGGGGACAAATAAAATATTATAAAATACATATACAATAAAACGATCGCAGCTCGAAAGAATAAATGAAGAAATGCTATCAGTTATATGGTGATGTTTAATGTGATAAGGTCTGTAATACTGTCTTTGCAGGATGGTCGGTCTTGCAGTTATTTTAAGATCCTGTTGTGTAATAAATATAAACTCATAATTTTAAATATTTTATTATCTTATTGTAATTTTTTTTATATTGAAACAATTAAATATATCGAACGTGCATAGATTCTTCTATGAAACAGATAGGACATTAGGAGTAAAATACATTTAAATGAGGGTTGTAATCTTTGTAATTTTCATATAATTTTTACATATATTTCTTTCAGGCAGTATTATTTACAAAAATGTTCCACCTTCTACGAAGTCTTGATAATTCAGTCTTGACACAAGTTATACGTGTATATGATCCCAATCATTATATTTCTGCTTTCGATTATATTAAGAAATTTATCCTTTTTCCATATTCATTATTTATGCTTGCTTAATATATGCGTTTTATTATAATTATTACTCATATTAAATATATTTAAAAACAGAAATTAGAAAATGATTACTACAAGAACGCAATCCATTAGATATATATAATTATTTTAAAAAAGAGAAAAATATATATTTTACTTGTTTCCTTTCGTTTTCATTTCGTTAGAGACTGGAAAACGAATTCTTCGAAATTAATGTTTCTACGTATGATAAACTTTCATTATTTTTTTTTTTTAAATTCATTCGTTCCAACTTCTATGCTGACACGAGCAACGCGACTGTAAACATTTTTATAAATTTCTGCATGAATCATCCTCATCGTGCACAGTAATATTCTTTCTCTCAATTCTTTTTCTCGATTTGGAAGAACAGAGGAACGGAATTCAATTACATATTTTCTATCGTTCTTTGGCAATCTACGAAGAGCTATACACCGCCAATATTACAAATTTTTTTACAATTTTCAACATTTCGTGAAAATTTTCTTTGATGATGATAATAATCCAGCATTATCATTTATTAATATTAATATATTCATAACGGAACATAAATATATATATATATATATATAGAGATAAAAAAAATGGGCATAAAATTAACATAAAAATATTTAGGGCGTACGTGAACTTCGTAAATACTTAATATAATGATATATAATGGTTTTAATTAAACAATTAACTTATCATTTTATTATGCTCTCGTCCAACATACAAATGTATGTTGGAAGTAATTCGGTGGTGCATTTCTCTTCAAAGAAGCTCATAAAATGCGAATCACATTCGCAGATATCTTAACAGCTACGGTAAAATGTACACAGTGTTCGAGAAGTTTTCGAAAGCACCGAGTTTTAAAGTTAAAATAGCCTGTACAAAGATGTTTGCTCGATAATTCGTTTTGTACACGAAAGCGAATATATGTGTCGTTTTTTTATTTCATTTCATATTGGATTAATGGAATTTAAAACCGACTCTATTTCCAACTCACTGTGTGAAAATATATCTTAAATATAAGCTTAGAGATATATCTGACATGTCATAGAAAACGACTCACATATTCCATAATGGAGATTTTAACTTTGAATTATTAGTTATTTTCGTTATTCTTAAAAGATAAATAATTAATATATTACTATGCGGTTACCTTACGCAAAAGCGTAATACTGTCATCATGAAATTTCATTTTTTTCTTCTTCTTCTTCTTCTTTCTTACTTCAGTTTTCTCTCTTCTTTTTTCTTTTTTTTCTTTTTTTTAGCGGAAAACGAGCACACGATAAATTGTTTCATATCTATCTTTCCATTTTTACAAACAAGATTACGAAGAGACAACCGCTTTATATAAAAATTTTTTAACATTGCTTGATGCACAGAATGTAGATTGCAAAATTAATATTTTAATTCGACCACACAATAATTCGAAAGATGCCATTTTTACTTATATGTGTAGAAATATACAAGGATGTAAAACACAATTGTATTAAATTGTGCTTCGCGTATGTTAACTTACAGAAATAAATTGTAAAAATCACTTATGTGCAAACAGCAGAGTATAAAATATAATAAAGATAGTATTTACAGTATTATAAGATTAAATGTTTAGCGAATTTTGTAGTGCCATCTGTTCGTGTCACGTTCTGCTCATTTATCTATGTTCTAATCGGGCAGAGATTTTGATTTTTTTTTTTTTTTTAATGAAAGAGCAGACTCTTTTTATATTGAATAACTATTATACACTTTTCACTGCCCTCAATAAACGTTATATAGATGTGAATTATATACTGATATTATTTACGAGGCTTCAAGAAACACATAAAAATCACTTATATGTATCATAATGTTTTTAATTAACAAGATATTATAGATACTACATATCTTGATCACTTCACAAAATTAGTTTAATAACAATTAATTGTAGAAATACAATTTCTATGCATAGTTTGAAACATACAAAACAATGAGCACAATGGCCAGGCTTGAAATGCCAAAGATCACAAAACACATGAACAATTTGATAGATTAAAGAGAGTGACACTAAATACAGACACTTTAAACTTGCTGTTTGTACTATAATGATCATGACAAATTGGAAAGTCTGCCATTCACTTAACTAAACATCCCAATAATGTAAGGTGAATTACATTGTGGGATCATTTATATTTTTACTAACAGTATGATAATATATAAAAAAGTTTGAATCTTTATCAACATCGAGCAATCATGAGGCAAGGATAATCGAATCCTCTTAACCATAAAAATGAGCATAGTTTATATCTCAAGCTTTTCTTAATATTATACATTTATATATTATAATCCTAGTTGAAAAAAAACAAAAATAAAATGACATGATATACCTCAATACGTTTGACATCGATGTCAATGACATAAAAACGAATTAACGATCATTTTTACAATGAAACATGTTGTGTACATGTATAAGAATTATACGCAGATAATCCCCCTTTTTCGTAATTTCATAATTTTTATTCGTACAAAGCATCGATCAAAAATAATTTTCAATTAAAATAAATACATATATATATATATATATAATTTATAGCTTCTGCCAAATCATCAAACTCAATTTGAATCTATAATTATTATTTTGAATAATATCATGTCTACAATGCTTTGCCATCGTGTTTCAAAATAAGAATTACGCTAAAAGGGGTAAAACGACTGCTCAAACATTAAAACATCATTTTTAAATTCTACAATTCTAAATTCTACTGATATCATAATTCGCATCAGTACGCAAGAGCATGAAAAACTCTTTAATGTATTTGGGAAATAGCACACGAGTTGCAAATAGATATATAACATGAATGAATGATGAACAATTCACAAAAAAAAAAACCCAGTGATCAATCGGTAATTAATACCAATCAATAAGACATTCGGAATTATTTACAATTTATCAGCCTTATTTATGCTTGTACATAGGAAACTGGAACTAAATGATATACATATAGATCTATTATTCATATGTGTTGAATATATCCATAATGTATGCGCTCTTATAATTTTTTCAGTACATAATTCCATTCTATACATTTTATTTTTTACATTGAATTGTAAATTCATTTGCTTGATTATGCTTGTTTATGATTTCTATGATTCATTTGTAGACAAAAAAAAAATCGTGATTAATAGTATATGTATTTTTAATAATATCACATATTAGTTAATCACGAAAATTTTATTACTTATAGTAGATACTAAAGCTTAACTATAATTAATAAAATAATATAAAGCAACACGGTATTGGGTGGATAACAAGGCCAGTAAAGTCTAAAAATTCATTATAACAAAATAATTACAATCACGAAATATAACGTATAAAATACCAAGTTCTCTCAAAAATTTCATTATGAAAAAATGATAATTTTAATTACCATTATCTTCCAATGAAATATATATTTAAAAAAAAAAAAAAAGATAACAAGTCAATAAGTAAAATGCTTAAAAGTGCATATGTATGTTACAAATAATGCATGTAAATATACAAAGAAATAATAACAATTCACACAATTTTCAAAATTGTTTAAAAAAAAAAAAAAAAAAAAAGAGAAATCGATAGAAATCGAGACAGTCAATTTGTCAATCCAATCAATTAGGATTATTTCACGTAACAATAGTAAAAAGGTACAATTATATATAATTAATATTCTTTTTATAATATGTTTTTTTATAAGCATATTTTTTTGTCTAAAACGGAAATTTTGTACTACAAACTTGCTTTTTTTAGTATAATTTTGAATTCCAATAATTAATAGGATTTAAACAGAACTGGTACTGTATCCATCCGATATATATAGTACATATACATATCATAGTCATTCGACGTAGAGATAATTTTCATTCTCAATCGAGAACAATAGCCAAGCACAAACAGTCCTGGAGGCTAAATAAATAGCGTAGCCGCTTAAAATTGGCTTAACGCTATATAAAAGTTAATTATGATAAAATTTGAAAACTGCGCAACATTGGACCTTCAAAACTGTAAAACGTGCCCATCATATACAATACAATTTACGTATATGTTTCAAGCAGTTATTGAAATATATGTATTTATATGTGTGCCAAACATGGCGATGTATAATGTTCACATTAGACTTTCAAAAAGTCTCCATGAATATGATGTAAAATATACATCTTGATTATTTTATACATTGTCTACTTATGATGCTTCTTCTTATTTCAATTTAAAAACACAGAATATTGAAGTTCTCTTAATCAACACTACATTTTCACTAAACGTCTTTGATAATAAATATTATTATCTTTCCTTTGATGAATTGTAATATAAATCGATTATTATGCAATTGCAGATTGTTACGTTCTTCTTAGTATTTCATTAGTTATCATTGGTTGAGGAATAAGTTGTAATAAACTTCAATGAAATATTTAATGTGCAATTATATGCACACTTTTGTTTGTCAACTGTATATTTCTTAAGAATAATTATCTTCCAAAGAAATATTTTGGTAAAAGTAATTCCAAACTCCGAATTTTATTTTTATACACCAATATTATGTTTTATATTTATTTGCATGTGATCTTTTTGTAAAGTCTCAAGAATTTGTTTCTGCATATTATGTTCTACCTAAAATTCATAATAATTGTGTTTTAAATTTTTTAAATAACATACATTAATAATATTTATTTCTAAAAATTGTTTTTCATACCTCTAATGGCGTTAAACTTCCTCTTTTTGCTTGTAAAGCTGGATTTTTGAAGTCTCGTGCCAAAACATTCAATTGTGATTCTTGGCGTGCTATATTATTCATAAGTTGAAGATGTTTTTTCCTTATTTCTTTATTGATTACCTATTATAAAATTAATGTGATGATTGCCTTGTATTATTAATATAATATTACTATTAAATTATACTTACCATATTGTCTGTTAATTGTACTTCTGTTTCATTAAAAGTATCTAAAATATTAAAAAAAATTTATTAATAAATCTTATTAGTATTTTCTAATTAATTCTATTTAATAAACATGTATATAAGTATATACTTACTTTCAAGAATTGGTATATGCCTTAGGTCATCAAATATTTTCATTATCAGTTCTGTAAAATGAAATTCAAACATTTATTTAAACCGAAAAAGTTTATGAAAATCAGAAAAATTAAAATACAAAAGATATGAAAAGAAAAATCACATATGCATATATTTTATAAAAAAAACTTTTGTGTATATTAAGAGAATAATACCAATATTTATAAATAAATATATATAAATAAATATGATATCTTGAATGAAAAAGTACCACCCACTACTTTGCAATAAACAAAATTTAGTTGTTTACTTCGTTTGTAGATGCAGGGTTACTGTACTGAGTTCGGTACCTGGATTTGCTTCCAGGTCTGGGCTCAGCAATGCATTGTCCTGAAGATCGCCATATTCCGGTTCCAATTCAGGATTTGGAGCTATAAGTGGTATACTAGAATCCACTTGCTGATAATCAGTTATGACCTCACTTAGACTTGAATTTGGCGATTCAGCAATCTTTAGTGACTGAGGATTTATATTGTTGAAATCCGTTGAAAGTTCTGAAAATTCTTCGTCAACGAAAGGCTTACAATCAATGTAAGAGACATTCTGTTCGTCGCTTGTATCCGATGATGCATAAGGAACATTATTATACTGTCTTTTTTTATTGCAACCTGTCTTAATATCTTCGTCACTGTATATCCTCTTCAATGGATATGGATGACCCTTCAAATCAGAAGTAACATTATCAATCGTATTCTTTTCAAAGTATTCAATCATTGTCTCGTGCGTATAAACGTCCATGTTACGTTCAATTTTTATGTTACATGGATTATTTTCTATTGTTGCGACAGGTTTCTTAACTGTAGTATTAGGATTCAAAATATCTACATTTTGATGAAGTTCAAGTTGAGATATTCCAGGTTTTCGTTGAATATTTACGCATGATTCTACATTAGACATATTATTAGTTCGTGATGAATTCTGTTCATCTTGTGTACTATTACGTGTTTGTTTCGTAACTTCATGTACAGTTTTTCTTGACGATCTCGTGTTTTCTTGTCTCTCATTAGAGTTATTCTTATTATTATTTGTCTTTGACTCTGATTTCTGATTATGATTTGTCTTGGCTTGCACCATTAAATAATGATCGATTTTCTTAATTCCAAGTCTTCGAGCTTGGGCTTCAGCAGGAGGTAAATGTTGTGATATCATAGCAGCTTTCGCATACTGTTCATTTTGTGTAGGAGGTGACAAACAATCTTCCGGAAGGGGTGATGACAGATCACTAACTAGATATGTGATAGCGTCCTCTAATTGTGCGGGATCCTCCATGTTACTTTTCGAATTTGGATTTTGAGAGTCTGAACCCTGTAATAAATTATAATGTTCCTAATTATCTTTTAATGTTCATTTTAATATTTGACTAAGTTTTATTTTATATTATTCATCACATACAAATTTATAAAATAAATTACCAAATCAATAGATGCATCATCTCCATTTTGGATCATGGCTCTCATGGTTTCAGAAATCGTAGCCGAGAATCTTTTTTTCATCTGTTGCATAAGTTGTATTCCTTCTTCTTCCCTATAAAGAAATTACAAAACAATATTGAATAATAATTTACAAAAGAAGATGAAAAGATGAAAAGAAACAGTCATTAACATATCGCAAAACTTACGATACTAATGTGTTTATGCATACAAGGGATACTGCAATTTGTGTATCCTTATCTACTTCTAAATATCCATGAGTGCGTAGATAAATGGGTTCTCCTGTTTTTGATGTTAATCTATAACAAGATGATCCACAAGTTTCCGCGCGATCGTACACTGTAAATTAATTGTTCAAACAATTAAAAATCACGTGAATTAGAATAAAACACATAATTATTAACATGTAAATTAAAAAAATTATAACTATAAAAATTATAAGATAAAAATATTTGGACTCACTTTGACGAAGTGCAACCATCGCCCAGATACGATCATCTTTATGCATGAAACCAAAAGCACTCATACCCGATACTTCTTCCGATAAATATCCAGCCACAACTGACACCCTATGATCACAATAAATGATCCTGCCATCTACCAAATGTCGAGTGATATACTCGTTCTTATTAGCATCTATTATTGAAATTTTCGTGAGTGGCTGCTTCATCAATAATTGTGCTACACCCACGAAAACGATGTCGTTACTGGTTGAAGTAATTTCTAAAAAAAAAAAAAAATAAATAAAAAAATAAAAAAATAAAAAATGAAATGATCAGTCTTTTGTTTAACTCAAAGTTTTTCATTAATTTTTTCAATTTATAATTTGAACGATTAATTTAAAAAAATATAGCATACATCTATTTTAATACAATTTTAACTATTATAACTATATAATAAAATGTTATTAGCAAATGACATTGTTATGTATCATTACCTCGATGTCTCGATCGATTAACATTTGACGCGGAATTTTTGCAAGCATCCGCAAGCCTGAGCATTCCAGAGAACTCGAACCATTCGTACTGTGTATGCTCCCGCCTCGATGAAGTACGATGCAACATTCGAAGTTCGAAATTCCGCCTCTGATTCTGGAACGTTTTCCCATTCTTCGAAGATGTTGAATCCTCCGATGAATTGGAATTGTCGTTCGATCCGTCGGTGATCTGCGGCAATGGACCTGGCGAGGATACCACACCTTGCATTTCATCCGGGTTAAGGTTTCTCGCAAGCTCCTCTTCATCTTTCGGATGAATGAATGCGTAGAGAGAATGGCCAAGTAGATCCGCCTGTAATATATCGTTCATTTTGTAGAAGAGTGATCTTTCACTGATTATTTTTCTTTTTTTTTTTTTTCGAGTTTGATGAAAAAGAAAGGTTAAGATGGGGGAAAATATCTCAATAAAGAATAAGAAGATGTGATTAAAATAACGTGTTAATTTGATATTCAATTCCAATTGACATTTTTGAATTACGTATACCTAGAATCAAAATTTTAGATTATGCAAGTACTTAATTAAAACTAAAATTTAACTTTAACTATTAACAGTCTCTGGGCCATTAAAATTCAACTCCAATCGCAATCAATCACAACGTACGAACTTTCTCAAACTCGAAATCCGACTCCATTAAATTTCACGAAAACTGATCGTAGGAAGCTGACACTACTAGATCCACACGTTCCTAGTCATTTCTGCATCTTGACTTCGATTTGTTGCGATTTAATCGCGACGAACACGGTGCACCATGTCGGCGACGAGGCTCATTTTCACCACAGGGAGTTTCTCCTTGAGAACAATACCGACTGATTGTGAGTATCTCCTTAAAAAACCTAGTGGATCCCGCGCAAACAACTCACCGCACCGCCTCCACATTCTTTTCTTTCTCTTTTCCTCTCTTATTTTCTTCCTTCCTGGTCTCTCCTTCTCGTGTCTCTCTCCTTCTTCGATCTTCCCTATCTTTTGTCACCGAGTTTCTTCCTCGTTTCGTCCTGGTATATTCTTACACTCTGAAGTTATAACTCAACCGAACGTTAGTAAGCAAGTTCATTATGCTCGAGCATCGAATTATCGTTATGCTCGAATATGGAACGCCATGACAGTTTCTATGGAACCACGTGGATCGATATAACTTTTTGTCTTTCGATTGTTCGGGAGTGTGGTCTTCATCGTTCTATTCTTTCGTCAAAGCGATTTTCGATCTCGTTTTCTTTTGCCTGATATACAAAATGATGGATTTGTAAAACCATTTATCATAAATTGATTGAAAAATTTAAATTAACCTCTTATCTGTACGCTTTTATACTCGTTACGAAGAAATGACAATTTATTACAACGAGTATTATCTCTTATTATCTCTTATTTTTGTAAGACAACTTAAACATTTAATGTGTAAACAGTTAACAAATTAATAAAACACGTTTTTAAATGTGTTATAATAACTTTAATCTTGTAATATTACAGTATATAATGAAAACATATATTGAACATATTAATATTATTAAAATTTCAAAGAATAGAACGAAAACGAAGGATAGTCGAACTTAAATTCCGTTTTAAGAATACTCTCAATCCGAGTTTTCGTAATTACCGAAATATCGTGATCTAAAGTTTCAGAGGAACTTTATTCGTTATTCTCTAGCGCGCGCTTCTCGACTTAGAGGGCACCAGTTATGAAGTTAATAACGAAGCAAAGTCGACTGGTTGTATGGGCATTCTACGATTCTATTAAACTCGAGAACACTTGGCGATATAGAGGAAATGAAAAAAGAAAAAGAGAACAAGTAAAAAATCAAGACTCAAAATTTTCACGATAATTAAATTTTCATCATTTTATTCTTTGAAAAATATATAATAACATTCTTCGATGAATCAAAAATTGAATAACATTCGTTTCAACAATTTGTAAACAAAAATCATTGCGAACAGAAAAGAATACAGCAAATATCTTTGATCTGATATTCTCTATTACTTTTTAACGTCGTATGGAAATGAAAACGGAATGAATATTGATGACATTTCGAGGCGATGATATACGAGTAGAAAAAGAAAAAGAAAAAAAAAAAAAGAAACATCTTCTTGTGAACAATTTCTGAAAAATAATTCGCTTATCGTTGAAATGGCGAACATTTCTTATCTATCGTTTCAGCTATCCTAGACGAAATAATATACTTGTACACGATGCTTCTATTAATTTTTTACCTCTTGTTTCTTGTTTTTTATTTATTTATTTATTTTAAATGCATACATACATCGCATTATTTGTATCTGCTTAAATCCTATTGATTCCATTCGAAATAATCCGGGTCCGTACACGTGCGACAAACAATTCGATTGAAAATCGAGTTCGGATCACGTAGTTAACTGGTTATTCTTTACACGAACAATAAATGAATGATAAATAGAGGATGGAAAAAGAATATAATAAGATAACGAAATAAGGAATAAAAAAAAAAAATAATAATAAAAAATCGATGAATCGAAAAAGATATAAGATAAAATATCTTTCATCTTGTTGTTTTTCTTGGAGAAAAAAAAAAACATATTAGTATGTACTTTTATCATATGAAAAATACTTAATTAATAACAATTTTTTGCTGACTTGATCGTGACTTGTTGTTTTTTATAAATTAATAAATATAATTAAAAAATATTAAATATTTTTATATTTTTGATAAAATTTTAGCAAAAGTTTCGTATATTAAAGTTACACTTTAAATATATTTGTGAAATTTTAGAAAAACATGTTAAAGATTTGAAATAATTAGATAAATGAACTAGATAAATATCTTTTATTTATCCAATCTTATTTTTTAGAAAAGTTATATTTTTTATCTCCCTTACACCGAATTAACACCCTTACACCTTAAATGTTAATAAAAATGATTCCACGAAACAATATGAATAATCTATGCAAATTTCCAGGAAGATTTGATTGACGTTGAAAAAATATTGCAGGTGCAGAATAGTTACGCATGGCGGCCTGGTTCGTTTGATCGATAATTTGGAACCCTTGGAAAGAGTTATGTTTCAATTGCAACTGCAATTGGAACACTATTGAAGCACTGCTTCAGAAGAAGAATTAATCTCGCAGAGAAAAATTTCATAACGAGAAACAAAAGTGTTTATCATCATTTTATCATTGATCGTTGAAAAACCAGGAAGAAAAATAATATTTTTATAACTATGTTAAACAAAAATAAATATCTTGTCGTGTAAAGATAAATTTTTTAAATGACAAAAAAAGATATAAATATAATATAAAAAAAAAAAAAAGAAATATAAAATTAAAATTCGAAGTGAAAATAAAGTTTCTTGTTAGAAACGTAATCCGCTTTCGTCGAGTAAGAAAACGGTAATACGTATCACGAATGTGATTTGATATTTTAAAACAAAGGGTAAAGTATATACCTTTGCGGTTTTGTATCAAATTGGGATGAATATCCTATTTCACGGTTGATTTTTCTTCTTTTTTTTTTTTTTTTTTTAACAGTTTTTCACATTTAAAATATTATATTATATTTTCTTTTCTGGCTCGAATTAAAACGCGTAAACTTATTATTATTTAAGAATTTAGTAATAAGATAAAAATAAGTTGGAGAATACAAACCAGTTGGGGATGAAACGAACAATGCAACGATCGCAAAGATTGATAAAACAATGGAAGCATAAATACACGATTGCGTGTCTGTGGGCGTTTTACGTGTGATTTTAAGCGAGGGTGAGTGTATTTTTAAGGACGGACGAGGCGTGGGACGAGGGTGAAGCTTGAGAGGACGGCGAGCAGAGCGGAAGTTTTAGAGAGCATGGATTGGACAGACTATCTTAGAGGGTTTACAGCGAGGAAACTTTTCGTGAGAAAGAGGGTTATGATGTAGAAAGGGTAAAGAAATGGATAAAAGAGAAAAGAAGAGAAAGTGGAAAGATGAAGAATCATCATCCATTGTTTTTTTTCTTTTTTCTTTTTTTTTTTTTTTTAACATTATCCAACTTTTAATTTATTGTAAATAATGGAATCTAAAAATAGATATTAAAAGTAAAAGATTGATAAGCAGTGTTGAAAAAAATTTATAATTTGATATATCACAAAAAACTTTCAATATTCAAATATCTGGAATATCACCAAAGAAGCAATTAGATTTTAATCTTGCAAAGTTTTTTTCGACAAATGTAAATATAAAATAAAAGGAACACGCCCAAGATAAAATGTTTACCTGAGTATGGCCAAGATGCTCTTGAACTTGCCGACTGACGTATACTATTTTTCCTGTGGTCGTGACAACAATAAAGAAGCTCCCACTTTTGATCAAATTCTGTTACGGTTAACAAAAAATGATTTTTAACGTGTGCAAGGATAACAGGATCGAATCGATTTACTCTCGTCTACTCACATCGCCTATGTACTGTTCCAAATCCAGATCGCCAAGTTCTCGAGGTAGAAACTCAGATACGCCACGTCCAACGGCTGAAAATGCACAAATGATGAACTAGTGAATAATAATTAAAACGATTCAATCGAGATAAAATAAAGAAAGGATCTTTCTCTTTTCACAATTCAAATAAATATATAATTTAATTATATGGAGGCCAATTGTATATTTCTCGATTCATCTGACTTCTCTAAAACCATTTAATATAATATGAATATAACAAAATAACAACAATAATTTGAAATTTAAAAAAGATGTTAAGAAGTAAATCTTATTAATCTTTTCATCAGTTGCGCCATATATTTTGTATAATAAAACAATCTCAACACTTTAAATGTGAAA
The DNA here is from genome assembly GCF_048593485.1 of Apis florea. NCBI lineage: Eukaryota > Metazoa > Arthropoda > Insecta > Hymenoptera > Apidae > Apis > Apis florea. The sequence goes on along the minus strand of NW_028256714.1, from coordinate 1,846,383 downwards.
TTAAAACTTTAAACGATCCTTTTTTCAAATTAAAAGATTTAATTTCATCTCCGAGTCTTTCAATCAGAAATTCATCTCTCTCAAGATTGTAAAAGTAACGAATTGAAATATATCATACTGTATCGTATTCTGAGGAAATTAGCAGCTAATCTCAGGATAGATATCTTGTCCATCTTCCTCGGGCTTTCGGCGACAGTGGGCACAAGCGCGGCCATCGCCGAGATGTTCGTATTAAGATTGTCTCGGCGTTGTTTCTCCGCCATGTTCCGTGACGCCCTTGGATTGCTAAAGCAAAAAAAAAAAAAAAAAGAATTTTAAATTTCTTCTTTCAATCTTCCTGGAGTGTATCCTAATATCTCGTATATTTCTCACGAGCACGAAAATCACGGAAGAGGGTTAGCATCAAACGAAATCGATGTGTCCTACATTTTAGGGTCGACCCCTTGGCTTAGAAGAAGGCTTAGAAAACGTTTCAGTCATCGATTTGGTCGAAATTTAATTCGACACTGACACGTCTCGTTGTTGCATTTTAAAAATTTATATTATATACGACATCAATATGTTAATAATTTGAGTTAATTATATTAACGAGTTGGATATATTTGTAGATAATGTAGTTATTAATTTGTAAAAAATGAATAAATAAAAAGTTTTATTAAAAATTCAATTATTCCACGAAACAATCGCTGTTTTAATTGATCATGGTAGTTTAAAAAAAAAAAAAACAACTTTTATACGGGTTCGTGTTGCAGAAATTAAATAACCTGGAGAGAAAAAAAGAACTTTTGAAATAATTGAACAGTTTCATAAAGTTTTGATATCTAGGAAAAAATTAAATTAAAGTTTAAAAATCAATTTCATCGTGGACGTCGTTTTATATTTATTTTAATAAAATAGAAGTGTAACAATCTAGTAAATAATTATATTTCGTGCTTCTACTTTCAAAAATTGTAACAATTTGTATTTATTGATTCGATGTAATAATAGATAATAAATATTTATCCGTAATTCGATATCATTAAAAAAAAGAAAAAAAAAAAGAAGAAGAAGAAACAGATCAAATGTGTAATATTTTATTTTAATTTTTTTTTTTTTTTTTTTTTTTTATTCGCTCACCTTTGGTATTTAAATAGTCGATTTATTTATTCGTACAAATGACGGGCATGCAAATAAACTGCGCACGTGTAACGAATAAGGAAAACATTGCGTGGTATGGAACGACAAATAACACGAATGTTATATAAAATATTACAGTAATGAACGCACAAAATTATCCAGACTACATTACGATTATAAAATTTCCAATTGTGAGTTATTACATTATAACATTGGTCTAAATTGATTCAAATAGAAAATGTAAAATTCCCGGCAATAAAATTTATATTGTTTCTAATTTCTAATAATAGATTTCATAATATTAATTTTAGAATTAATTTTCTTCGTGAGGATATTTCATGATATTAATTACCCGCTTACTTGTTTACGTTTAACGTAGAATTACAGTTTTTAAGAACGGTTTCGTAACGAGATAAACAAAATAAAATATCTTGGACAGAAAACAACAACAAAATAAAATTCTCAAAGAACGATGGATTTTGAGTAAATCCATTTTAGTTAATAACACTTGTTCGAAATATATTTATCGTATATTGAACATATGATAATTATATATTGTATATTATCTAATTTTCATCGTATCGAATAACAAACAATTAATTACTCAATTACGCGCAACTATTAAAAAAAAAAAAAAAAAAATATTAATTTTCGTGATCGATTCCGTGTCTCGTAAAAATTCACTGTTCGTCGAATAGACACATATAATAATTATCTATTATTACCATCTAATTTTCATACGTTTTCAATCTTTTCATTTATCCTATTAAATAACAAACAATACTCAATTACGCTCAGCTATAAAAAAAAAAAAAAATATTAATTTTCCAGATGATTCAGTGTCTCAATAAATCTCGTAAGAATCACTTTACTCCATAGAATCGCTCCACCATTTATTTTCACTCGAAACATCGTTCTTTCCTTTCGATTTTGAATCACCGTTCGAATAACCGTCCAACTACAAAAGGAGGCATTGAGAAAAAACCGAAAAGCTGGGTCACATGTTACAGAGAGCATCGACCAATCAACGAGTGAAATGATCTAGCGACCCTCTTCACTTCGAAACAAATTCCAAGGGAAATATTCGTCACGCGTCGTATCCAGAAACTTGGCCGAGTCTCGTTTCGTGCAGAGAAAATTTTTAACTATTGAAATTGAAGATAAAAGTTAATAATTCGATAAGTTGCTTCATAATAAATTTATTACATTTCAAAGCATCGAATAACCGCAAATAACTAGTGCCAAACGGCCGAGGTTATACGAATCGCAGCTATAGCAGCTACGAGTGAATGTTGTTCGAGCTGTTTTTACTTAAAGTAAACTTAAATTTTTAACTAGCCACTTTTCCAATTGGGTTAATGCCCAACTATGATGTCCAACCATCCAAAAATTAATCAGTTAAAATTTCTCGAATAAACTCGCTTCTCAGAGTAATTTATTTATAATTTTATCCACAAACTGTTCGAATAATATTTAGCCATTATAATTAATACGAGTCTTCGATGATACATCACCACAGTGCTACGATTAACTACGGTTATTCGACGCTTTGAATAACAAATCATTCAAATAACTTATCGAAATAAATTTATTCTTAACTTCAACCGTTGAAATTTCCCCCGTCTCTGCTTTGCTCTAATGATTTCTCGTTTTTTCCTTTTTTTTTTTTTTTTTTTTTTTGCATCCATGACTAACGAGACAAGGTCTGTCATTGAACCTTGAAACTCGACTTTTTCGTAGATTCGAAGTAGATTCGTTCAAATAGAGAACGAAGGTTACGACGTGTTTCGATCATTTTTACTTTCGATGATTACGATTAAAAGCTCGTGTCGCCGATTTGTCCACGTTTCTCGAATAACATTTATCATTTTATCGAATATCGATAGAAGTTTGGATGACATAAGGAACTCGATGAGCGATTCTCGTGAAAGCCGTTAGAAACTGGTTGCATCTTAGGTTTCCATCGTGCTTGAGTCTAATTCTTTCTACTCGATTTTCAATGTAGTCAATCTTTTAACAATTTTTCCTCTTCTTTAGAAATCATTAAATATAATTTAAATTTGAAACTCAACACAATACCGCATCAATTTTGAAAATTACAAGATCGCGAAAAATTGTATTATTTCGATTTAAGACCTTTTCGCAAGATTGTGCAATATCGAACGAGACGAAATATAAGAAAGAGAGAATAATAATTACGATAATTATGCAAAATTCATCATGTTAAATGTATTTCATATATATATATATGTTTATGTAATATATTTTACGTAAATATAGCTTATTTATCACCAATAAAACAGTTACATAACAGTCAACAATGAAAAATCAAATCTCGTCGTCGAAGTGACGAAACGAATGGAAAACGAATGTTAAAAAGAAGGAAAAACAGAAGAAAAAGACGATTCAACGACCTGTTGTTGAGGATTAAACTCCAGCGTGACGCGTTGTGTTCGAAAAACAGGAAGCGATGAGAAGAAGTGTGCTCATAAATCTATGTGTTGTTTGATACTCGTACAATGGAACAGCTGTTATGTACGCGTTTATAATCAAGGTCTCCGCTACACGGCTGTAATCTACGCCTAAGTTAATAATAGAATCATTGCCGTAGTGCAGTGACGACTTCAAGAGTGGTACTTATGCGTCTCGACGTATTGAAAAATCGCCAATCGTCTGTCTGGCTGACATATCAACCGCTCTCCTCAACGTCGTATAAACAAAATCAACCAGATAACCGGCCGACTTACTCTCTCGTAACAAGTAATAATTTCCTTTGATTCGAAATATAAATTTTGAAAAGTTTCGTGCAATTTTACGTAACTTACGAATTTCGAGGGAAATGATTATTTTATTTCAGCTGTGAAACATAATATTTTGCGAGTAAACTATCCGTTTTAACGAGTTTTCTAGCTCGTCTATACGTATCGATATTTTCCAATATTTCCTCGAAATATGGTTTTGGTTTTTCCTTTTTTTTTTTTTTTTTCCCCCGTTTACAATAAAATTCGTAACATCTCTGCGCATAAGATTTAAGGAAAATTGAAAAAGTGATATAATATTATTTGCGTGAATATTTTGAAGAGTGCAGCAATGTGTTTATATTAAAACAAATAAATGGCCATCTAAAAATAACGACGAACGAATATACAGTTGAACGATAGTCATTCGTCAAAAGAGGACGGTTACGATGTTTCCAAATGCTAAATTTATGTTTTTGGTAATCCCGCTGACCTTTTCGAAGTTTCGGATCAACTAGAAAGAAAATTTAACTCTCTGATTTCCCGATATTTCGTGCTCAAAAAAAAAAAAAAAATCACATTTAATTTAAACAATAAATATACCTCTTTCACTCGATTAAAAAACGATCAAATTTGCAATTAACTCGAACTCGTTTTATTTCGTAATTTTCTACTTGCACGAAATTTGTATTCGATTCTTTAATCAGAAGAACAAATTGTTCGATTCGATTGTTTCCACTTTTCCTTTTTTATTTTGTCTTCTTTCATACGCGTTCGTAATCGAAGCAACAATGCGAAAATTTCGAGAATCATCGAGTTAAGATTACTCAAGCGTTACACAATAAAAATGAAATGACTAATTTTTGTTAATTGTCCTACGCTGATATTATCGTGTGTGATAACTAAAAACAACATCTTTCGACGTTTTGACACAGTTACACAGAGAGTCTATGGAGAATCTCGACAAAACAAGATAAGCAAAAGAATTCAATCTTGTGTTAAAGTTTTGTGATACAAATTTCGGAAAGATTCGTGTAAACTTACGAATTTAACGGTAAAACTTCGAGAATTAATATCAGCAACTTATTATCTTTTCCTACGTTGACGAATGATTATTCGATAAATTTTACTATAAATATAAATGATAATTATAAAGAATTTTATTCTTACGTATAATTTAATTACAAAGAAAAAGGCAAAAATTATTTTTTTTTTTTTTTTACTATTAATTTACAAAATTACTCAAGTTTGGATTATCGTATCAAAAAATTAAATCTTCAATTAGTCAGTTTTTATTTATAAATAAAATATATATTTTTTTAACAACTTTGAAAAGATTATATAAACGATTAAATAAAATTAAGAGTGAATTCAATATAAGTAGGTAAAATGTGATTGGATTTAATATGAAAAGTATCTTTATGAGTTATATAACGAACTTCGTTAACAGTGATAAAAATTTATATATAATTTACATGAATAATAATGTATATAATTATATATATATATTAAAAAATATTAACTAACACTTTCATCGAGACTTGACTCGTTCCGGATTGAATTGCGATGGTCAGGACTTCCACTATCGACGTCGAAATCGAGAGGCATCGTGTTTCGTTTCATTATTCGAATTATGCGAAAATGTATACGACGAACGTTGCAACGTATGCTTGAACGTAGATTCAATTTCACACACGTTTGCAGTTTGTTTTTAATCTATAGTTTCGAATTGAAATCGAATATAAACGAATGTATACTGAGATGTATGCAAAATATAATTCGAGATTTTTAAGAAACGAACAAAAGAAATTTTCAAAGCATAAAAATTATTTAAAAAAAAATATTACTAACTGAACGAAATTGAAACCCGATTCACGTTATCTCATTACGAAGAGTTAATTACGATTCTCAGAACGAGTTCTTTCAGATAGAAAAACGAACGTTCCCGCATGTCTTACGTCATCCATGACTTTTTCCATCGTGTATCTGGCGGCCAGACGAGCTGGAACAAAGATACTTCAAGTCGAAGAAAAAGTAGTGAAAAAGATCTGTCATAAAAGACCCATACTAAACCATCATCATATCCATTTCACATCATATGACTTACCAATGAGAACTGACAAAACAAAGAATATTCAACTTATATTCAATTTCGTTACACATGATCCATCTAATTTTATTTTCCTTAGAAGATAAAGAACAAAGATCAAGCTAAACGTAATAAATTTTTCTTATATTTTCAATGAAAAATGTTTTTTTTTTTTTTTTTTCTTAAATTTCCAGAATATTACTGAAGAACTTTTAAAGATCATAATATGTTATAAATCAATATTAATTTCGTCAAGAACGCATTCTTGATAATAAAATAAAAAAATCTAAAATTAATCAATTTGATACATGTTATACATTATCTGAACTTTCCGTGAAAGTTCCTTCGATTCGGAGGTTTTTATCATTGTCTTGAAACAGTCTGATGCGTTGCGTGTCTCGGATACGTACAGGGCAGAGGGGATCGTCTGCGAAATATTTCGAACTGGTTTCACCGCAGCTCTCCTTTTCCAGAGTCAGAAGAGTCAGGAAGGTTTTCTCATACTCTCGCTCCATGCATCTCGTGCTCCATCGATATCGTCACACAGGCGTCGCCTACCAACACGCTTACCGACAGAGTCGTCCGTGCATAGAGAGCTAGAGAACGGGGCGAAATATACGCAAGCGAAACATAATCGTGGCACACGTGACGCGATGCGGTTAGCATACGCACACGTATACAGATGCAGACAGCGCGGCGAAGTCCTGGAGTTACACGTTGGATAGGTCGGGGCACCGTGACGAATGAATCGATGCACGTGGACGAGGCGACTGGCTTTAATACAGCCGAACCCTTCTCTCCGATCCTGGGCTAACCCAACCGACCGCTTTGTTTTATTCAAGAGCGCCCGTCATTTTAAATATGGCGAACCAGAGTTTTCATAATCCGGTGTTTGCGTGTAATTGAAGTTCAAAAATTTCGATTTTGGATTTTTTTAAAAGGAATTTTAGATTTTGATTAGATTTAAAATAGAGATATTCTTATTACTCGTATATTTATTTGTATTATTTATTTGTAAGTTAAGTGAAAGAGAAACTAACCTATGGGATTAATCGTAAAAATTATTGGAAGCGTTGAAAATTTGTTCCTATATATTATTATATGTTTATATTATTTTTCAAAGCAATATTAAAATACTATTCCTGTCACGATTATTGAATAAAAAAAGAAACTTCGATATTTTTTATTATTTTTACCATTACTCAAATTAATCAAATTTAAATTTCCGTCCGTAAGAAAAATCAATTTGTATTTAAAACTTAAGTATATGTTTCCAATTATTTTTATAATACTATTCAATTTTCTTTTAGAAAAAAACCCGTATGAAATTTTATAATTATATCTATAATGAATATTCAATTACGTCGATCATGCGGATTTGCGCGCGCGTTCTTTATTAAATGAACATTAAAATCGATGGTAAAGCGATTGAAATTCTGACGCAAGCAAAGAGGGAAAGAGGAAAACGGGAGAACTTTCGTTGGAGAACTTTGAAATTGTTTACGAAAGTAATCCGTTATAATATCGAGAGTAGAAACGAAACAGGAATACGGAAGGTTAAATTGTAATCGCTAGAGACACGAGTAAACGATTGATGAATTTTGGAAAACGTTCGCTCGTTTCAATTAATCGATCTAATATCAACCGATAAAGGTTGACTGAGAAATTGCTTGTAAATTAGCAGAGCGTGGTCGATAAGAAGAAGCAATGAAAAATAGCCGATAAATTGGCGAAACGTTCGGGATAAAAAAAAATTATACGTTGATAAATAAAGTGTTATCATTTAGTGACGTTCGAGAGTTTTTCAAAGATTCTTGGCTTCTTCTTCTTTCGTCGCCGCGCCCAAACACCTTTAACCCTTGTGTTAATACCTAGATATATTTTTATCCTAATTTCTACTATCAATTTATTATTTTTAGACTTAGAATTTTATTTCGGAAAATTTGTTTGTAGTGCAATATCGAAAATTTTGAATAAACTAACATAAAAGTTCGAGCTGTCAGTCCAATAATTAGCTCCACATATGATGATAAAGCGATTTTTATTATCTACATAAATAAATAGTAAAGCGATAAAGTTAATTGAAGAGTAAGAATTAGTCAAATTTCGATATACTGAGTCATCGTATTCTATTCTATCTTCACAATGTTTCAATAAGTTAAAACATTGGAAAATATAGCGAAGCTCGAGAACATTGGTTGCTCAGCTTGACACCCGAAAAAAAGGGAAACGAAATGTGCAAAAGTTTCGAGTGAGAACCAAAGGTTCAAGGTCGAAAATATTTAATCGTTATCTAAAAAAACGGCATTGGTCGCGTCAGTGTCTGCACATACGTTACGACGCCGTTTATAGCGATGATGTTTGGAGTGACGAGCATGAAAACAATGCAGTCTTCGACAAGAAATCACTCGAATTCCAGAGTGCTCGATTTCCAGTCCCGGTGATCGATTACGATGAATCCTTTTGTTTTGTAATTTTGACTGGACTTAACACGTTTCGACGTATTTTTACGGTTGAGAAGACGTGGCATGCATAAGGAAGCGATTAGAAAAAGGATAAGGTAATAGCTTCTTCGAATTGCCGTGAAATTAAAAAATGTTAAGAAATCGTTGCGTCCTTCTATTCATATTATAAGTTGAATTTACTATAGTATCTTCGATTGAAGCCATCGTCGAAAGATCGCAACCACTTTTGATTTTTCTTGACGACGATTTCTTCTTCTCTGTATTTGTTGACTGTGCGTTAACCTGCCATGAATCGTAACTATGAACTTTATTATATTATTCTGATTATGAATTCTCTCTCTGACTCATGGAACTCTCTCTGACTGTATAAATCGATTCAAAGAAACAATCTTGATTCTAAACAATTCGATTCGAGTCTTTAAAAAAACCTCAAGATAAACAACAAGAATTAAAACAAATTCTATTAGCGTGCAATCCGATATTGCGCAAGCACATCCACTTGATGTTCTTTGTTTTCCTTCCATATCTATATAGACAGAAAAGATAGAGAAAGACATATTCGAGCGTACTTCGAAATGAACATCCACGAGAATTATACATGCATTTATCTCTCGATCCATCGAAGATCGAAGCGCTTCATCGAACTATATTGCCGCTCTTTTTTTATATCACTCTCGTCGAGTGTACTACACTCCGAAATGACAGCCACGCCAGTCCATGCAAGAATCACACCTATAAAATTATCCCTTCGACCCATTGGAAATTGGAAGCGATCCCACCACGAGCGGATAGAGGTAAGGTTTATCGGGCTGCTACATCATCGCCACTGTTTTTTATTTAGAAGTCGGGGAGGGGGCTAAGGCTTTATCGGAGCGAGCGATCCGCTCGATCCCCTTTACTCTCGCTTTCTCTCCTCCTCGGTTTTCGCATTCGTTCTCTCGCGCGAAATCCATGACCCTCCCCGTTCTTCCTCACCCCGTCTGGACGTCAAGGCCTCCAGACTTTCGACCCGCCTACGGGGAAGGGGTTGGTTGTTGTCGGAGCGCGGGCCCTCGCGAGTGGGAAAGGACTGCGTTCGTTCACCGATCGATACTCTCCCGGTCTACGCTCCGAGAGATGACGAGAGGAGAGGTGTCCACAACCCTCCCGCGACTCTCCTCGTACGCGTTCAAGGTCAACCTGGGATGGGACAACACAATCACGAAACGCGTTGCACGCGATCTCTTTTTTCCCCCCTTTTTCATCGCACGCGGAATGATTCGACGAAAAAATTTCATTTCGTTGAAATGTGCGGATAGATAATTGTAATTGTAATTGGGTGGTGTTGAAGATTGGGAAGATAATTTCTGGAAAATTTCGATTGGATATTCCATGATTATTCGCAGGGGATTTTCTTTTTTGAGAATTTTTCGAGAATTTTTTTCTTCTCTCTTTCTAAGAAAGGAAAACATTTTTTGTGTTTTTTTCTTTGTAAAGACTGTGACAAATAGTACGTGCAATATGTTCTAGTTTTTTTTTTTTTTTTTTTTTTACTATTCAAATAGAATATTTATTTTTTCGAGAATTTGGTTAACGTTCACGATAAATTCCTCCGATTCTATAAAACACAAAAGAGAATATATCAAGTGTCAGAAACTTTTCGCCAACAATCTGAAGAAAAAGATGATAAAATCCATTGACCAAGATTATTGTATGTATTACGTTCAATAAGGGTTTTGATGAGATTCGTAACGTAGTTTGATAAAATGGATTAGTTAGTGAAGAAAGTGATAAAATCTTTGAAATTGGATTTATTGGAAATATATAAGATTTTAATTATTATATCTGCAAAATAGATCATTATTAATATTCCGTAGCTAAAGAATAATATCTAGATAAAAATTAAAAATTATTTGAAAATACTTATTTTAAACTATGTGAAGATGATATAATTCGAATATTTCGAAAAATTTTATGAAAATCTTAGAACGTTCATTATATCGAAGGTGTTTATAGCAATGCTTTTCAATTATTTCTCGTCGATGTAAAAGTGAAAATAAACTGCGATAACTTCGGAGATAAGGCTGCTCTTGAGATAAGAATTGCTCGCGATACTGCATAACTGGATTTTTGTTTACTTTGTTATTTCGTGCGATTTATTTCAACCTCGAGAATAGATAAAAAAAAAATAAATAAATAAATTGCGATAAATTTGCGAATGTTATACAAGATTGTTATACAATTCACAATCATAATACTTGGATATTATTCAAGGTTTGATTCGGTAACATCATAGATTAATAATTGCATTGTAGCAATTAAAACGTTAACTGTTATTTTTTTATTCCTCAAGGTTTGATTCGATAACATTCGTTTTATTCGATCGTGCAAAACTTATCTCAAAATCTCGAGTAATTTTGAAATTGTTCAACATATTCCTGAATAAGAAAGAAATATTTCCTATTTTATAACTTTCTAAGCCTTTAAAAATAAAAATAAAAAACTTATTTATAAAATCTCAATGATCGTCATGATTCGAGCATAAATGTTTCGAGCATATTTTCAAAAAGATAATATACGAAACATTTACCAGCCGTTAAAGCGAAGCGGCGGACAATCGTCCAACGCGGAACACACGTACACAACGCACACAGGCGTACAGAGTGCAGTCGAGTCAGCTTCGCATCGAGGCATCGTGAAATTCGGGCGGTGTCGGCGACTGCGTTGTAGCCGTTTTCGTCGTCCTCGTCGACGTTGTGTCGGCACCGTCGCGATCCGCGTCCTGCCTCACTGCGAGCCTGCGTGAGCCTTTCGAATTCGAAGCCCCGGTCAACAGCCCCGAATTCTCTCTTTCTGCTTCCTCTGCTCGCCCCCTCCCCCCAGCCCCTCCCCGATTCGCCGAGCAAAACCCTCACCGATCGTCGCATCCCGCCTCCCCCGCTCGTTCCGCCAATGCTTCCCCTCCATCGTCGCGAAACTACTTCCCCGTCCTACGAAACCGAATCCCTTTTGCCGTGCTTCTCCCTCTCATTCTCTCTTTCTCTCTTTTCTCTTTTTATCTCTCCACCAATCCATACGCTCATCCTTCTCCACTTTACTCGTCGTCTCTTCGTTTTCCATTCCGCACACAACTTTATACGTCTCCTCGCCGTTACCGCTTCCACGTTCGTTCCGTCTCTGTTCCATTCAAATCGTCTGATCGTTCCCGTCTCTCTTACCCAACCGAGAATCGTAAATCATCGCGGCCCCTCTTTCCTCCCGGCCCGAACACACGCGCGCATACACACGTATCCAATCGACCAGACTTTGTCCTCCTCTCTTTCCTTCAAGTTACTTCTCCCCCCTTCGCTGTTCAACTGTTCGTTCCATCGCGACCAGCACACACTGTCATTTTGTTTCATTATTTCTTAATCGAGCGCCTCCTCGTTCTTTTCGATTGCTCTTTTTTATATTCTCTAACGTCGCTCGCGAATCCACCGTTTCTTTCCTTAGCCACGTCCACCTAGGTATCTTTCCCTCTCTTCCTTTTCGAACGTTTTCGGGCGTGGTTTTTCTTCGCGAATGTGCGCGCGTTGCGTGCATCAGCGTTTTTGTAAAATTAGACGTCGCTCGCCACCAGGTGCGCTGTTTCGTTCGCAAAGCTTTCGAAGATTTGGCGGGCTTCGCTGTTGGAATCGAAATTAAACCAACGGGTTTCCACGATTGATGCACGGGAACGAGGTCTATTTAAGGCGAGGTTTCTTTTTAAGTTGCAATTTTCTCTCGTGATTTTACAGACGGTAAACAAGCAAATTAAACGAATCTTCGTTGACTTCGTGGAATATTATTTTTGGTAGATTCATTTGTCGGCCACGCATCGCGGAGGTTGTGGGCGATCCACGATACGGATTTAGAATTTGGTTTTTGGCTACGACAGTTGGATCCATTAATTTGTTTCTAGAATATCCGTGTAGTTTCGCAGAAACTATTTGTGTTACTCGAGTACGAGACTGGGGGAATGATAGAGAAAAAACTGACCTAGGAAACAGTGCCATCTATAACACCGGAAGTTTCAAAAGTTTAATCGTGTTATTAATAACAATTGAACTCTATATTTCTTAGTTCAATAATTAAATAAAGTATAAATATTCAGATATTCATTTCCTTTTTATTTCTACGATAGAAATAATTAATAAGCTTTCACGTGTAAGTTGAAATGCTTCTTCAAAAGAAACATCTTTGAATTGATACCGAATAGTGGTTTCATACGATCTTTGAAAGATCTGCAATTTTACGAATTGCTTGAATATTTTTTCTATCCTTTTCTATCCTTTCTCGAGCTAACCGGTAACATCAATAACGTATCTTTTTAATCGCGTCACAATCACATTATTGAGATATCAATAGGAAAACTGTAAAAAACAAATTCTTTTTTTCTTTTTCTATATACTATATTCAAAAACATAATTTTTTATCGGGATAAGTAAAAAAAATTGTAAATAAATAATTACAATGTAAATATCCAAACCAATAATAAATCCAATTTCTAATCTAATATTTCCACATTTTTCCGTTCGCCACAGTGAAATGAAATAATAATCTCTCGTCGCTATAAAATTATACGTACACTTGTAGCTCGTTCTGGCGGTGTGTGAAACCGCAGGACACGCCTTTCGCGCATCCTTTTCATCCTATCCACCCTTCTACCATGCATCACCCCTCTCTATCCCCCATGAATCGCGCTCGACCATGACCACCCTTCGTTAGGGTGCGTGAGGGTGGTAGAGGAAGGTGACCTTCGCAACGTTGCCGTCGTTCTCCCTCCCCAACCCGAATATCCTGGGGAAGGGAGAAAGGAGCGAAAGGGAGGAGAGCTCCAGACTGAAACTCGTGGAAGCCACGTTCCAATGCTAACCTCCCTCCTCCAACCAGCCCACTGTCTGGCTCGGTTTTACACCAGGGAAACGTATTCATCACGATATACCGATCCCAGTTACATTTAACACGGTTCCAATATCCAAGTAATGAACGAATTACTCGTAATTTTACATCGCTTTTACGAACGCTTTGACGAACGGATGGGTTCTTAAATATTCAAAGTTAATTTCGAGGATTCTGGATATAGTTTAAATTATCTCGAAATTTTGTGAATACGTCGTTCCATATGTCGATGATAATGTATACGTTAAATTTGGATAAGTTTGCAGCAAGCATGTTTTTGCATGGAATAAAGAATATTTTTCACGTAAATAATTATAAAAAAAGTATAATAAATGTTTAATGACATTGATAATTATTTTGGATAAAGAAAATAAAAAAAAAAAGATAATCTAATATTTTCGTTATTAATCTTTAGTTTCAAATAAATTTAATATGATTGATTTTTTTCTATAATTTAGATAGTTTTTTACGAAATTTTTCTTTCTAAATATAATATAATATAACAATATATAAAAGGAAAAGGAAATACTTTTACGAACTAAAAATGCAAAAATGTTCGTTGAAATTTATCTTTCAAGTTATAAGCGATTTTGAGGGAAGAATGATAAAGTAGCTCTTTGAAAAGCGAAATAATAAAATTCCACTACAGGAAGAAACGTTAGAAGTTCGCAGTCTTAGCGAAAATTTTTCGCACTGCAGTAGAGGAATGCATAACTTGCTACGATAAAACGAATCCATTACCGCAAAATCCGTTATAAATATTTCTCAATTTTTAGATTTTCTTCCGCTTCATTAATTATATAACTCGTAAAATCTTTGAATCAACATTACATTAATAAAAAATAAAATTACAGAAAAGAGATTGAGATGAATATCAAAAAATACACTTTAATCGCCAATATAAAAAGAATTAGAGTACGATGGAAAATAAGTAGAAACAGACAATACATCAGACGTGAGTAAAATCTCGTTTTACACGAACCGAGTTACTTCAATTCATATTTTCGATTAATGTATCTACTACTTTATGAAGTATCTACCAGCTCGTTACATAATTCTCATAAATTTCTAAATTCATCGTCCACTTGAAATTCATTAGGTTAGATCGAGGAAAATTCGAAAAAGATGATATCCCAAAACGATATTTCAAATCGAGTCAAAGATAAATGTAATCTCAAGTTGCGCGAGTTCGAATTGAATTGAAATAGAAACAAAACCGTCGTTGCAACTCGCATGCAATTGAATTTCATTCCATTATTCCAGTTACATCTCTAATCTATTAAAATTATGATTGTTCGTAAAATGAAAATTCCTCGATTCAAGTCGTCACGACACTCGTACCGCTCAAAGTATTCCATAAAGCAGTTATGCAGTTCGGATTGGAAACAGAAGCTTACACGTGTCGTGCAATCGCGAGGTTCCTTACTTAAAAATATCCGATACGGATGAGAGAGAGAGAGAGAGAGAGAGAGAGAAATGCACGCAGTTTGTTTTACGAAAGTTTTGCATTTTTTTTCTTTTCTCTATTGTTTCATCATCTTATGGAGAATTTTCTTTCGCTCGATTCTCAGAGTTGTAAAGAAAATAGATATATCGTAAAAGATTTTTAAAGATTTTAAATACAAGAAATATATCGAAATTTTTACAAACAAAAATAGGGGGAAACGAAGGGAAAAATTGAAATACTTTTTTTTTAAAAGTTCGTCGAATTATCACGAGTTTTATATAAAAAAAAAAAAAAAAAATTCAATGACGTTTCAATTTTTAAGAGAGAATTTTCGAACGAGTTGTAAAGGGAATAAGTATCGCGTTTAATCATTAAGAGGCAAAAATTTCGAACGAAATAGAGAAGAAACAAGTTGAAAGAAAAAAAGAAAAGAAAAAGAAAAAGAGAAAGAAAAAACGTTAAAAATATCATAGCCCCTCTAATTGCGTCAATTTGAACCGGGTTGCCACAGTGTTCCTTTTTTTTCCACTGTTAACGAGGCAAAATACTAAATTGTGAGCTAAATTTGCGCCGATTGTCGCCGAAAAATCTTGATCGAATTTTGGAGGCGGAGGTTGCGTATTATTTTGGGAAAACGCGACACGTTGAAAATTGCCGTACTTATATAGCCCAGCCGGCTACTCGCATTACGAATAACGAGCAGATATCCCTTCTGAATGGTTCGAACGAACGCGGTAATAACGTCAAATGGATATAATGATTTTCTCCCACGTATTCGTTCACGTTACCGTCTCATTCCACGCTTTTAATTCTATCTCTCTTTATTATATATGTACACAGATATATATATATATGAATTTTTATATCAAACTACGAATGCGCATTATATTTCATTTCCCGCTGGAATCGATACTTGATGTTAAATTTTTATATCCGCTTGAGAAGATTTTCAATTCCTATTTTATCGATACGAACTTGTTTAGAAATATTTGATTTACATACTTTTCGCGATAATATAAATAAAGATATAGAATATAATTTTGAAATAATCTACTAAATTTTTTAAACGATTTTTTACATCCACTATTCTATATTTTTAGTGTTCAAAATAAGGAAATTTAATCTTATCATATATTTTTATTTTTGTATATTATGCACGTAATGCAATGTCGTGTGACGCTATTATATTATTTATCTTTTATTATTATTTTAAGAAATAGGAACGAACATAAATTCGAGGTTAGTTTCGTTCACAGTAAGGGGCAAAATTTATATCGGCTAAAGTTATAAATAAAATCACTTCGATAAGTTATTTCAATATTCGAAATTTTTAACTGGTTATCTTATCTTTTCAACGGGTTTAATGCCCAACTTTGGTTTCGTTGCAATAAAATTTTGCGGTTTTTTTTACAAGTTTTTTTTTGAAATTCGAATTGTTAAACAGATGGATTACGCAAAACAGAAACTATTTTCACAGTTTATCGAAATCTACTTTACCATAATGCAATAAATAATTCCTAGGAAAAATCTAGGAAATTTTTAGAATATCTAAATTTCCATTTTTGCGCGACCTGTGTCGAAAATTGTTGAAATAAAAAAAAAAAAGAATAAACGAGGATACAGACGATTGTCTCCTTTGAAAAAAAAAAAGAAGAAAAAAAAAAGAAAGAAAACACGTCGAATTTGACCAGCATCGAAAAGATGTCGAAGCATGGTTGTACGCATCTTGTATATACCCTCTCTCGATTTGACGAGACAAAAGCGCGTGACACGAATGTAATTTGTTCGCACACAAACGGATACGGACTTCCGACCATTCTTTTCCGCCCTTCCTTCCCGAATTTCCGCGTGTATGTGTCTCGATGATTTTCAATCGAGCCACGTCCCAATGGAGAGACAATGGAGTCGGTCGAAGATGCGATGAAATCGAACCGAGAATCACATTTTTTCTTTTTTCTTTCCTTTTTTTTTTTTTTTTATGGATACTCGAGACACGATGATAAATATTGATAATCTTAATTTTTGTTACCATCTCTTCCATTTACACATCGATTGCAAAGCAGATAATTGTCCTAAATTGATTGAATCGATATTTTTACCAATTTTGAGTTATTTCCTCGATAGATAGTAGCACATCTGTAAATTTAAAATTTATAATTCCGTAAATATTAATTGCACGGAACGGTGCAAAAATGAATAAATACAGACAGGTAATGGAGGAATAAAAAATTTGGCGATTCTGGTGTTGAATTTCTCCTAGATGCATAAATATCCCTAGTCTAGTAACCAGTATATATCTCAGAGTGATTCACGCGGCTCGTAAATCTCGTTTCCCTTCGCTCCAAGTATCGCGACAAGTATTTTTATGCTGGAAAAAGAAATATCGCGACGCTCGAGCGTGGAAACAACAATGCAACAAAATGCACGCGACCAGCTGGCGTGCTTTTAATTTCGACCCTCTCGAATCTCTAATTACGCGGGGGGGGGGTTGTAATTAAATCCGAGGCGGTAATCAACGCCTCGAATCAAACGATTAGCGTCGCGTGCATATAATAAAAGGCGCAATAAGATTTCCGCTTGGCTTAATTGGATGCGTGTCGTTTATCGAGAAACACAAAGGGTGAGAATATTGTCGAATGCGAATACACGAACAACTGCCTTTCGATGGCTTTACTTAAAAATTTAAGTAAAGAGAAGATAAATAGAAAAGAAATAGAAGAAAAGAATTCAATTTTTTTTTTTTTTTTAAATTGGAAACAAAAATGATACATTTGCGAAAGCAAAATGAATATTAATTAAATATAAAGATTCGATATATATATATATTAAAGAAATTAGAAGAAAAATGGATGATGATCGAACGTGATGGAAAAGTCTTCCTCGTTTCCATAAATAAACATCACGATATGTAAGCGAGTGCTTAATAGAATGTTAAATCCAATTATCTATGCAAAAATCTATGCAAATCGAGTATTAATTAATATCATTATATCCTCGACTTTTCTTTTTTTTTCTTTTTTTCTTTTCTTTTTTTCGAAACGCTTATGCACCGACTTTTCACAGGCGTGCGTTTCAACGAAAACATTTCGCCCGTCCAATTTTATTTACTTTCATTCCGTGGTTAATAATATGACGAGAGAGAGAGAGAGAGAGAGAGAGAGAGAGAGAGAGAGAGAGAGGGAGGGAGAGAGAGAGAGGGAGAGAGAGGTTAATAGATATAATTGTGTTACTATTTCATTCTCTTCGTTCTTCGCGCGATTTGCATGCGCAAACATCTACAAGAAGATTATATTAATAACAGTGTAAACTTTTTTTCCCCACTTATTCTAATCGGGGAACATTTAATGTTGAGGAAATGAACTGAAATGTGTTGAAAGTGTTCGAAACAAATGGGATTAAATAAAGTGTACGTAAACCTGAATGTGATAGGATAACAAAATGACGAGGCAAAAGGAGCGATTTAAAAAAATTTGTGTATTTTCATCGTCTAAATTATTCGTGTCTCGCGACAATCAAATTGATTCGGAATTGTTTGTTTTTTTAATTTTTGATTGAAATCGATCGAAAAGAGAAATTGCATACATTTTCGATACTAATTTAAATCAAGATTAATATAATTTGAATGATCATGAATCGATAGATTTTAGCGCGTGTTTTACAGAAGTATCATTTATAATATCTGGTAGGAAAAGAATTTTTTTTCTTTTTTTTTTTTTTTTTTTTTTTGCCAATCATCCAACAATTTTCTAAAAAATTTGAATATATTAATTTTAATTAATTATTTATAAGTATCCACGTGTACCTATTTATGTAGAGAATAATTTTCTGTCACAAGATAGCCGGGATCAGCTTTCTGATAAACGAGTCATTGCAATAGAATTGATATATCGTAGAAGTTTATGATACAATATGTTAACATACAATGTGAAAAGATAATATAAAATGTAAATATAAATGTTTAAATTGAACCTGATATATATATATATATTTGATTTGCCAATGTAAATAGATTTGCTTAATCCACTATAGTTTGCATCGGATACATTTTTCCACGTAAAGAGTTAACACGATAATAAATAAACAACAATCAAACCGCGATAAAATTTACTCGCTCACCCGATCCGAGACCACGTTCAAAGAATGATAAAACGTTTCACAATTATTTTGCCATTATTATATAATCATTACATCGGTGAGAAAAATGAGTAATGATTGGAATAACGAATTTTGAAAGGAGAATCGTTCTCGATCGCGGCAATTTTTCCATTTAAAATCTAATTTTAATCAAACGAATCGAATCGAATCGAATCGAATCTCTCTTCCTCGAATTCCTATTTTCTTACATAAAGTTCCAAACATAAAGTTTCTACTAATTTTTTTTATCATCTTTCGAAAAAGAAAATTGAATATAATATAGCTGCGATAGGTTAGAAAGAAATCGGAAGAAAAAATAAATAACGACTTTTATTTACCAACGAATCCGATTGAACAGGGAAGATCGTGTTGATAGATTAAAATTTTATGTTATTTCCCGCGTTGCCAATGCGAAATCCACACACGCTCCTCGTCACAAGGACACAAGTGGTGCAAAGTGTGGACAGCTGTCGACGTGGGCCAAGAAACTATTAACGATGTCTTCGTTTAGAATTGTTGTTTAGTCAGTTGCATGCATACGTATACATAAAGCCAAGCGTAGGATTAACCGTCGATACGAACGAGCATCGACATTAACCGAGGAGGAGGAGGAGGAGGAGACACGATGCGAGAATTTTTTACATCGGCAAAAAGTTAAAAGTCAAAACGAACTGGACAAAATCTACCACCTTAAGCCTTGTCTAAAAAAAGATTTCGACGCACGATTCTGGAGCAAACTAGGAATACATTCAAGGATCCTTGCACACGAAATAACAACCGATCATTTATGTAACCAAGAAATTTTATATACTCGCTTTGTTGTCTTACTCGCTTATTTACATGTACAGGGTGTAAAACACGAGAAAACGCGACAACCGTGTATATTTCTCGTTTACATTTACGCCTTACGTGAACGAGATAAATAAAAATTTAATAGGCGACGAGGTCGAAGTGAGTCTCGAAGAGAGATCCATCCGGCTTGGTTTGTTTTCTTTTGCGATATAACGAATGTTTCAAGGTTATCGTTGTTTCTCTTCCGAATTGTGTACCAGTAGTTTTGACGATTATTTGCATTCATATCCAAATGTATGTAGTAGATACTTATTCCCGTGCATGCGTGGCCAGATTTCGAATCGTCTCTAATTTTCCTCTTCCTCGTTTTCAAGATTTCATTGTTTTTGCGAGCGGGCAGAGGAGAGAAGTAGGATCGATAGTAGGAGAAACTATTGCGACGAAACAGACTTATACTATGTTTTCACACTTCTATTCCTGGCAAAACATAGCACAAGTTCCAAGAACCACCGAAATACGAACGTACGAAATTTCTTTTTCTTATCTAGGCTAGATCGCGTATACACGCAGGATCTTTAAACTTTTTTCCAAAATTATTCAGTATTTTGCCTTACGATCTATAAACATTTCGAATTTCTTTGATGACATCCTTGTTAAGAAAAATAGTCCCTAGAGAATTTCCCCGTGGATTCCCTAGGGGGATAGGGAATTTTTTAACTTTAACATCGCGAATACCTTAAGAAATTGGAACCGAGGATAACAGATATCCGTCCATTAATCCATTAATACTTGAAGTTGAACCGTGATCGGTCGTTGGATATAAAATACGCAAACACCGCGAACGTTACCGTGACTCATTCCTTCTATCTGTACAAACAAATCGGTAGCACCAGATTTAACGCATCCGACCTACTAATGGCAATTTCAACGCTGTACGATTATCTCTCTTTCACGTAAATAATTACGCGCATCATCGTTGCACACGATTAATAACACGATCTCCCCCGTTCGAGACGCGATATCGAGACGAAGACTGGATTCGTCGTCTGTCGGCCTCCCTAATTAATTTGCCATTGCCTCCATGGGAATCGTCCTATTAAAGTGGACGGGGGGAACGAAAGCCTATTAGTTAGATCCACGTTGATATTGGAAAATGTCAACTTTCTCCGTGTTAATGAACCGCATGTACACACACACGATAAATGGAAAACAGAGTCGACGAATCGGATGATTAAACGATTTTCGATCGATGATATGGAGGTTGTTATTTTTTATTTTTAAACAGGTTGTTCTCTTTGAGCTTGATAAAGTTTGGGCGTGTTGAAGAAATTTGATCGAGTATGTTGTCGCATATGGAAAAAGTATACTTGGAAATATTAGTTTTCGATATTCGAAGATGATAGGTTTGCAAAGGTTAAAACCGTGGAGAATTATTTCTATTGCTATCCGTTTTTTGCAGTTTGCTTTCTTTCGCCAAAGAAAGCAACCGATACTCGGTAAAGTAAGACATTTTATTATGCCAAACAAAATAATAGATCGAACTGTCTTTGTATATTTAATCAACTTGTATACATATTTAATCGATAAATAATGATAACCTCTTCGCAGAGGTCTACACACGATACACCACTTCTATGTATTGATCTTTAATTGAACAGCTGATGAATCCCGCCTTCTATTCAACATTTCCTATCGTGTACCACCTTTCTAAGAAAACTTTTTCTTCTCTTCAACGCGGTAAACTTAATATTTCTTATCTACCTCTTCCTCCTCTTTTTCATTATATTTATTGATAAACACCTCTCACTTCCATGACATTTCTCCTTAATCTTCGTTTGCAAATTCGAACAATAATTTCTCCTTACACTTCATTTTCTTCCTATCTCGACGAAATAGATATGACAGATGCTCGAACGATCGATGACCCAATCTTATTAATTACGACAACTCTCGATTTTCATCGATCAAATTAATAATTAAAACAAGAATTTTACATTGTTCTCCACGATATATGTACATCATATATGACGCATAAGAACGATGGGAATATCAAAATAGAGCATTAGTTACTTTTATCCAAGCAAAATTGCGAACGTAGCAACTTTTACCTTGACCAATATAGATAACGATCCGCTGTCTCGTATCGAAGGCCCTTCTATCCGTGGAAGATAGGCAAAGCAGGTAAAGAGTAATTTGCTAATGGATGCAATTTCCTAGCTTCAAGGAACACAAGGAACGCGCGATTCTCTTTTGCTTCGTTTCGATGCAATTTCGCGAAATTGTGCTCGATTTTTATCACAGAATGCTCCAATGCTCGTCCAATTTGATATCGATGCTATCTCGTACAGGATGGGCCGCGCAAATGGGACAGGATATTTCTACATCACGTGTAATTTTTTCTTTTTCGTTATTCATCCCTTTATCTATTTCTTCTTTCAGCTGCAATCAAGGACAAAGATGAGGAAGGTGATTTCTTCCTCGAGGACGTTTCGGATTCTCGGGAATTCTCGTATTTTTTGGTGAATTGCGATCGAAATTGGCGATGAAATAAATATCCTGGGAGAGGATATTTTTCGATTGGAAAACCGATTGAAAAATATTGTGAAATAGATAGTTGCGTTTGTCTCGAATCACGTTTGATCGTTGTATTCATCATATTTTTACGCAAGTTCGCAACGCGAAGTTAAAAGTAAAATTTACATATCGTTAATATTTTTATACAAATTCATCGAAATAGTAATAAATAAAAAAAATTGCTAAAGTTATAAAGGCAGATATAAATATTTTACATTTTTATATATTACGTGTTATTTTTAAAACCGTTATTTTTAACAATAAAAAAAAAAATCTGAAAATTTTCACAGATCTGCATATTCCATTTCTTCGGTATACACATATCGTTGGAAAAATTTGAACGAATTCCACGAAATAGATAGAAATGATCGAAAATGATTTTGCATACAATCCAGAAATTTTAATTAATAAAAATCGCATTATAAACACATTGAAAGATAAAAACGTATCGATAAGAAATATCAGTAATTAATAGTAACAAATAATTGCAAAATGTTTCATTTCCAACCTTGAAGAGGATGATTATGCACATAAGTGAATTAATCTCGGTATACGATTTCACATGATACAATGAAACGTATGAAATATCGCATTAAAAAAAATTAAAAATCATCCTCGTTTCTACAGATATAAAAAAATTTGCATATTATTATAATTTGCAATTTTGCGTATTATTACGTAGCTTTTTCCCCCCCGCAAACATTTTCTTCTGGCATGATCGCCTTCTGGTTTGAAAACCTTGGCTTCAAAACCTAACGGTGAAAAAGTAAGCGGTTAAAAATTTTGTCAAAAGTTAACTTAAAAGTATACTTTAAATATATAAATTATTCATCGAAATGCTTGAATAACAATTATTCGTAGCTTATATAATTATAATTGATCCGTTCTTCGTGTAACCTCGGCCGTTTGCCACCACAGTTCAGTTATTTCCAGTTATTCGAATAATGCTTTCGAATAATAACCACGGGAATAGGTTCTATTACGAAGATAAAAAAGAAGAAGAAGAAGTGTTAAAAAGTTTACTACGATATAAATAGAATGTCGAAGTGAAAAATTATTCTCGACTATTAAAATTTTCTCTGTTTTATATATATATATCATCACGGTAGAAAGATTTGCGCTACACAAGTTGTCACTCAGGTGAGCCAAATAATTGAGTTAGCGTTCGATTATAATTATTGGCAAACGTACAACTCAATAAATCGTATCCCTTGATATTGGGAAATACATTGTGCCTGTGGTGGTGGTTTGCGGTCCGCATAGTCGACAAGGTGCCGCGAATCAGGCTGATCAATTAAGACCGATGGATACAATTTAACGCCAATTACGACACGCCATTTTGTGTATTCGTATATTTTTGTTGAACCTCTAACCTATTGAAAACATATATATATATTGTATAATTTATGTTATTAATTTTTTAATGGTGTAAGAGAAGTTTACTTAAACATAGGGAAGATATAAATGATTAGTTTATAGAAAATTTTTAAAATAAATCACATTCGTCAATTTTTACGTTTTCTTTTTACATATAAAATAATACGTAAAAATCACAAATTATGTAGAAAAATTTAGATTCTACGTTCAATAGATTCAAATCTTTAAGTCGAGAATGTATAGCAGGTTATAGCATTTTGAATTCGACGTTACAGATTACAATGGCTTAAGCGATATTCAATAAAACGAGCGATTAAATGGGACGTGAATTGCTGATTATTCCAATTACGACTCCTCTTAGATCGTATCTATGTTCAACAACTTATTTTAAGAATTTCTGTTCCGTTCGTTTCGATTAAAAACTTTTATCTGAAAAAGTTTATATTAAAAACCTCGATATTTCAAATTTTATTTAACGATAATAATTAATTTTTAAAAAAAGAAAAAAGAGAAAGATTGTATTTAGAAATGTCAAAAGCAAAGGAAATTTTTAATCCAAACTTTGTTCGAATTAATAACGCGCCAATTTAATTTCCTTTTTTAAATTCTCTAAATTTAAAAATAAAAAAATCTCTCTAATAAAACTGTTCAAATTTTGTTCCATAATCACGGATTCATAAACAATTGATTCTAATCAAAATTCTCTAGAAATAAAATTCCCTAAAAATCCCTAACACTTGGTCCAATTTCGTTATCCACCGTCGATAACCACTTTAAAAATCTTTAACGAAAGCTAATATTACATCGTAATATAAAAATATCGTCGTGATTTCGCAAAACAGAAATATCACCACCAGCAAAGTTCTTTTATTATTCATCGATAAAACGGCTTTACCACGAAGCTGCTGCTGGCCTTTCCTTCCACCACGTCGATTCTCGCGTGTTTACTTTCACGGACATTTTGTCGCGTTTCCAATCGCTCGGTGAAATTTATTCACCGAAATTTATCGCAGACGTATGCACGACGAAAGGATCGAATCGATCGATCGATCGATCGTCCAATGCATTTTCGAGATGACTTTTCCCGCGCGTTAATTCCCGATTAATTCGTGTCGAAGTTGATTGAACCACCGAAACGAGCGTTACCACGGGTTTTACGTAACTTTAACTCGATGTATATCCCGTTATCGATATTCCTTTTACGTATTTCGCCGTTAAATACGCGGTTTTTAACAATGACGTTTCCTCCACGATTGAAAAATAGCGCAATTTGACGTCATAAAATAATTATTAGGTAAAAAATAACCTTATTGATTATTCTGTCTATTATTCTGTATATGTACGATCTATTTAAAAATGTTCCAAACGTTTTTTTAACGAACCAAATATTTTTCTTTCATTTCGTATTTCCAATATTTTTACAATATCGTTGGAAGAAATTAAGAAAAATGATGGTGGAAAAAAAAATTGTGGAAATTTATCAATTAACCCACTTTATTACCCACTTGGATCATCGTGATCATTTGATTTGTCTTTAGATTTAAATTTTTTAAAAGAAATTTGTAAAAAAAAAAAAAAAAAAAAAAAAACCAAATTCCTCGATTTATTTTAAAATCTTAACATCTTAAAAAATACGAATCAATATTATCGTAAGCTCGTGGAGAATTATAATTATCACAGAACAGGTACAAACTATTACCCGGAAGATAAAAGAAAAAGAAGAAAAATCAATGTTTCGTGTCATTTGGCATTAATCGCTCGAAACATTCTTCCCGATTGCATTTCTCGAAATTATGCAAGAAACTGACCAAGCGTTTGTCAAGATTCCGTCATCGAAGCGTCGTCTAAGATCACGCGGAAACAGACGAGATGCACAGACAAAATACAAACGTTATCGCGCTTCTGGCGATTCACAAATCGGATTTCGTTCGACAAGACGGCGAACGTATCTATTTCTTCGAGATCGAACCAACCTCCTCTTTACGAGGATTTCATGAACGACGTCGAGAGACACGTCTGGAGTTACGTCTGAATCTTCCCAACACGACAGCAAATTTCGAATAGCCATTTTTAGATTCTTTTGTGAAACGTGTGTATCGAAGAATTTGGTCTTAAATCGTTGAAAAAGTAAAAATTTCGAATAAAACTACTAATTAAATAATACTTGAATAACATTTATTCAAGTAGGTATTATAGTTAATCCGCTCTTCGTATAATTTCGAGTACAATTTTTTCACTACAATTATTTCCGATTATTATTACGAACGTTTTGAACGATAAATTATCGAAGTAATTTCAAATAAATTTTGCTCATCGCTATGGTGGGCATCGCGTACGGAGCACAAAGATGTCACTGTTGCCTCGGGTCTACGGATACTACGGAATTTGAGCATAGATTATGAAATTAGTCAAGTGTAGGGTAACGATATATCGATTCGATATCAATATCGATATCAATGTTTCGATAGGTGTATGATTGGAGAAAGATCAGGATAAAATTAGTCAAAACGTAACGATATATCGATTGGATGTATCGATAGATCTATGTTTAGAGAAGAGCGGCGATAAAATTAATCAAATATAAAGTAATGATATATCGATTGTATGTCAATGTTTCGATAGATCTGTAGATTGGATAAGAACCGCGATAAAGTTAGTGAGAAGATAACGATATATCGATTGAATGTCAATATGATTGGATAAGGGCCACGATGAAGTTGGCCAAATGTAAGGTAACGATACATCGATTGGATGTCGATGTTTCGATAGAACTGTGATTGGATAAGGGCCACGATGAAGTTAGCCAAATGTGAAAGGTAACGATTGGTTGTCAGTGTTTCGATGGATGTGTGATTGGATAAGGAGCACGATGAAGTTAGCCAAATGTAAGGTAACGATACATCGATTGGCTGTCGATGTTTCGATAGATTTGTGATCGGATTGTCGATTGTTTCGACAGATCCTACGTATAATCGAATAAAGTAAAATTTTGGAAAAAGAAAGAGCATAGCAAGAATGGAATGCACAGTTGTAAATGTTGTAGAAAATCGATCGATGCTATTTTTTAAAACGAATAAATGCATATGAATGAACATTAAACGATAAAAATAAAGTTGAAAAAAGAAAAATAGTGACTTGTAAATCTATGAAATACCTCCCATTCTTGATTACACACCGCATCATGCATTATTCAAAAAAATTTTCCATTTTGATTAAGTAAATTTATAAATAGATGTATATATCGCTATTTATACTTTGCAAATCGATAATTGAATAAAAATGAATTTTCACATCATACGGAAATACGTTTATCTTTCCTGTCGCGTTCTATTTCTTTACACAAGATTCGAAGGGACGAACTTTACTCCGATGACTCGATGGTAAAACGGTTAACCGATGATAACGATTTATCTACCGTTTACGGCATCTTTTTATAGATGCTTTTATAGCCTTTCTAAGTATTTTCTTTTTATATTTCGAGATTAAAGTTCATAGACCCGATGACAACCGGCCAAAGAATTTTCAGCCCTTCCTTCTTTCGAATACCAAAGATAGGTAAGTAAGCTTTTGGATAGGTATGTATATGTAATAATTCTAACTAGAATTTTTAACCTTGCAACTTGCCTATCGTTATCCCTTCCACTTCGCCAAACTTTCGCCAATGTTCATAATTTCTGAACCAATGATTTCCAAATTTAGAACTATTATATTCCTATATATTTAGAACTATTCATCGAATATTATTAGAAAAATATATATTAAAAAAAAAAAAAAAGTGAAAAAAATGAAAAGTTATCGAATGGAATTAAAAAACAGTATACAACAAATGCTTATCTCCTGATATATTTTTTTTTTTTCAAAGAAGAAGAAAAATTACATCAAGTCGTGTCTTTCAAACAATATTAAGTTTTGCTTGTAAATATTTTTTATAATAATAAATAATTCGAGTGGTTAAGTTAAAAAATTTCTTTTTTTTTTCCCCTCCCAAAACAAATCAAGTTGATGATATCAATACGTAAATAGGTACGTAACAAATCGCAAATTTTACAACAACAAAAAAAAAAAAGAAAAAAGAAAACTTATAAAATACAATGAATCGTAATCAGTTTGCAAAAATTTCATTCCGTTTGCGTACACAAAAAATCGTAAACAAAGTGCAAGTTATCACACCATCGATCAAGATTATACTCTTGTTCCTTGACAAACAAATCAAAAATCTTGTAGCGAAATGTATATTATTCGTGCACGAACAAAGGTGCATATCTATGCTT
The DNA here is from genome assembly GCF_048593485.1 of Apis florea. Taxonomy (NCBI): domain Eukaryota; kingdom Metazoa; phylum Arthropoda; class Insecta; order Hymenoptera; family Apidae; genus Apis; species Apis florea. The sequence goes on along the minus strand of NW_028256714.1, from coordinate 1,818,481 downwards.
CGTATGTATCGAGCACCACCTTCGATTTATCAAAGTCGAGTTGTGCCTTGCCAATAATACTTCTTCAAATTTTCTTATCGCGTCTATCAATATTCATTAGCCGGAGATAACGGGCCGTTAACGATAAAAATCGAAATATTATTCAAGGAACCCAGGAAACGAATTGGCTGATGTTAAATGAAAAATTAACGCTTTATGAACAAATTTGCGAATAAAATAAATTGATCTCTTTTTAGATTTTTAAAAAAAAAATCTCTTTTTTGAAATTGGATTTTGGATTGTTCATCACTTGTTGTTACAAACTGTTTCAACTTCGAAATTTTCTTCTTAGATTAAACGCTACATAAAAATAAATTAAGATTTAAAATGTAAAATTTTTGGTATAAAGATAAGACTCGAGACTCGAAAGTGGAAGAAATATTGTTTTCATTTTTTAAAAAAATGTAAAATTAAAAATTATGTTCTCGTATATATACATGTATCATTTAATTAAAAAAAAAATTATTTGCAATAGTTTCGAAAAGGCTTTTAACATTTCATACGGATCACTTAATTTCATCATTTTTTTTCTTCAATAGCTATTCAATCTACTGCATCTAATGCGAAACTTAACCACACGTGCATTCATTTTTAAGGGTTGTTACCCTCTACTAGAAAAAAATAGTAGGGTGGATGTAATGAACATAGTCTTTTCCTTTCCGATGCACAAGTCTATCTATGTCCTCATCGCTTTAATACTTTTAGAATCGCTTTATTTACTTTAGAAAATTTAAAATTGATTTCGTTCAACAAAAGTTGGTTTGATAACTTCACTTTTTCTTTAGTATTTTTGTTATTCCATCTCTTTCTGTAATATAATTATATGTATAATTATATATATAGTTTATGTATAATTATTGTTGTAATTTTTTCGATTCATACTGATACTTTTATTGATTTTTGCACTATTACTATTTCTTCTAACTTTAATTTTAGTATCTTTGCTTTGTTTTACTTTTGAAATTCTTTGTTTGTTATATTTTAGTTTTTTTTATTATTATTATTATTCGAAAGGCTGAACCATATCTCGTTTCTAGAAATCCTATTATAACGAAATTGCTTTTGATATATGAAAATTTTTCATCACGATAGAATATATTCTAAAGGTATTATGACAGGAAAAACTCATGGAATAATAGACTCAATACTAACACACAATAGGCACTGTCTACGAAAATGGCTGAAATATACCAGAGACATCTACATTAGTCACCGAATGGATCCTGTTCATGGTAGATAATAGTCGTCGAAAATTTTACTTCACAATACAGAGCAGATATTAAAGCCCAGTCATTCAAAAGAATTGAATACATAAAGATTAATAAAAATTTATGTGAAAAATTCGATGAATCATCACGAGATCGATGTTTCTTTATTTCGATTGTTGATAATTCGTTTCGCGATACTTTCAATCTTTCTTTTAAAACATTATTATCGAGCATTTTCTGCTCTTTTTGTCCTTCTCTGTTCGTCGAGAAATCGATCAAAGTTGCAAAGAACATTCAATGTTATAACTTAATATACGTAATACTCACGAAAAACGTCAGAGCCTTTATCCGTCTTATATCCATTTCTACCTTAGGCTTCCAGGGCGGTGAAGCGAGAGAAAACATGGAAAAATCTCACGGACGCGAACGAGCAATCGATCATACGACACTCGACACGTTTGTTTTCGCTTACAATGAACGTTCCCGTAACGATTGCACGTCTCGAGCAAAATTTCTTGCGCGGCACGAGAGAAATAAGTCAAGGCCTCTCGAGTCTTATCTACCGATGCACGAAACCGAGGAACTTTCCGCCGCCATGTTTCAACTATACTACATCGCGTCGTCACGAAGCGTGTCTATTCTGTAACTCTCCAGACGATGCAATCGTGTCTTCGCGCGAAAACAGTTGAAAAAAACTACACTAGTAAACTGTTAAACTTTTTTTTATGTCATTTTTTACTTCACAATTTCTTACTTTGAAGAAAAAACACTAATTTATAATGACTTTTCTATCTCTTTGATCATGTGATATATGATCACGTGACTATTATGGTGCTCATCGATAATTGTCAATAGACCTGCTAGTGACGCCTAGTGGACATCGATGATAAACGGATATATGGCAATAATCGATTCGAAAGGTATATTTTCACAAATAAATCCATGTTATTTGATTCGCTCTAACGTACCGTAATTCAAACATAGTAATATTTGATATTATTTTTATTACGAGATTCTTAATTTGTTTTAAACAATTTCGTAATAATAAAAAAAAATCATATATATATGTATATATATCAATATCGCTCAAAAAATTTAATAGTTAAAAGAATATATTATAATTATAATTATATGCTAGATATTCTTTTGTTTCTTTTGTACTTTCTTTTTGAATTATTTATAATCTTTTCTTTTTTTTTTTCTAAAAAAAATATTTAAATAATAACACCATAAAATGTTAATGTCAGGAATATTTCACGTCAACACCTAATAATTTAGATAATTAGTATAATTAACGATAATATTTAAAAATTATTTCCAAAGTAATTAAATTTAGTTTTCGAAATAAAAAAAAATCTTTTTAAAATTATTTTTTAAAATTAATTTGCTCCTTCCTTCAAGTGTTTTTAAATTCAAATATATAGATTACATTAAAATATAAAATTACAGTTCCGTGGTATATGCAATTGTGCAAATACAAAACGATCTTAATTAGAATACAATCAGAAAACTTTGACACGTGAACGGCAAATACATACGATTATCGTTGAATTTATACGTTCCATTAATAAAATGACCAAAGTAATTTTATATTGCATATAGCAGATCGCCGTGCTGAAAACGTGGAAAAGCAAAGAGATGAATCGGAAACAGCAGAGTAAGCGAGGATTTACGTCAGGTGTTTCGAACAAATACAGAACACGATTTAGAAAGAGAGGGACCATCGAATACGGAAACATTGGCGCGAATAAACGTTGCGGTAGGATGAGAGAGGTTGCGGTAGGACCTTGAACCTGTTGCGCAAGAAGCGGACTCAGGTTCGTTCAGGAAAGTTTCGTTTTCGCGGAAAGTTATAGCCGATCAAGTATGGCGCAGTATATAATAAATAATATATAATAAAATCGGTTATTGCCGTATTATAATTATCCTATCTATTTCTACCATATATAGTTGTATATATATTTAGAGTAAACAAACGTTACTTTTTCGTGCTAAAAACTAAGATTTTACTTCATTTATAACCTTTACGAGTAAACGAGTTTGCGATCGGTAATGATACGATTTTGCAAATGGTAAAAATAGTATGATTGATCATATGAAAAAATAAAGAAGTGAAATAAAGAAATCTGATCTGGCAAAACCAGTTATTATGTTAATTTTTTTCCACTTTTTTTTTTAATTTCACGATAATTTTTCAGAGAATGATGTCGGATGATGTAATGTAAATTTGTGATGACCATGGTATAAAGATACTATATATAATGATATTTATTATTTAATCGTCGAAGCATGGAGATTTAAAATTGGAAATGAAAAGTTTTAATTAAAACAGAAGAGAAACATATTTTTTCACACTATTGCCCTGAGAGAAAATGGACTACAGGACGTATTAAACAAACTGAGCGATCGCTTGTATTATAGATATACCAGCATGGGAACGAGTTTCTAGAATAAACTTAATTAAAAAGTGCAACGAAAAGGAAAAAAGACAGATTGTTATAAAAAGTTTTACATTCACCTGTGTGTTCTAAAACGAAGAAAAAATACATGTATATATGTATGTATGTATGTATGTATGTCCAACTTTAAATGAAATCATCATTCGCACCTGTTTAATCCAAATAAAAAGGAAATATATCGATCAATTCGTCATGATAATATTTAAAATGGAAATAAAAAATTATCGAACGAAGATTTTTATTTCAAGTTACGTTTTTCAGGGATGCGAGTCAAAGATGACGTAATGTATTAACGTTATTTTTCATCTTTCTTAACGATAATGCAAAATAAGAATCCTTCACGCAAAGATGCAAATAGAATATCGATTCTAAGAAAGAAGAAAGAAGGCAAAAAGAAAAACGAATCTTGAAAAAAAAATTGAAATTCGCAAAAAATTTTGAACAACGTGAACAACATGCGTTCAAGAATCGGAGAATGAAAAAAATAAAAAAAATGAAAATGAAAATCGATATATTATTTTTATATATCGATATAAAATAAAATATATATAACTATTTTTCCTAGATCTGTTTACAAAATTTATAAAGTTTTTAAGCCGCGAGAATGACGCAATTGAAATCGAGCAAGATAGCCATATTCTAGAGAAAGAACCAATACACGTAAGAAAATCATCGGTATTTCTTCGAAAGAAAAGTGCGCAATTCTTTACCAGATCAAAAATTCTTTTTCGCTCACTTTTCGAAACGTGAGATTAAATGTAACGATAGTTGGAATTTTTGCAGATGTTCACACGTTTCGCATCACGTGATGGTAGATGGCTTAGCCACTAAATAGCAAGTACAAGATAATCCTCGTATAACAGAGAGGTTAGGTTCCAGAAAAATGTCGCGTTGCGCGACGTTTGGATTATATAAAACAAAAATTTGTTTACGTTTCTTATTGAATCTAGAAAAAGACAAGGAAAAGAAAAACGATAATCTATTTTAACTTGTTTTTGCACTGATTTTTCTTAAAATTCCACGAAAACTCTCACCTCATATATGTATATATATATATATGTATATATATTAAAATACGATAATTTATCCATCCATATTGTGAACAATGAAAAATATCTATCGATTGAAAAAAAAAATAAATTAATTTTCTAGATTAAAAAAATATCCATTGATAAGATAATAAGAACGTCAGCAACGAATTGCTCACGTGATTATTGCAATCATGTACACTACTGTGTATTATAATCTTTTAAAATGACGCAAATAATTAATAATATCGAGATTGATATATGATCGATAAAAATCCTTCTCGATTATGCGTTATATAGAGGATAAGTTTATACGGGATCACTTTTCACCGTAAATATATTATTCTTATTATTAATCCAGATTTTTATCGAAAACGATACTTCGTGTTTGTTGAAGAATATTGTAAAACAATGCTCTGTTTTGTTCGATTGGGCATAAACATTATAACTTTGGTTATAATGTTGAGATGGGTTATCGATGATCATTATGAATTATATCAACATATAAAAACTTTTTCGATAACCTTTTGAAGAATTTTGTAATATTTGTAATATTGATTTTACAATAACCTTCATTAATATGTTCTTAAATCGGTGAATCCATATTATATATCGATTATATATCGAACTCTTCCGTTAAGATATCCTAATATTATATAATTCTTCCATTAAGATACCTATAATTTTTCCAATCATCCGAAGAAATTGATATTTTCTTTAATTTTTCTCGATTTTTTCGAAAACTTTATACGAAGAAGCGTAGTCTTATCACGAAAAAAATATTAGGTTAGGTTAGCTTAGATTTACATAATTAGTTTTAATTATATAAATTTAATGATTTTTATTTTTATATAACTCGTAGAAGTTATTCCCCTTTCGATTCTATCACATATTTTAAAAACATCTCGTACGATATAAAGATAGATTAATTACAGGTTCGAAGCCAAATTGCATAACGGAAAGAACGAGAGCAAAAGAGAGACGAGAGATGAAGAAACAAAAACAGAGTGTTTGCAATTTTCATCGCCAATGTGATCGTGACGCGGTTCAAGTTCACGGGTAAATTCGGTTATTGCCGAGGCAGTTACAAACGAAACGTGTTTTCGATGCATCGCGAACCATCGTGCATCGTGACGTAGCTAACCTCCAAATATCTCGAATTACTTTAAGAATAACCATTTCCATTCTGCTCGCGCTATTCTCCTTTCGACCTCGGATCGAATCAACGTGAAACTCGATTCTTCCATCGATCACCAACTCTTCTCGTTCCATTCCTTCCTGATTCTTCATCGATTTTCGTTCACCTCGATCACCTTCTTCCTTATTCTTTTCTTTCTTTCTCTTTCTCTCTCGTTTTTTCCTCGATATCTGTCTGTCCTCGACCGTGCAGGAATGCACACTAGCGATTCGCTTCGACTAAAATAGTGCGTGATGGCATTCGGATAACGTTTAAAGAAGTTTCGAGAAATATTTATGGAAAAATCGAAATTCCTGTAAACAAAGATAATGGAATAAAACGTTAAGTTCGAAGATGTGGATATCAAAAGAAAATTGAAAAGAAAAAATATTGTCGGTGAACTGGTCTAACCTTGTTGTTCATTTCTAACCTCTTTTCATACTGATATAGCGATACAATTTATAGTGCATATTTCTGCCATGTTTCATTAGTATGTTGACTTCTTTTGTACTGATATCCAGTGATATAGCGTATAGTGTATAGTTTTTGCTTGTTTCGAATATATATATATATATCTTTTTCATCTCGAATTTCGATCCTATTTTTTTTTCGATCGTTGTTTTTTTTTTTTATGAAAAACATTATACTTTGTGCCACATAAAAACGTAACGTATCTATGTTAAATAATTGTAAATAATTTTAAATCCTATTTTGCTATCAATCAATATTTGTCATAATGGTTATCAAGTATTATAAGAATTAGTGATTATTAACAGCAATCCATCGAAATAACGTTAAATAAAAAAATACTTCTTCTCATTATACAATGCAAAATATAGTACTTCTTTTTTTATCCTTTATCTTGCAACTGTCATCAGTGAATTTTTTTGTTCCAAACAATTCGTTGACGCAATAATATTGTGTACAATTGCGCTAATTGTCTCGTTAGTGGAACATCTTCGTTTCATTAAATAATTCCCGCAACGAGAAAAATTACGATCGACTATCTCGATGAATATTATCCAGAACGAAACGTGTATTCATTAATTCGTATTTATGTCTCGATGAAACGAGATGCACAATTGTATCTTAATTAAGCTATATATTCAATGGTTAAAATATTTACACATTATTGTATTTATTATTGCATTTACATATTAATTAATTAGATTTAAATATAATATATTTCATAATTAGCTACAAACTTTCATATAATTGTATATTAATTTTATAATTAATTATATTTTTAGATAAAAATGTCTTATATTCTTTATCTTTATTTTTCGAAAGTTTTATAATTTTTTTCCCATAAAATATAACTTAATGTTTTTTAACTATATCTTTAAAATTTTAAAAATTCGTAAAACTGCAAATATTTCGATGTAACCCATTTATGATGAAAAAGTACTGATATTTTGAGTAAAACGATATAAAACGCGATAACAAAAAAACGTTTCGTTCAAAAATAAGAGGATATGTATGCAAATATTTTATTATACGTTGTATTGGCAATATCGAGCAATACGCGCAAAATTGCTTTTTTATTCTTATTTGTTGTTACAGAGACAATATTCGTCAACAAACAAATCGAGAAATCACATTTCATCATTGATCCATCTCTATCGCGCGCATAATATTTATCATCTTCATTGCCAATGTATTTTCAATAATAATTTATCACGCGAAGATATTTTCGCGAAATATGCATTCGAATGAATTCTCCACGTGTATCGTATTACACGTGGCAAAAATGAATTAAATCATAACCATGTTAAAAAAACGCATTTTTCTTTCCAACCGTTTCAATTATATTTTTTTTATCCTTTCGATATAATAATAATATTATCAAAGAAAAAAAACAGTTTCAACGATTGTTTGTCTGGTAACGTAAAATATCTTAACTTTATTTCAAAAATTATATATTATAAAAATTTCACGTTTTCGCGTCTTTTGTTATCGTCGTAAATGACGTAATTGATGATCTTGTAGCAGAAGAAGAATAACTTTTTAACAATTTTAACGGTTATCGTATAAAAAAGAATTTTACGTCATGTGGCTAGATATAGATATCGAGGATTGATTTTTTTCGCGTGTAATAGTAAATGACGTTTTAACGTTTCAATATATGAAAATATTGTTTCATACATTGTTTTTAAGATGGACGGGAAAGGTAGAATTTACAAAATTAATTTCAAAATAACAGTATCATAACCTAAAAAATCGATATGAACTCGTCAAACGACGAATATGCAATCAACGTCACTTAGAATCTAATTATATAGTTATGAGAAACGAATAACGCAAAATAGCACGAGTGAAAGTAATTATACCCGAGCTAGCCATAGTCGGAACGCTCATAGGGAAATTTTTCCCCTTAGGGGAATTCTTGCATTTCTAGGTTAACTCTGATCAGTGCAACGGTACTTTTACGATTCGACAACGAGAGCAAAGAAGAAGAAAAAAAATAAGAGGCGCAAAATCGAGAAATGATTAAAAAAAAAAAAAAAAATGTTCTCCCTTCTATCCAAATTTTCATTTTCATTAGTCTCAATTTTTTTATTTCCAAAACAATTTTCCGTTTTTTACGAGACGCAAATGTTTCGTTCGCAATGCGCAAAACGAAATGCCCCGTTTAAAGTTCATTCACGTATGTTTTTCCTATTTCGGTAACAGGCTCGAAACGTCATACAATGGAAAACTCGTTGAAAACGACATTGATCCACCCACGATTCGAGCGTTTCGTGTCTATCCGCACGAGCAAGTGTTGCATTGATTCGTGTTCACAAATCAATGTTTCCCAACCTTTCCCGTATAATAATCAAATAACTTCTCTCTCTCTCTCTCTCTCTACGATCATTCAATTATCATTCGAGATACAATTTTTCAAGCATTCTTTCACGATCTATAGGCGATTTGAAACAATGAGGAAATACATCGTTCGATTTCCACTGGAAAATTTATTATACGTGGACGAACGATTCAATCTTTATCGTCTTCCTGCTAAATATTTCCACAAACGAATCAATGTGACGTCCAGTTGCGGGGACATGAATGAATTATCGATAAATAATTACGTGATTATTATACGAATTTTAAATATGCCGTGACGTATTTTGATATAGATATAGCGTTTCCAAGATTTTTTTAATAATATTTATATTCGTCAAATTCTTGTAATACATATGGATATTTTTACAAACCAGAAGGCCATGGAATGGAAAATAAGAAGGAAGGCGGATCGTAATTTTTGCAAATTTCTAAAATCAAAAAATAATTATTTCCGATATTTAATTACTTTTCGAAATACTTTTTGAACAATATTCGGACAAAAGTTTAAGAAACAACGGAGGGGAAAAATTCGATCGTTCCTGGAACAAACGGATTCCTTCGCGATCTAAACTGATCTAAAATTTATATAACATACAAGACACATGAAATTCCAACGATCGTTGGATGATGAAGAATGTCGGATAACAAAATATTATTTCCATTATCGATGGAAAACTAATTTTCAAGCGCAAACGTTGGACGTTACGTAAGGAGAAGGGGATCGTGTTACCGATCTGTGTCAAAGCGACGAGAGAAAAGCAAATCGGCACACGGTTGGCCGAGCATAGATCAAAAACTACTTTATAAAATCGGTGAAACACGAGTCTGCGGGGAAAAAAAGTGAGCAAGGCCGACGAGTCAATCAAATCGTGCGGCTCGATTCGAAGAAGGAAGAGGAGATGTTTCGATCCATGACAAATGGGGAAAAAAAAAAAAAAAAAAAAAAAAAAAATAAAAAAAAATAAAGAAAAGGGGAAAAAAATCGGAAGGACCGTATCGATGATAATATATTGCTCGTCTTCGTATACATATATAAAGAAAGAAGAAGAAGAATAAATAAAAAGAAAATGAAAGAATTGTTGAAAACGAATTGTGGTTAACGCGTCGTGAATACGATGTTTAAATATTGCATAAGAAAATGAGCGATTACTAAGACACTGTTTGCGGCTAATGCACAACCTTCGAAATTTCCATATTTATGGGATAAGTTTTTTTTTTTCTTTTCTTTTCTCTTTTTTCCTTTTTCTTTTCGGTAATAGAAGTTTTGGATAAACAAAAGCTTCTCGTTTATTTGACGATCGTGAAATAATTTGTGGATTATTTTTACAATTACAATTTCTTTTTTCTTTTTTTTTTTTTAATCAATCTCGGATGATTTATGCCGAATGTTACAATACGAAATAATTAAAGTATAAGGATAAGATTCATACATTGGAATTTTATTACAGGTGTTATGGAAATTTCTCTGAAAGATAAATTAGTTTCGCATAAAATCTAATCAAGGATACATCTATTAAATTGTATTTCGCATTTTCGCATTTCATTATTCTCTCGTTACCTTCGGATTATTTTTAGTAGCATATTAAATAATTTATTCACTTCGTCTTTTAATAGAATATTATACCTCTCCCAAGATTTTCCGTAAAGAAGACAATTTTTTAAAGCCTACAAGAATTTAACAAGAATTTAATTTTAGAACGAATTCAAAAATTACAAATCAAAAAAAAAAAATCTCTGAATTAGAATTATTTCGTGAGGAAAATTTTCGCGAAACTATTTCTCCTCGTATAATAATATATATATATATATTAGGCAATCGTGAATATCGTGAATTAAAAGCAAGTTATAATTATTTCTATAGTTGACAGAATTATGAATTTTGTTACATAACTGTTATAATTTTGTTAATTAATATTTATTTATGTTTACGACATTAATAACACTTTTGTGATATTTTTCAAAAAAAAAAAAAAAAAAAATTAACGAGTACACAATTGAAACGAAAATAAAAATTCTAATTCGACATATATGATATAATACTATCTTTTGAACTTTTGTTAATGGAATCCATCATTGAACTTGAACTCGTATTATTCAAATAGATAGTGGGCAGATTCAGAAATTCTAATTATATAAACTATTCGCATGTAAACAAGATATAAATATATTCTATGCAATTAACTATTTTATATTAGCCGTATGCCTTCGTTTTTGCAAATATGTGATCAAATGCATTCATTCGAAAATAACTCGCGTTCTACATTCGATCGGACGAATTGAAATTATCTTTTCAATAATAATTCCATATATTATTCTTCAATTTCGGTATCGCAATTCCGTTTCTCGCGAAAAAAAAAACTCTGACTACGATTGAATCGAAAAATCGCAAAATTGAACACACCTCTCCCCTTATTCGATATCGATCGAAGAGAACGTGAATCGTTGTGTGATTTTTGCTAGTTGCGATAATTGGATACGATGGATATCAATCAATTCGTTTTTATTTTCGTTCCAGCCACTGTAGCAGGCTCCATTTCCTTCTCCAAATTGTACACTTGATCCTCCCTCCGTTCGACTCGTTGGACTGGTTCGTGAAAAAGAAAAAGAGAGAAAAAAAAAAAAAAAAAAAAAAAAAACGACTCTACCCTTTGCTCTTTCCATTCAACTCCATCGAAAGCCACTTAAGAAATATGCAAACGAGATCTTCGTTGCACGAATACGGAAACAACGTCGTTAACACCGCGGGTGGATATTTGTAAAAGCGATCGTGGTTAATTAACTTATTATGCAAACTGCGCATCGCTCGCCGAAAACGAGATTTCGCACGATAAAAGAAAAGAAAAAGAAAAAGAAAAAAAGAAAAAAAAGAAAAAAAAAATTGCACGTGCGTAACTAACTCGCTGGATACACGTACACAACGTTGTTACATTATCGATAAATGTAAGCTTATCTAATTTTCATTGTCTAATCGGCTTGATCGCGCTTCGTAACGCGCATAATATTAATACAAAGTATTAATAGCTCCGGCAATCTGAGAAAAAAACATTCCGTTTTTCTACTTCGCGTTGCATACAATTTAACCATTCGAAGACGTACAAAATAAATTTCCATCGGCTAACGATTTATAACTGAACATTAATATTCAATGCTCGAATCGTATATATATATTATGGTTAAAATTCTTTGCAATTTGCAAGGAAAAAAGAAGAAGAAGAAGAAGGAGAAGAAGAAGAAGAGGAAGAAGAAAAGAAATAACGATAATGTTATTATACGACATATTTTAAAACGTTCCATACAATTCTTCTAAAGTACACATATACCTTCGAACGTGTTCGTATAGAGGCAAATGTTTTTTCTATAATTGACGTCGTCGACGTTCTTCAATTTCACGTAACACTCGTACGAACGAATTCGTAGGAACAACACATTGTGTATCGTTCGTTCGTAAATTTCGATTTTCACCCGTCACGTGTAATGAAATGTGTGTACGCGATATTTTATACGATCTGTAATTACGATAATTGTAAGTATGTTGTATGTATACAATTTGTAAAAAAAAAAAAAAAATATATATATATATATGGATCGTTAAATTGTTAAATAGAAAGAAAAAAACGTATTATATATCGATATACGATCGAATCGAACAAAGACTGTAAGATTTTACGCTATGATTTCTTTTTTTTTTTTTTTTTTTTCATTAAAATTTCAACGAAAATTTCGAAGAAAATTCAACGGATTTCAATTTAATCGTCGAAAGAAAGTGATTAGAAAATAAAGTTGATTTACTCTTGCGTTCTAATTTTAGAACATAACAACATGCATCTCTGGTGGATGATGATATACTTATATTAATATTTTATTTTTAAAAAATACGTATCGAAAGTTCTTTGATAATATTCGAACGATTTTAAAATTAAAACTTTGCATCGTAAATAAAAGCGCGCGACCGATACACAAGGAAGGTCATCATATGAGACTAATCTGCGTCTAATGTAAAGTAGAAAAAAAGAGATAGGAAAACGTTAACGCAATTATTGATCTAAAATTTTAAAATATTAATCTTGTAGAGAATTTTTGAATCTTTGGAAGTTTGAAACATTGAAAAACATGAATATTAAAAATTTTTTAACTCTCTATAAATTTGAAATTAAAATTTCGAAATTTCAAAAATTTGAAAATTAAAATCTTGAAAGTTTCTAAAAAATAAAAAAAAAATATATATATATATGTATAAACCATAAAAATCTTAAATTTAATTCACGTGATATCCTAATAACGATAAAAAAAAAAAAAAAAAAAAGAAAACCAAAAGTATCTTTTTAATATATTCAAGAATAATCTTACTGTAGAAACTCTTCTAAAAAAATTTTTAGTATTTCGAGACTAATTTTTAATGGACCAATCTGTACACTGCTAATCCATTACAGTAAAACTCTCCGAGGACCGTTAATACACGTTGATAATAAACATAATGTCAACTGCTATCTATGCTCGACTTGTCGGTAGAATATAGATTGCAAGGTTGAAGCAATATCGTGACCTTTGCAATCTCGGTATGCCCCAAGCTAGTACGTGTTCGTAACTTGCACCGATCTCTCTTGCATTAATTTTGAAACTGAGCATGTTGGCCTAAATACGATTACAAAAAAAAAAAGAGAAAAATATAGGAAAGCGAATGTCGATCTTTTTTTTTTTTTTTTTTTTTTTTTCTATAAAAGAAATACGTAAATGATAAACGAGTAATTGAAACGAACGAGTCGAGTTTCTAATTAACGCGTCTTTAAAATGAATATGCACGAATGAATCGCGTGTAAAAGTTGCTGATCGCGCAGCAAAACAATTTGACTTTCAATTACATGTTAGATAAGTCGATATGAAAATCACAAACATCGATATTTTTTCATAACAGCCAATCGATTCGAGACCTTGAACTTCGATTTCACGTTTATTCTAGAATTTTATGCAAAATATCAAAAAGATCGAATTTTTATTTAATAAAAAAAAAAATGTTTCTTTATTTACTTTGCTATTTGAATATTCAATAAGCAAGGAATATGTATTCATATGCAACTCACAATTGCGTAGTAAATGTAAATTCCGTCTTGTTTTTTTCTATCACGGTTAAATAAAACCACGCTCGATCAATTACGTAACGAAAATATTTCACCCTAGCTGATGCGAGGGTTAACCTCAAAACGATTAATATTGAACCTTAACATTACACGGATTACACGCATATCCGTTCACCTTGGCGCATCCATTCCGACCTTATATGATTAACAGAACAACGAATCTGACCTTGGAATCGACAAATCCATGGTGGCGGTCGAATGATGATGTTGCATCATATCGGTCGTGCCGATGATCCCCGGATGAAGCGTTTGTTGTTGTTGAGAATGCAAGTACACTTGCTCCTGTGATTTGCTCCACATAGTTGACACTTTTCGAACGATACCCGCGTATCAATCAATTTTGTTGAACGATGCGCGCGAATCGATTCAAGTACACGAATCTCTAAATTTTTTGTACATATGATCAAAGTGCAAATTGTAATTCGGTAGATTATCCTTGCGTATCATTGTACAAGAAACGAGTATCGATTGTTTAATTTAAAGATTATCTTTTGACACTTTGATTTTTTTTTTTTTTTTTTTACTCCATGGACCGTACACTTCTATGTGTTAATTGCACACCTGCACAACGAAAAAACTGTTGATGAACTTCAAACGAACGTGTTATTCAAGAAGAAACTTTTAGAACACTAAACTCTTCTTCGGCGTCGTTCGCCATATTGGAGAACGCGCAAACAGCGACGTTCAACGTTACGACTGTGATGTACCGCTGTTATCGCGCGACAACTTCGCGGCTTGTTTGTTGCGCGAATTAAAATTAGCCAGGTCGCCGGTTAATCTTACTCGCACGATCGCTCGTGCTTGTTTCTTCGCGTACAGATAAAAACCTCTCTATCTGTGTTGGACGACGAACAAACATTCGACAATATATCGAAATTTCGATGAAACGATGAAGAGGCACTGTTACACAGAAAAAAATACGCAGAAGAAAAAAAAAAAGAAAGAAAGAGAAACTGTTTTATCGATAGTTACGCTCTTTTCCTATTGAACCTACGATTAGTTCGTTATCCCGCCAAATCTCTGTTATTCTTTCTCTCGTGTATGAACGCGTATACACTCAACGTAATAGCGATGCAATGTCAAAACTTGCATTGACGAAAAAAAAAAATTGCAAAAACACACTGTTTTTTCAAGATAAGTCACGGGAAAATCACATTTTTTTCGTCTGGAACGCACTAGCTTCAAACTGTCGTGACGTAACGATCGTGGTAATGATTTTTCCCGCTTGATTTAACCCACGTTTACGCGTTTGACAATTCCACCGATATATTCACCGATCTTCGTGAACCAAGATGTCACGTATCGGAACGGTTGCCTCTCTGCCTTTCCGTTTACGAATATTTGACATGCACGCGAATTCTTCGTCGTATTCGCTTGACCTTGACACCGTGTTCTAGATCCCGGCACAGCAGGAAATCCGTACACGAAGACACATACGGATCACAAGAGAGCATCGATCGACGAGCAGAAGAGCAGTTACCATCGGATCAAAACGCGTTTCAGATGCATATGCGCTGATCTTTCTCCCCCCCCGCTCCGAGGTTCCATTACATCGTGTGAAACGTAATAAAACGAGACCCAAGGCACTACGTTACTTCGTGGAATCTCTAGCCTTGACACACTGTCCCAAATGTCTCTTAGAACGGAGAAAATATACGTAGAGTATGCATTCCACGGATATTAAACCGCAAACTTTATGCCATATTTCGAGTAATGACAATATGGATAGTGCACACGCGAACTTTCACGATTGAACGTCGATTTCGAACAGTTACGATGTATCGCTTATCGATACGACAAACAGTGCGATTCGATTTTACGGTTTACTTTACGATAATACGGCGGATATTTATTAAAAGCGTGTCAAAGCGTCAACACTTGTGTATATACGCCTCGTATATTTTCGAGAATACGTATATTCATCGAAATGAATATTTGCCAAAATCAGCTTAAAGAGCGTCAAGACGCAACACGTACGATAGTCAGATGCGAACTGCCGGTGGAGCGTTACCCCCACTCTGCGTAACAATCAACGTTACCCCCCTCCACGCAGACGACCAATCGTCGTTCCCCTCGTCTTCTTCCAATGGTATCCGCGCTCGGAACGCGCAGCATGATAACAACACATTTTTAGGCGGATCCCTTGTGTAAGGCTGCTTCCACTCGCGCGATAAGAAACAAATTTTCGTTCGCGTGTTTTGCTGAATTTAAGCGCGAGAATTCGAGTATTATATACGCTCTCGCGCTATACGGAATATCCTTGCTAACGGTATCTTTTGTTCTTCGTAATGTCTTAATTTAAAAATATAATTCGCTCCATTAGAATAAATTAAACTTTCGCGACAAATAAAACGAAGAACAATAACACATATGATGGAACGTTATTATCCATCCTGTTTATAATTATCTTTTCGTATTTGCGGAATGTTCCAACTTACGATACATCAAGTATCGCTCGTTTTATATCGAACAAATTCGCACCAATCGGAATACATTTCTTTGCACGAAATAAATATACCATGGACTTGACGTGTTTATTAGTTCGAGCTTCCACCTTGAGCGTGATTTAGAATAGAAAAACTGAACTCTTACCCGTACGAGATTGTTGTTTCCGGCACAGAAGTGGAAGACAACGCGCCAGCATCATCCTCGTCCACGTCATCCTTCATTTTTTTTTATTTTTTTCCTGAAAGTAAATAAAACCGGATAATGTTATTAGTTTTGTATTATTGAAATTTATCTTTCCAGGAAATCGTTCAACATTAATGCTCGTTAATTAAACATAGGGATAAGAAAAAACTCTTGGATCAATGAGAAAGGAAAATTGCGCGCGATGCGGAAAATTGTAAACGTTTAATTGGAAACGTAAATAGATGACATCAACGCCGATACTATGATATACGGTGAAAAATAAGACACATCGTTGCATTACATGCACCGACATTATGATCAAAAGATCTCGTCGCAAATTATTTGCAACATAGTTGATCGTATCTGTGACATGAAAAATAATATTGAAAATGCGGTAACAGATTTAGATAATTATAGATAATGAAGAACTTGTCTTGTTTCAAACTGTATAATCTTGAAACTACGACTATTATTCGAAAAAAATCTATTGCATTTTCCTTTCTCTTCCAGTAGAATTGAATTTATTCCTTGATACGTTCGATGTCTGAAAAGGTTTGAAAACGTTGTTGAAAAGATTGTTGGAAAAGGAAATACTATGTAGAAAATTCGACCTATGAAATGATTTTTATGTATACGCTTTTATATCGATCCAATGAATATTTGATGCAAAGCTATACTTTTTTCTTAAAATATCATACCATACCAATGGACACATGCGAATAATCTAACATACCAGATATATATATATATATATATATACACGTTTCCTTTTCACTTGAGAAATTTTTATTTTACATCAATATAAATTCTATTCTTCTTAAAAATCAATTTCAAATTTTTTTTTTTAAAATTTGTTAATACAAGAATAGGTAATAGTTATTGTTTCTTTATATTTTCATTTCGTATCATTTAAATCGTTTGCTTTTAATAATAAAAAAAAAACAAAGAATGGATTATACTAATAGAAATTTCTATATACATTAAATAATTTCATAATATCCCAATTTATATAATCTTTTACAAGAATTCGAATCAATCTAATCTAATCTAATTTCTATATATATATATATATATATATATATATATCAGATAATATCAAGAAAACGCATCTAAAAATATTTTAATTAAAAAATTCTGAATTCTAATATAAATTAATGCAATTTTCGCAATTTTCTTTACCGATATATCGAAATTTCATTAAAAGTAAAATTTATAAAAATATACGAATATATTCGATTAATATTTACAAATAACATTAGACACTTGTAATATCGCGAACGTATGAAATTTTTAATAACAATTTTTCTTCGTTTTGATTTTAAATCGTAACAACAAGTATTCGAAACTGTGTTATCGTTTCGAATAGACAGATATTCCATCGTTCCGTTCTCCAACGATTATTAAAATTCCGTCGATCCAATCGAAAAAAAAAACGATCAGATCGATCGAAACGATAACACTCGAAAACGTATTGCACCTCCACCCACGCCCAATACTTTCCCTCATCGAAATAAATTTCAATCCTTCCTCCTCCTCCTCCCCCTCCCCGAGCGGCGAGGGAAACATCTTCAGCTGCTATTAATAAGCACAGACTCGGTGTGGAAACGTGTCTATCGTTGTAATTTGGCGGAGGAAAGGATGACTGGTTGAATCGGAAGCGACGAATGTTCATCGATGCAACGGGTAATCGGAGTAATTCGAGGCACGAATAAACCGAGTTGGCGTGGGCCGATTGCGTATTCTCTTGGATAACAGCGGTGATTCGAAACAATCAGCTGATGTTGCTCGGGATCAACACGACACTTTGTGCGGATTTTACCTTTTCCTCTGCGCTCTTCTAAATTCTTCTTCTTCTTCTTCTTCTTCTTCTTCTTCTCTGTTGAATTTCAAGTTTGCGTCTCAATTTCGTTGTTCGACAACTTTCGATCACAATGAAACGACGGAAGGAAAAAAAAAAGAAAGAAGAAGAAGGAAGGTGGATAGGTTGGAAATATTTGGTTAAATTTGCGTGAAAATGTTTGTTTCGTGTCTGTGCAGCTCCGCGGATATTTTCGTGCAATCAGCCAGAACGAAACCGTTCTCTTTATCGTTCTTATCGATAAGAGTGTTCTTTAACGGAATATTGACTTTCGTTACAATACCCGGAACACAATACTCGGAATCGATTCGATTCGTTGTTGCGCGTACAGTGGTTTTCTTTATATTTGATCGTCCTGCTGCATTTTCTAAGTCTTCCTGTTCCGCGGCAAATCGAATGTACATGTCGTAAAACATAGGTCTCTTTGTCGTATTCAAACGTGTTTAACACGAAACACAACAACGTTACATATTGCATTACGGATATGTACAATATAATCGCTACAATGAACTAATTAATTTTAAAAAAAAAAAAAAAAAAAAAAAAGGTCAGTTAACAGACTTCTATATTATATTAATTTAAGGATTTATTTTAATTAATTATATAATATAATTATTATAATTTAAATATTATAAATAATTTATATTATATTTAAGGATTTACTCGTTACGTAACACACATTTTTACGTTATCCGTAATTGTATCGAAGAAAAATTATATCTAATCGAATCAAATTGAAATTATAATTCAATCTTATTAGATTAGACGACGATTATTTTTCTTGCGAAGCTGATTCAAATTTTTTCCGAAATACAAAATTTTCTACTCGTAATAAATTTCAAAGATCCGATTTTCGAATTCGAAAATTTTCGTATCGCAGAGGATGGATAAGAAAAAGAAAAAGGCAAAGATAAAAACGCAGGATACTTGAAACGATGATGAAGTCGCGTAGCGATAAAAAATTCGAATAAAGATATCGATTCGAATCTTATTAAAAAAAGGGAATGGCGGGAAACCGTTCTCGATATTCTTTTAGAACAGAGAGAAACGAATACACACACGCTCGTGGAATGTCTGTATCTAGAACCTGGCGTCAGGTAGGTCTGTGTTGATACATCGGGTCGTCGACATCGTTCTACTATCGCTAGGTTTCGCTGTGTGCGCGATATACCGCGTAACTGATAAGGTGACGAGAGGTAACCGCGATGCACTCGTTTCAAAATCGTTTCAAAATCGAGGCTCGCGGATCAGAAAGAAATGACGCGAGAAGAATCTTTGCATCGAAACGGCCACATTTTTCGATATCGGTGCCGTTTAATCGTATCGAGATGCGAGATACCTCGCAGAAAGCTACTAAAGATAAAAGTTATATGTTTGCGCACAATCTAACGTAAGTTCACTATATTAACCCTTTCGCTACTACAGGCGACTATAGTCGCTCTGCATAAGATGCCACTGAGATAATACGAGTGACTAAAGTCGCATAAGGTGATATCACTGAAATACTTTGGGCGACTAGTCTCTCTGCATAAGATGTCACTGAGATATTATGGGCGACTATAGTCGCTCTATTAAGATGCCAGTGAGATACTACGGCCGACTATAATCGCTCTATTAAGATCCTACTGACATACTATGAGCAATTATAGTCGCTCTATTAAGATGTTAGTGAAGTACTAAGATCGATTATAGTCGCTTTATTAAGATGCCAGTGAGATACTAAGATCGACTATAGTCGCTCTATTAAGATGCCAGTGAGGTACTACGATCCACTATAGTCGCTCTATTAAGATGCTATTGAGGTATTAAGATCGACTATAGTCGCTCTATTAAGATGCCAGTGAGATCGACTATAATCGCTCTATTAAGATGCCAGTAAGATACTAAGATCGACTATAGTCGCTCTATTAAGATGCCATTGAGATCGACTATAATCGGTCTATTAAGATGTCAATGAGATACTAAGATCGATTATAATCGCTTTATTAAGATGCCATTGAGATATTATATATCTATACCGGTTATAGCCGGTATACCGGACTATAGTCGGTTTGCACAAGATGTCGCGTATCGTACGATGTGACGAGCGATCGGAGTTTGATTGCGCATCGAGTACCTTTCTCTGGAAACGTAGCATCGATATTTTGTTTTTATCGAAAATTTTTTTTTTTTTCGATAAACACGGTGAAAGCAACTCGAATCGTGAGGCGTAACCGCGGCCGCTGACCATCCCTCTCGAGCGCATTTTCGATGCGACGGCGGAGAAATCGCCCGTAGGGTTAATTACATTATACTTCGTATCTCGATATTTGAAAATAAGAAGGAGTATAAGACGATTTGAATTTGGCGCGCGCGTGAAAAAAGCCTACAACGGCTTCGTAAACATTCGAAAAATACCTCTCTCGCAAACTTTTTTAAAAACTTATTAAAGATCTCAAAAATTCGAGTTCGAAACTGACGAAAAATTTTCCAAACCTGCCGTCAACAAGTATACCGTGTACAATATTATCGGTGAAAAGATTCGTGCAAGATTCGTGGTCGCTCTCGATAACCTCTCCTCCCTCCCGTCCGCAGAGGCGGTGGATATGGTGGAACACGACAACGATTTTAACGGGGGAAAAAAAACGCGCGGCATGGACGGCCGGTGTATTAGCGTAACTCTCGTGTGTTTTTTAATAGGGAGCTGGGTGGGCAAAGGTAGCGGCGGAGGCGGTGAAAGTATCGAGCGGGCGAAAGAAACAAAGAAAATACGAAACACGGTGTGTGTGCATGTTGTCGTCGCCGGTAATATCCACCCGTCTAGACACTAGACTCTTTGTTCGTTCAGGGGGCTGATTTTCGGGGGGGTTGTTCCTGGTCGAGCGTAGGGTGAACCTACGGGGCCGTGGACGGAGGAATGCACGAGTCACGGGCGGGAGAAGGGGAGGGGAGAAACGCGGAGAGGAAGACAGAGGTCGAAAAGGGAACGCGTTAAGGAAGGATGGGGGGAGGAGGGAGGACGGTTACACGAGGATAACTCCCCCCGCCCGAGGTGTGTTCGTGCATGTGCTCGGTCTGGCCGACGATCGACACGCTCCTGATCAACCACGACGAAACTCTGTGGGCCGTGTCGGTGCACGCGCGACCGCCCGTCGTTCCTCCGCTCTTCTTCTCTCGAGTAGCGCAACCGTTAACGACGATCACCTACCGATTCACTTTTACTCTCTCCTCTCTCTCTCTCTCTCTCTCCGATTATTATTTTGCGAATCATCCGAAATGCCCCTTCCTTTCCCTCCTCGCTCCTGCTCTTCGATCGATATCCATTCAAAGGGTGTCTCTGATCATCCGCCGTTGGCCGTGCCGTCTCGACGAAGCGCGAGAACAACCTTTTGAAGCGAGCAACGAGAAAGAATATTTTTTTTTTTTTCACAATCGTTCACAGCTTCGAGCAATGGTTGGATTAACGTCAACGATGCAATGTCGTCGTGGCGCGATTAGCAAGTGTGAGTAATGGAGCGAACCCAGTAATTTTCATTAAGTAATTGCCGTTATCGCGAATCGTTGAGTGGAAAAATAAGGCTGGCCATCGAAGAAGATCGAAAATACGATGTATTTTATTCGTGAACGGGGGACCAAGAGGTAAAGGAAAAAGTGATTGCCTCAACAGGTAAGATGATAGATGAGAAAGATTTTGACTCAAGAATGTATATATATTAAACCGAGTGTCGAGTTTGTCCCATTGAACGGGTACGGTAAGTACACAGGTAGGCACGGAGGAAGGACTCGAATATAAAGTTTCGTAACGGATAGAAGGAGACAATGTGTCAATTATTTCTTCAATTACGTGATATCTCAAGAAAATCAAATATCAAGAATCGTGCGATTCGCAATTCTTTTTTTTTTCCACTTTTGCTCGCCTTTCTTCGTTAGTTAGGGAAATAGATAAGGTGAAATAGATATCGATAGGAGGCTGGGCTAACGCGGCCGTATGAATATACCTGTGAGAGCTTTTCCGCAGTTTTCTCGGTCTCTCCTCTGTCGAAACTTTGCCATTCTTCTGTAAAATTCTCGAACCGCATCCTCCCGCATTCGTCGTTAACAGCTCCTTCGAGAATCCAATCGAGTGTCCTTATATAAACGGAGTTTACACGGATCGATGGAAAGAAAGGGGATCGTTTGTTTTGACAATCGAACGGTACGAACAAGTAAGTTTAGTCGCGAGAGGATCCGCTACTCGGCTCGATCGAACTCTTTCCCTTCTTTTACTTTACGTCCCGAGGTAAAGTGGCAACATACCTTCGCGGAAATGTAATCGCGAAAGTTCACCCAGAGACATTGGATAGATATCGCGGGGATTTCGCGTGTAACTGTACACATACAGCGCCTCACACACACACACACACACACACACACACACACACACACACACACACACACACACACACACACACACACACACACACACACACACACACACACACACACACACACGAGAGAGAGAGAGAGAGAGAGAGAGAGAGAGAGAGAGAGAGAGAGAGAGAGAGAGAGAGAGAGAGAGAGAGAGAGAGAGAGAGAGAGAGAGAAGAATAAAAAAGAGGAAGAGAGAGAGGAAGAGTTGGGGGAGAGGCAGGACCAGAGGCAGAGTCCTTTGCCCCTGAACCACGGGGCAAGACGTACACGTGGAACGGCTATCCCCAGCGATACGCCAGCAGTATTTCGAAGGATCAGACCTCGCTCGATATTAACTCTCCAACGACCGACTCACTCTCTCTCTCTCTCTCTCTCTCCCGTGTCATTACGCGATAATTAATCATATTTTTCAATCTTCCTTCCTCTTTCCTTCGCCTTTTCTCCTCGCCTCCTCTATTCTTCTCGGTTACGTGTTATCTCGAGAGTGAACGATGATCGAGAGAGCAAAATACGACGGCAGGAGTTTGAATTTTCAATTTTTTCCCTTCGAGCAAGAAACCATGGATGTTTCGAGTCTCGACTCGATAAATAATTGGTTGAAACTTTGGATTTCTTTCGGGTTTCGATTCGTGAGGAGAGGCGAGTCGCGTGGAAGAAGTAGTAGTAGAATTTTTTGAAAATGGCACAGGCGAGATAAAAAATGGCCAACAAGGAGAAGAAAAGCGCCTCCTCCCCCTAATGCTTTTCTACGAGCGTGCACTTACGAACGAGAGTTGTATTTTGCGATCGAACGAACGTGCGTTCGTTAAAAATAGAGCGGTGCGAGCTAAAGAAGCACTCGATGAAAATACGTTACAGCACAATTTCTGATACGCTCTTTTTATTGCGCCATCCCGACAACTCTCCGGACATCCCACGCTGGGTGAAATCAATGCTAGGATTCCACTTTCTCGAAAAGTGGATGCTATTCAAAGATTCGTTGAATCGTTTCGCGCACGATCGATCGCATGTAACGCGTGTGTTTTCTTTATTCCATAGGTGCAAAGAGATCCGCATACATATATATATATATATATATATATTGGATACGTTATTGGAGATCAATTTATAGGTCAATTGTGATTATATGCGGAATAGAATTTCGATACATGATCACATTGTGCCGTTATATTTAAGATTTCTGTGTCATTAAAATTTGTTTATGAACGAAAGATACATTCGATCATTAGGGAACGATCATAAGAAAATTACACAGTCTCTCGTAATTTTTATAATAATTTAAAAATCTACCATTTTTCCAAAATATGAAATTTCCAAAATGTTATCATGGTTTTTCCTTTTATTCATTTCTTTGCGATTATCAAAAAATGTGAAAGATCATCCCTCCCCTCCCCTTAACGATAAAACAAAGTTCGAGAACGAAACAACGAACGTGTTATTGTATGGGGAGGGGAGAATTCGAATCGTATACGAACGAGATAAACAATTCGAACGAAGCATTGAAACGTGTCAGATTTTTCACTAATCACGAATGTTTGTCCGAATGTATGTACGAGAGATACGCCACGATTCGTAACCGTCGCACGTATCAATAGCTACTTGCTACGATTTAACCGGATAATATACGACGAAGCCTATTATTGACCTTGCGGCTCGATAACTATAGCGACAATACCCAAGAACACCGTCGAGAAAAATAATTGGATCGCATTATATAAAAGAAACAATATCTAAAATATATATAAATTATTAGAAGATAGTTTTGCAAAGTATACATAATATAATAAATGTGTACGTAATTAATTGTATATTATTATTTCATGTACACAAATTATGTAACATCGATCTTTGCCGCTTGTTTCTAAAAAAAAAAAGAAAATTGTAGAAAATAATTCGGGAACGTGCATTTATCGATGGTCAAAACGATGATGAAAATAATAAATAAGAAGTAAGAAAAAGAGGAAATACTTGCCAAATTTTTATAAACTTTGAATTTAGCGATTAGTGTAATTTTTGCCGAATTTTTAATTTATAAATATTATCAACTTATCTTCTTATCTGATTAAAACTGTTTAAATCAATTTTCAATTACTTTTATCGATGACTATTTTATCTATATCTTCTATTTTCCATTATAATTTTTCGATTAGCGCTTTAAACGGCCTTATATTGAACGAACACATTTTTTTTTTTTTTTCCTTCGACAAAGTTTCGTATCGAAAAAAGTTACGTATCTTCGATTATTGAAAAATATGAAATATTTTTATTTGTCGCGTAATCAATTCCGAAGAAAGTATCCATCCATATTGCGATCGAGTGTTCAACTAACATTGAAATAAACCGAAGATAAATCATCGTGTTATATATTTTTTTAGAGAATCGATAACTTGACCGTAATTTTTAACGATCGAACGATCGAATAGAATCCGGTATATGTAGATACATGTTAATTATGCAAATGGCCGCCGATGAAAAATTGAATGATAAATTAAGGAATAAACAGTTGGTCCGCGCGTGCGCAGAGAAAAAAAATTGAGGCGCGTAAAAGTTAACGATTTTTAATCGTCGAAAAACTGCAGTTCCAGAACGATATCGGTCATTCTTTTCGCTAGTCAAATCTTGCCAAGTAAATCGTGAATTTCTTATTTTCATTTGGAACTGCACCTGCCGCAGGTGTACCCGCGAAATGAAATATCGTTCCACAACGATGATCAAAAAATTCGCCACGACACGCTCTGGCTTCGATCGTCTCGCTTCCAAGTTGATCTTATTTTGTTTTCGGATTATACGCGAAAAAATTATGCTTCGGAAAAATCTAAATTATATTCTATATTTATTTATGAAATTGTTCTCTGATGCACGAGATCTTCAACAAATCTTCGTAACAACATAATCACGTGACGTAACGTAATATGACGTAATATTATAAAATCTTCAAAACATTCAGACATACAATGGTTGTGTTATGTTTATGTATTATTATGTTATACGAGTCGTAAAATTTTACCGAAATTATATCTATATATGATGGAATAAAAACTTCGGTTTAATAATATTATGTTGCGATAGAAAAAATATTATAAATCAAGAAAAACGAAAGAAAGGAAAAAAAAAAAAAAAAAAATTTTGCGCGTGGCCTTAACTTAACGGCTGTGAATTGTGAACATCATAAGTGATGCAAACAACGCAACTAACCTTGCGAAGATATCCTGTATTTACGTAGCATTTGTTATCTTATCTCTTACTGTAAACAAATTGCAACGATGTTGCAGTTCATTTGAAAAATTTGAGGGAATATTCATTATGGATATACGCGGAATAACAACGACGCAGTACCAATTTTCTATCACTTGGTCGTTATCTTGGAGAGGAAAAAAGAAAAGAAAAGAAAAGAAAAGGAGAAAAAAAAAAAAAAAAAACAAAGAGAAAAAATGAAAAGAAAGAAAGAAAAGATAATAGCGAAAAGCTAAGCTAATTATCAACCATGTATAATTTGTTGATATTCATATAAATAACAAAGATTGTACTTTCTGGAATATAATATTTTCTTATCTACATATATATTTTAATAATGTTAATTATGCTAATAATAATGTAATATATTATTAAACGTTATTTATTAAAATTGATATTAGTAAATAATAGTATGTTAAAAATAAAATATTATATTGCAAGCGATGCACGATTAAAGAGAGATTCGCGCGAATTATAAATAATACGATAAAATCGTAGATAGATATTATCTCAGTTCGCGACAAGTTCCTGAACTTTTTCCGAGCGAGGCTATGCATCGCGCGATGCAACAACGTCAAAAGAATGTTGACAAAAGCGAAGCTTCGAAAATCGTATTCGAAGTAAACGATATTCTTACAGGGATGCAGCATCTCCGCTGCATACACTGCCAAGAATAAATATTACCCGGTCAGGGATGTAAGCGCGTCACTCGCCTGACCTAGTTTAATCTACACGATCATTCTTCTGTGTTAATTAAGTAGACACGTCCGCTTTATTAGCAACCACTCTGACTCCACGACTGCTTGATAACTGTATGATAACGAACACGTAGTTCACAGCCCGATCTCTAACGCGACATCAACGCGTACGAGATAAAAAAAGAACAAAAGAAGGAATGCGACGAAGATTTTGAAAAATGTTGCTATTTCTAACTTCTTTGCTGTTTACGCGGTAATTCATTTTTTTTTTTCTTTTTTTTTTTATCCTTAGAAGAAAAATTTATCATCTTCTCATGAATGAAAAAGGTGACGCTGAATGATCAAATCTCGCGTGAAAATATTTTGAAACAGAATATATAATTATTTGGATATCATAAATGAATTTAAAGAGTAAAATATACTTAAAAAGTAAAATGTATTATTATTTTTTTAACGTATTGTTATAAAAAGTAATCGCAAATACGCTTCGAAATATATTTGAATATTTTTATTTTTTACTTTTAAAGATGAAAGTAATTAAAAAATACACACATGGTATTATATATGTGTATCACATTGAATAAATTCATTGAGCGTATCAGAAATTCTATTAAAATTCTATTAGAATTCTATTATAAATGAACTTTGAACCACAAGTTTCCAATAAATTTAATTATTTTTTTAGTATAGATACTATATTACTATAAAGTTCAAAAAATTTTTAAGAATACATCAAAAACATACAAAAAATTGTATTTATAAACATAATATAATAAATATTATTAATGGCAAAATTCTGTTAATGACAAAATAATGGACAAATAGTTATTTGATCATCTTATCGTTGTTTACGTCTTAATAAAAGTCGAAGGTCGCAGTTGTGTCGATATATATGTGTACAGTCACCAGTTCCATCAATTTACACATGATGCAGGCTCGTGCATCTTTTTATCTGACTGATCGACATTGCTCGCCTAATCAAAAATAAAGCCGGGATTTATTAATAATTCGTTAGTCGAATAATCAACAACGTTACACTAAAAATATCGTGTCGAAATTCGCTTTTTATATGCGAATTAGCGTAAAATCTCGTTCTCACACAAACTATGCTCGATTGAAAAAAGAAATATTAAAAAAAAATAAATATCTAATCCTACAAAAATAAGTATAAATCACGTGACAATAACAATAACGAGTTTGTCAATCAATGATATCGTATAACAATCGTTTTAAATACGCAAAGTAATCTATAAACGATCAAATTCTAACGGGACTAAGTCGAAAAAGAATTTTCAATTAATTAAATTAATTGATAAAATTTTTCCTGTAAATACGACAAAACAGATCCTAACAAGATCTATCTAGGTTAGGATGAAGAAATTATTTATATCCGTTTATACTTCAATATGATTCGTTTCATTATTATTACTAGTTTTATTAGTTTTCACTAATATTAATCGATTTTATTGATAAAATATTATATCATATATAGAATATATTTCTTTATCTTTATTCAAATACTCATGGAAATATACATATAAAATATGAAAAAGACAACTGTGTTTATTGCCGTACGCACATTAATATTATTAATCTAATACCACTTTGAATGTATCTACTGATCACAATCGATTGAATAATAATAATTCTCACGATCAAAGCAAATTAAATGAAATAAGTTGATTCTAAATCTCTTATATCTATTATATAAACTCCAAAATAATTAAGAACGAGTCGTATAATAATAAATTCATGCTTCTTCAAATCAATAAAAATTCATTTTGTGAAATATCTGAAATTTATCACGTTTTATGTAGTATGTATTTATTTAAAATAATATTAATGTTTTTAATGAAAATAAATAAACTATTATATATATATATATATAAAAGATAGAAGATAACAATTAATGACAATTATGTTTAACGTAACGTTTTTGGATTCAAGGTCACTCCGCTCTGTCTCTAATAATAAATTTCCTAAAATTAAATATATATAAATTGAAGCATTAATCATGCTTATCTGATATTGATAAATTCACTAGATGATTCGACAATTTTCAATGTATGAATAAAAATATGAATTAATACAACATTTATTCTATATATTAAACAATATTCGTAAATTATAATAATATTTTTTCGAAATCTTATTTATCTGCAAAATTAATAAGTTGAAAATATATTAAATTTAGATCAAAATTATATCTTTTTAATTTAGAAAAAAAAACAAACATTGATAATTTAAAAAAGAAAATAATATATTATTAGTAATTGATAGGCGTGTTTTTTTATTACATGTGAATGCACATTAAAAATAATATATTTCATTCCTATATAAACGTATAAAAAAAAAGTTGATTGCGTTAAAAAAAAAAGAGATTAATTATAAATATCTAAGTAGTGACCTCTATCGTCAAATCGTATGTAATAGAATGAATTTAGTCAATTAACGACTGTTTTATCGACAGAGTAAATCCTGGGGCAATGACCTCCATGTTGAGAAGTGCTTGACCTATATATCACTAACGTATCTAGCATATGTATGTACACGTGTGTAATTCGTGTTCTATTATTTTTTTATCACAATCAATATAATTAACTATTTTATCTCATAATAATAATAATCTTTTTCTTAGAATTTTCAAATTTAAAATTAACAATAAATTATACGCATCACATTTTGTATAATAAAAAAGATTTCGATAAGCGTTTAATAAAATAGAAGAATGTGAAGGCCATTTCATACTTTCCTACTTATAAAATGTCATTCAACAATATTTCATTCGTTTTATATGATAATATAAATATGTACAGTGCTGAATATAATATTCGACAATTATCGATTAAAATTTAGTTAATTTTATTCTTGAATAAAAAATAAAATATTTATTCACGGTCATTGCCAAAATAATTGTTTTAAATAGCTAATGAATAATAAACATTATAATTTATGTCAATAGTATATGATTGATTACATTGTTCATATATAAAAATTATAGATTATTATTGCTATTGAAAATACAGTTCGATTTAATTGCTATTTAATTATCTAAAACTTTCAATATATTATCATCCTATTTAATTTGAATTAGTAAATTATTATGAATATTAATTTCAATGTACTTCTAAATAATTTTATTTAATTTTATTTTCTATTTAAAGAAACAATTAAAGGTCGAACGAGGGCAATATCCTAAGAGTCAATGTCCTATTGATGACAACAGGGAACACACCCGATTCAGGTCGCAAACTATTCACTGTTTCGGAATAATAACATCAAAACTTTTCAATAATATAATATATAAATAATACAATAATTAATGATTTTATTCTTAAATAATATTAAAAAATGATATGAGAATAATATAATAATGTTTTTAAGGGTATGTTTGTGAATTGCGTACCTGCCACCTCGAGGGCACTTCTAATTATTTGTCTCGTGTGACGATAATCCAATACCAAAGAATCCGATTCAGCCACAAGGGGCTGTTATTTTCGTCACAAAACACTACACATTTTATCACAAAACATTACACACTTTCACTATAATGTTGTCTTTTTTATTTGATCAAGTAATAATCAAAAACAAATGTAGTTTATACAAATTCACCTTCGTACTCGGCGCAATGCCGCCATATTTCCTGTTGTTTCGACTATCCGATTCTATAATCCCATTAACTATAAAATAACATAAGAGAGGCATACTTAAAACATATTTTAAAACTAATTCTATTTGATAATATTTTATATCATATTAGCAATATAATTTACAAATTCTAATTTAACATAAGTTTTTAATTTAATTTTATCTTTTAAATATATTTGAAGCTGTTATTTAATCATCAAAAAAAAAAAATTTGAATAATTTCTATGACATTATAATATCTTATCTTTGACTGAAATTTTATTTTATGATCAATCATTTTATTAGTCAATAACAGTTTGAAGCAGAAGTTTAATATCTTATAACTGATAACGATAATTATATAATCCATGAATTCTGGATTTAAATTTATATTAAGTAATAGTTCTATATGTTATAGATTTATGGTTGTCATAATCATACCTTATAGTTATATAAAGTTAATTATAATATTTCATTGTGTATCATTCTTTAATTCTTTAATTAGTATATGTAAATAATATTAAGAAATATTTAGAAAGAAAAATAAAATTGATACAACATTGATAAAATAAAAAAATGCTGTGTTGTATTAAAGAAAAAGTTTAATTATATTGAATCAAATCTTATTTTTAATTAAATAATAAAGATATAATGAAAACTTTTATTGATAATTTTGATGATTTTTAATTATTTTTATAATAATGTATAACTCTTTAATTTCACAATGGAAACTGAAGTTGTAAAAAGTTAGCATTTGAACTTTTATTAAATGTAACCGAATAGTGCATGATATATAAATAAACAAAAAATAAATCTATTTGAATCATAGATTTTAAAAGACAATTGTTTATCGTATTATGATGTTTATTTATCATATTATTAAACAAGAATCAAAAAATAAAAGTTTATTTTCTCTAATTATAATCATTAGAAAATTAATGAAATTAAAAAAAAAAAAAATTATTTCTCATTATAAAAAATATATAAATTTTGATATTAATTTTGTAAGAAATAAGAAAATATAAATAATGCAAGTTTACGTAATTCTTAATAATCTCATTTTAGCTTTTTTTAATTAAATTATCATCATTGTAAAATATTTTTAATAAATATAAACTATTAATATAATATAATTAAATTTGCTTTATGATATTTTACATGATTTATAAATATATTATTTTTTATTCTATAAATAAAGTATACATTTTTTATATTGAAAATGAGAAAAATGTGTAAACATAAAAAAATCATAAATGAATTGAATAAAGTTGTATAAATATAGCATAGGATGTTCATTATGAACTTTTCATTCATTTATTATTTACACAATAATTTAAGAGATACATTATATCTTGTTTCAAATTTATTTTTTTATTATATCATTTCATGTAAAAATGTGTTTAACAATTATGTACAAAATAACTAAATTTGATTAGTACCTAATTTGTTTTATTTTTTTTAATAATGATTATAAAAACTATTACATAAACAATCATTTTTTTCTTTTTCTCTCTTCATTACAATATAAAAAAATCAATATTAATCACATTGATATTACAAAATTGACAATAACAATTTTTAAATATTCAAAATTTCAATAATTCAACAATAGTTTATTCAGAAATTTCTTAACATATATATCATTAAAATCATCTTTGATTTTTAAAAAATTTATGAAATTTATAAATAGATTGAAACTGTAAAGAGAGAGGGAGAAAGAGAAAGAGATGATAAAATATAATTATTTAATTACACTCTCATTAACATCATTCATTAATTTTTAAAGTATACTGTAAACTATTAAGTGAAAATATTTAATATTAAATTTTATTTATAGGTACTTTTGTTAAAATAAATTTTTATAATACCAAAATGCAATTATACATTTTGATATTTACTAAAAATTTTTAACTATTTTTCATTAATTTTCTTAAAAGAAGAAATATTAGTGATTTTACGTGTAATAAATAATACATCATTACATATTTACTATTTCTCATCCTCTATCAGTAAGAACAATTTTTTACCATTATTATAAAGGCAACATTTTAAGGCCTCGAATTTTAAAATTCGAACGATATACAATTCATTTTAATTATTTTATTAATTCACTGCCTTTAATATTAAAAATATACCAAAAATTATTATTAGTATTAAATGTAACCGAAGTAATAATTTTGGCAGTGAAAATTTTTACTATATATTATCTATCATAATACAGTAAAATTTTAAGTTCACATGGACGGAAATTGCTTTCCTATAATATGGTACTTGTGTAAAGCTACGAAAATTGTTTATATAAATTTATAAATAATTAAGAATTTCAACAAAGTAATGTACAACTGCCTGGAACAATTAACATTAAATTTAATAACTATTTATATAATAGTTCAATGAGTTTGTTTCACTTCTAACAACTGGGGGTAATTTTCAACTATGTTTAATAAAATTCCATCAATGTATGCTCTTAATTGTGTATTGACTTCTTGTTGCTCCTTTAAAGCTTGTTTTATCTGTAATGATTTGAAATAATATGATAATCAATATAATTAAATTTGAATAATATAAAATATTAACATATTCGTATATTCGCGGAATATTTTTGAAATAGATAAATTCTTCAAAACGAACACAATTTTATCTTTGATACAACGTCAGTTTATTTTTTCTAATACAAATTTAAATTGTGATTTATAACTCAATAAATAAGTCTCGACGGATATTTTTATATATTATTTATTGTGTTTGTTTTGATCTCTAAATCTAAGTTGATTTGATATTCATGAATATATTAA
This sequence comes from Apis florea, assembly GCF_048593485.1. Lineage (NCBI taxonomy): Eukaryota > Metazoa > Arthropoda > Insecta > Hymenoptera > Apidae > Apis > Apis florea. The sequence continues at coordinate 1,785,374 of NW_028256714.1, read as the reverse complement.
CGTATATTAATGCATAATTAAAATTTAACACATACTTCAGATATATTACAAGGTTCACCATTATCTCCAGAAAGTTGACTGTCTATCTGTAGTAAACATCGAAACAGTAAAAGAAAGAGAATGAAATAGACATATTCAGAATTATATTTTCTAAAAAAATAAGGATTATAATATACCTGATCTTGATTCATGCCAGCCAGTAATTCTACAGCAAGACTAGGTCCTTTTTCAACAGAATTATTACAAGGATTTAACATTAAAAGTTCACGGCCTGCCTGCAGAGCCGCTGCAGCTTGTAATTCATCTCGTGATTCTTCTAAACCTTAAAAAAAATATATTTTTTTTTATATAATAATATTATATAATCACAAATAAACTTTATTAATAATAACTTTATTAATTTAAAAGTATTTATAAATTAAAAATATATATATATATATACTTTTATTACAAGCTTGAAGTTGTGCTACTTGTTGTATTAATTCTTCTATTTTTTGTTGATCCTCAATTTTCATAGTCAGTTCTTCTTTAACAGCTTTAAGTTGATAATGAGCTTCGTTAGCTCGACTTATTGCTTGTCGTTCATTTTCACGAACGCTATCTATTTCTCTTCTAGCTTCTTCGAGATCGTTTTCTAATCGATTTTTCTCTATTTTAACTTTTTCGAGTTGCTCGCGTAACCTTGCTATTTCGTCTCTTAAACTAGTTTCTTCTAATTCTATTGCTTGCAATTTGATAGCATAATTTTCTAGTTGTAATTGACGTTCGCGTTCTAAACGACTTGCCCAATCTCTATGTCTTCGTTGTTCCGCCTAAAATATAATGTATCATATGTTTTATATGTCTTAATTTTACAAATAAAATTAACAATTATATTATAAAATAAAATAATAAGAAGAGAAAACTATTATTTACTACATTATCGATGAATGAAGAAAGAAATATAATACATAGTAACTACTTATTTAATAAAAATTACTTGAAGTCTTTCTTCGGCTCTAGTTTCAGCATCTTTGGCAGCTTCTTCTAACATTAATATTCTTGCCTGTAACGTAGCATTTTCTTGTTTTGCTCTAACATATCGTTCTTCTCCGACCGATTGAAAAGCATGCATTTGTTCTTGAATCATTTGAACCTGAAAAAATATATCGTATGTTAAAATTATATTATTCTATTTAATTGATATGTGTATTATATAATTATATGTTAGAGAAAAAATATATATATATATTTTTAATAGATATAGAACAAAAATATAAAGAAGCTTGTATAAAGAAATTAATACGATAATTTTTCGTTTAAAAATTCGCGTTTGTGCAAGTTCATATTATAGACTTCATAAAATAATGATTCTCAAATAATCTCATATTTGTAATATGTAGTATGTATATATTTATAACATTATTTGATACTCATATATAATAAAATTATATAATTATTAATGAAATTATTAATCTTCACATGTAATTTCAAATAATGATTTATCTTTGTAGATTTATAATTAGCTTATATCATATGTTCAATAAATATTATTAGTTTCAATAGTAGAATTTCAAACATAAATGTATTTAATGTGAATTTATCCTGCAATGAAATTTATACAAAATATGACTAATATTATTTTTTAGATAATTTTTTACTTAATACTTTTAATAATAAATTATTATTTATATATTAATTATATATTGAATTATTATTTAATTATTTATATTAATAATAAATTATTTAAATATTATTAAAATAAAATTTATATAAAATTTAAACAAGAATTCAAATATCAATTTTAGAATATAAATTGTAACAAAATAAATATCATTTTCATATCTATATTTAATATGAAGTGTAAATAAAGATTATGTAATATATAAATTGAGTAATTGAAATTTAAATTTAATCAATTAAAATGGAGAGTTCAATGATAACAATAAAATATTTTTGTTTTTTTTTTTTCTATATTTGTCAATTGCTCATATTCATTGAACTAGAAAATAACAATTATTGATTTCATATCTTTTCAAATTAAAAATGATAATAGATATCACAGTTTATCATATTATATATAAAAGTTTGTATATTTTATTTTTTCTTTTTTTATTATTATTATTATTTTATAGTTATTTACTTTTCTGTTATCAAATAAGACAATATATCAATACTTAAAAGATTACAATAATCGTAACGTAGTAAGATAAATTTGTATAATTATTATAAATGCTTTAAACATTATCATTAATTTAATTGCAACGAAACATATTATGTTTGATTTATATTTAATCGTATTTAATCATAAAGAAGAAATCTTATGATCTCGGTATATTGTCTTACTTGTTCAGTAAGCCGAGGACCACGACGACGAGATAATCGACTACCGCGAGAGGACGGTTGTCCGACAAATTGAAATTGGCCTTCCCACAAATCATATTCGAGGCCGGCTCCAGGTCCAGGAGACGGCCCCTCCCCGGAAGTTATTCGATTATCATGATCGTAACGTTCGATCGCACCTGTGTCTGACTGATCATCGTAATTGTTCAAATCCATTCTAATTCGTGATGTCTCATGTCACGCCTGTGTCAGGTAGACTCGTCATCCTCTTTAACTAATCCGATATAAAAGATTATTCCGTTAGAACGACGTGCAAGCACGCCGGTTCTCTGTTCATTCTTCTTTAGAAACAATACTATCGTCACTAACAACCTAACCTCAAAATTTCATGCGTTTACTATAAAATTGCGAATTTGAAGAATAAACGAGCGAATAATCTAATATGTACAGAGAGAAACACAACACTACGCGCACATCCGTTTCTTTGGGCGTACTTCGAATATAATCGTTCGTCTCAATCGCCCACTGTAAGCTGGGAGTAACCGAGAGGCTATTTGTGCACTCCATACTACGTATCGACTAACTCCACTGTATCGCATGTATCGTACATGATATGTTATATGTTTTGATCATTATTTCGTTTATTCTTATGCATATTTTAAAAATTTATTTAAAAATCAAATTAGTTTCCTCTTTTGTTCTCCTATTAATGAATTAGAGAATTTTAATTTTTTTATTATATATATTTATCATATATCTTCGAAAAAAAAATTTTTTTTACGAATTAATATATTTTATATATATATATATATTGTTATTAATCAATGTTTATATTTAAATTATAAATATTAAGATGATTTCTCCGATCAATAATGTATATTTATTTCATTATCAACTTATCCGTATAAAGTGATAATTTTGAAAGTACGCAAAGATACGCCCCTGATCATTTTACAATGCTTGGTTTATATAACTATCGATATATTTTACGTTTTAAAGTTAAAATTATCTAAAAAAACATTTGTATGCATAACTTTTATGAAAAAGTAAAAAAAAATCATTTATATGCATAAATATAACTAAGAATTAGCATTTTAAATGTGTAAAGATAAAAATAAAAATAATATTATTATATATGATTTAATTTACAAAATAAATAATTTTTTTTAGAATTATATATAAGCTCGGTAAATCTAAGAAAGCTTTAAATAGGATTACATAAAATACCATGTAAAATATATGTGATGACTGACTTGAAATATTTTACATGATTCTTGAATTGGAATTCATTATTATTATTATTCAATTTAGAATTCATTATTATTATTCAATTTTTTATAAAAAGTAAATCTCAAAATAATCAATTATAATGAGAAGAAAGAAGAAATTAAAAAAAGGCCAACCTTTCCATTCAATAAATCCTTCAGAAAATTTAGAACATGTCATATTTTATCTATATATTATATTAACCACGCAGTTTTCACTCTAAACTTATTAATTTTTATGATTTTTTTGAATATTTGAATAATTTAGTTTGTTTATCAATCTATATTATGACTAATCAATTTTATCATCTTGCATTGCTGATCGTATTACGTTTTTGTATTACGTTTGCATTGCATTTGTTTATCCAATTATCCAAAAAATGGTATATACATATTTATTTATTAATATACATATTACTAAATTAATAAAAGAGTGTTTATAATATATTATTATTTATATTATGTTTCATAATTGTTACTTTATTAATTTGTATTTATTTATTTTATATGTTTTTAAAATTTTATATGTTTTAAATTAAAAATAAGTATTATGTAACAAAATACAATATTATGATACAATAATGAATGCAATAACATTGAATATGATTTATTCGCTTATAAAATAAAAATCGAAAAATTATCGATAATTTTATTACAATATATGTATATGTAATTTTTTATTTAAGATTCAAAGAAACGCAAATTATGATGCAAAATTATAGATGCAGATTTAAAAAGGCAAAATTAAAAATTCATTAAATTCATTCCATGATATTATTATAGAAATAAATAATTTATTTGTTGTAAAAATAAATAATTTATATATATTTATGTTATAAAAATATGCATATTAATAATAGAACATCTAAAATTATTTTTATATTAAATAAATATTATAATGATAATATAAAGGAAAAATAATTAATTGAAATTCTCTTTTATTCAACAAATTTAAACAGAATTTCATCAGTATTTTGATTTTGATTTTGATTTTTCTATATATGATTCATAATTCATCTTCATTAATAAGTATGATAATAAACCTGTAATAAATATATCAATGAACAATATGCAATTCGATAGATAGGTAGAACGTGGAATTGAATCTATCTTAAATAAAAAATTACGTCTTAATAAAATACGTTACCTTATTTTTTACGCAATTCATTCAATTTCACTCGTAGTCGTGAAATTTTTTTTCAGAAATTATCATAATAATTAATTTCACGTCCATAAATTTATAATGCCGTGAATGAGTAAAAAGTGGAATATCAAGATCGAGTGTTTCGTAGTTTTCGTAGTTTTAAATTTTTATTATATTTTTATTAAAATTTATTAGTTATATATTATCCCATTATTTTTGTATTTTTCAATTTTAAGAAATTCAATTCTAAGAGGCAACTGATCGAGTAACTTCATTCATAAATGTATCATCTGTTTATTATTAATGCAGCATCATTAACTTTTTTTTTTTTCTAATGAAAATTCTATGATATCTTCATTCTTACTTTCTTTCTCTTTGTAAATGGAATGCTTCTGATATTTATTCGATGTAGAAGTTGACAGGGATTCATCACATCCTTCGCAAAAAACATCGTAATCTCTATTGAGTGCATCATTTATATCAGAATATAGAACAAATTCAGCGGGATAATTTTGTTTTGCATCTTTTCTTCTCTTCGCAGTCTACAGGTTCAGAAAGATCATCGTTTATAGCTGCCAAATAAAATCGGGAAATCGCTTTTTTAAAAGACCCTGTCCCCACGAATATAATCCTGAATATTCGAGGTTCTTTATTTATTATTAATTTTTTTTTTTAAATACCGTTTTTCAAATTACGTCTCTTTGAAATCAATTGAAAATTTAATTTTCACGTTCATTATTCATTTAAATCTCTCATTTAAATTTCATTATTATATGTTAATCATTATATTATCGACATTATAACTAACGACAGTTAATAGAAGAATATTAGAATGATCAGAGAAAAGATTCAAAATTTATAGAACATTTAACTTTATATTTAGAAATCTTGTGAAAGTAATAATAATAACTTTCAATTTCAATATCATAATTGAATGATATTGAAATCAATTTTCTATTTTTAAATTTATATTATTTTATTGCGCTGTCACTAACGCTGTTTTTTTTTATATATATATATATATAAGTGTATCTTCTTACTTCGTTAAATTCATTAAATTTTATATCTCTTTATTATAACGAACATGTTAAAAACAGTAATAGTTATCCACGATACCGGAACCATGATTCGCTCTAACAAATTTGAATCGCCGATTCAGATATTAATCGAAAGTGTTCAAAGAGTACTTTACACTTTAAAAATCTCCGATCACTTTTTTCAACATCGTCTACTTAATATACGTAGAAACGATTCATAATTAATCAATCTTTATACTTTCAAAACAATCGGTATATAGCGTAACGATAGTGGGGAAGACTAACAATAAATATAAAAGATAATTACGCTAGCAACCGGAAGCCAGATTTACCTGTGCTGGTTGCACTAAAGGGTGCAATCTGTCGCTTAATCTTCGCCGTGTATCGCGACACAGAGACCAATAGAAAACAATGCTAGCGATGCACAGTGACAAAAGAATTAGTAATACAATATTGAACCAAGAGAAACCTTTTGATTCTTGGGAGTGTATATCATTGTAATAATGCGGTGAATAAAATCCAGGATGATATGGATAATACGGATGAAAATGAGGATAGGGTGGTGGATAGTAAATGTAAGGTGGAGGAGGATGTGCTGGATGAGGTTGATGGAATCTGACGTCATCTGCGGAATTTTCGGAGGATCTTGATCGAGATGGTGATCCATAAACTGTATTAGTGGCACACATCTAAGATCTTGATGATTTATAAAGTTTCCTTTCCTTTTCAAACATTAAGTTTATACGTTTTCTGCAAATTCGGTGAAATTACAGATTTTACGCTCATATCGTACGAATCGTAAGAGCGATAATTTTGTTTCACAATGATGATAAACGTGAGGTTAAACATCATTTTTTATAGATAAATTTTGACACGTTGAATATCAGAAATAAGAGTAATTTGCAAAAAAGTTATATATCGATAATGATTTTGATTGTGAGAAACTTCAAGTATTTGAAATGTAATAATATAAAATGATATATATATATATATATATATATATATATCACACATATAATATCAACTAATAAATCGAATTTAAGTTAGATTAATAATTAATGACAATTGTACTTACTTTATGATTGAGATCAATGACATCATCCTCGAGAGAGACATCGCTGTACATATCGTCCGCGGGATCACAGTTGGAGCTTATACCAGAACTATTGAAGCTCCCACTTCGATAAAGTTGACTAAACAAAAATCACTGAATATTATAAAGTATTCTACACAAAAACAAATTTATAAAATATTGTTTTAAATAAGTATTATTCAAAATTATATATATAATATTTAAGATTAAAATTAAAAGTATCATATTGCTAAGTGAATTATATTTTCGAAATAGTATATATTTGGAAAAATGGAACGTTGTAACAGGATGAATATAGATAACGAGGTAAAATGTTCCATAAAATATATTTATGGAAGTATAAAAGGAAACGATATGTGGAAGTGCGTATGCAGACAGTGCCCACGCTTTAGAAAGTCCATCGGTTTGCGTTTCGTGAAAGGATCGACTTGACAATTATTAGTTAAATAAGGATACCCTAAGGTTCTTCCTATGAAATGTAAATTCTTCGTTGCTGAATAACACGATCGCTATTGTTATCCCATGACGTCAACTCGCCGACTCCTCGGATGAAATAAAAATATCTCTTCCAACTTTCTACAGATACTTTTTCACGCTTATCAGGCTAGTGTACAGAATTTTTGAATTCGTAAATTCATTTTATGCGCATATTTTTATTATTAACAATTACAATGCTTTTCAAAACATTGAAAAAAAAAAAAAAAGAAAAAAAAACAATTTACATTGTACATTAAGATAAATCGTAAAACCTAAATAATTAACGGTTCGTTCTTACCTTGCTAATGCATTGGAACTAAGTCTCTTCCTTCCGGAACTAAAAAATAAAAAAAAAAAAAAAAAAAAAAAGAAAGAAAGAAAAAAAAATATGACTGTGAAAAATATTCTTACGTAATAGAATATAATTTTATATAATTTTTAAAATGCTATTAATAAATTTCAGCCTTGTATTATTTTTCCGTTTAATCATCACTGTATGTTCAATCCAACATTACGATTTATATTATTATAACATTTACTTTAATATCGAAAAATTAATGAAATAATTAATCTTAATAAAAATCTTTTCGAACAATCTAATATCCCATCTGTCAACCAAATAAATCGCAATTTCTATAAATGAATCAAATAATCGAAGAAAATAGACGAAGGCTAAAATTTATTATGAAATAGTAAATGAAGCCAAGAAAATACCGTATATATCTATTTAGCGATATGATCGTGAAAGAGAATCAACAATTTGATTCTATTCTAATGTCACTGGCAAGGATACAATGTTCAATTTCAAATATAGTCTTCCGTATAAATAGACAAGATACGTATATACTGTTGATCACACTAGATATTCGATGCATCTTATATTAAATTATACAATACAAATTATACAAGATAACATATAATAAAAAAATTATATCGGTACACAAGAAATACTTACTATTAAATATTTACTATTTTATTTTACAATCATATTTTAATGAAAGTATGAAAATAAAGTACAATAACGAACAATGTTGCAATTTTGAAAAATTGAAACGCAAAATAATCAAGCAATCGAAAACTTTTGTAATCAATTGTATATACTCATAGATATATTTCGATATTCAATAATAAATGTAAAAGTGAAAACGTTCAATTAACGAAACCGTTTTCTTCTTTTTGTTCCTTCGAATAATCAACAAATCGACATCATTCATTACAATGGGACGAATATTAACTTGTTTATTTATAATGGATCGATTGTCATGACTCGAAAATAATGAACAAATTGTGAATACTATATATAATTACAAATATAATTACAAATACATTGTTCAACTAATTGTTTTCGTGAAGTAAATATTATCTTGGAAAATTCTTGTGATGTAATCATGAATACTAAAATGGAAAAGCATTGTACGCGTTATCTATAATATTGTCTTCGCGCTATAACATTTTTATAATATATATATATATATATAATTATTTATGTATTAATTATATATATTATATATAATATTATATATATTATAACTGGTAACAACTTCCTCCTTGTGTTATATAAATTGTTAGAAATATGTTAGTATGAAATTTAATAAAAACTCTTCACATCCTATCCTTAGATATTGAAGACAAGTTTTTTTTTTCAGTTTATTAACACGACTAGACGATCGTAATTTATCAATCGATTCCATAGAAATAATTTTTTTCATACGCCAATCTCGTTCCTGATTTTTTTTTTTTTTTTTGAAAATCGAAAATTCTTCCGTAACGAATTTACACTTGATTATAATACTGATGCGTAAATTTCCTTTTTATTCGCTAAATCACGTGCTATATTCGACCTAACTTTTCGGCTTAACAATCGGAATTAATAATGTTTTCTATCTTTTATAAATATTTGGTGTTCTGTACTTTAAATATTAGAGGTTTAGATTCTAACATTCAAAATTCTGATAATCAGAATTCGAGTTCTTTTTTTAAAAAAATAACAAATTCGAAATTTGAATATTAAATACAGTTTTATTATTTTTAAAAATAATCTAGCGGTAAAAAAAAAAAAACATTATATAGAATAATTAAAACTAAATGCTAATTAAAATTAATTGAAAAAAAATTTAAATCATTGAATTGCATTGAAACATTAAAATTGTTTGAAATATATAATATAATATAAATAACTAAAAAAAAATAAAATTTAAATTATTATTAAACTTATTAAATTATTCTATTTATTATAGCAAAGTAAATTTTTTCAGTGAAATTAATAAATGAATAAAATAGATGAATATAATAGAATTAAATAAGAAAAATGGATATTAAAAAAAGAGACAAATTTAGGATTTTTTCGAAAAAGAAAATAAACAAAATCTTACCAAGGCGGTGTTCGCCTAAGTGATGTCCGTAGATAAGAATGTCTTCTTATAGTTGAATTGGGGCTTCTTGGGTTTCTAATTAAAATAAAACAAAGTTTACAATATAAACTATTTTACATTATTTATAAACTAATTAATTATATTACATTTTCACGACATGTAAATTTCAATCTTGATAATTAAGAATTATTCAAAAATATGTTCAAAAATTTTGCAAATTCAAAATAATGTACCAATTCTTATGTTGATGATTTCCTTTTTTCATATAGTTATTTGAAAGAAAACACACGAGACGGCAATTAATAATTCTGAAGAATATGAAATATAATAAGATATTCAATTTTATTTTCTCTTTTCACGTGAAAGTTTTTTCTACATATTAGCAAAGCATTAATTTGATCGTGGGAATAGATCTGTTTGAATGATATACATATAAAATGTGAGAAAGTCTGTATTAAATTTCGTGTCAACTACAATATACTTAGTGCAAATATGTTCATCATGAATATTTTGACAGAATGATTTTGAAACAACATAAAATAAATATTATACTATAAACGATTCGTATATGAATAATTTTATATCTATAAGTTATTTTAAACGAATATCAAAATATTATTCATTATATTTCAATAAAAACAATTACAAAATATTTTTAGTATTTTTAGTACAATTGTACTTCATTTTTGACCATAAATTTATTTTTATCCAAAATATGAACGTAATTTTTTAATAATTCTCATTTTATATGTATAACGCTCATGATACCCTCTACAGGCCACATCGAGAAACTAAAGTTTACCGAACTTAAAAATGTTCGCGCGCAAAATTACGACAATTTGTGTATTATCGATACTATTACATAAAGGACAATCAATGCATAAGTATATATAACATATATGTATATATAGAGAAAAAGAAAGAGAAAGAGAAAAGAATAAGAGAGAGAAAAGAGACAACGAACTTACTTGAAAGAACTAGTACTTGTGGGTGAAGGTGCAGAACTGCTACCACCCGGCGATTCCACCCCGTCATCAGCGTCACCTTCGACAGATCCAAATGCTTCGTAGCTTTCCTCTTCTTCGTGATTATTCGATTTATTAGATTTAATGTTACAAGATGATGCGATGGCATCAACGTGTTCGGGACTAGCGGAATAATGCCCAGAGTCTTGAAGATTCGGATTGACCAGATTATGCAAGTCTACCGACATAGAAAGCGGACCACTTTGGCTCCATTCGACAGCACCAGGAGCTCCGTTTACATGACCACCCTCGTTCTCCACACGATATGATTGGCGGGTGCTCGGTAAGATGGCGTCACCATCACGAGCTACGTCACTGTCAGACACGACGACACGTGATGTACCCACGCTATTAGTTGGTGAAACATTTACACCAGGCGAACGGGAGCTTACCATCCTTCGTTATCGGCCAGATTGGAGCCGAAGCTCGATGAATAACGAGAACTGAGAGATGTCCAAGGTCTTTCGATTATTGAATACTTCACTAGTAGAACCGATCGTTACTGAAAAACGTTCTAATAAGTCAGATATTCAAAAACATTAAGAGAATAAAAAAAATGAAATAGAATGTAACACGATTTTCGTTTTATTTCTATATTCTTTCTAATCGACAAAATAACAACAAACAATATCCCTAAGAGAGAAAAAGACAAAGATAGATTTTAATTATAAAAAAAAATTATTACGGAACCATAAAAAAATTATTTTATGGAATAATAAGTTGATAATCTATATGTGAATGTTATTTAATGAATATGCAATAGTTTAGAATCTAAGAAAAGCGTGAGAACTTAGCGCACTAAGTCATGGTACACCGAGTCAGACCTCAACGATACGAGAAGTTATAATTAAATACTACAGTATACAGTATATTTGTATTATTCAATGTTAGAAGAACATTTTCTTTTTTTTTTCCTATAGCATATAAAATATTATATATTTATTATATTAAATAGATTGAAAAAAATATCAATTATTCAAAATTGCACGTCAGATAAAAGAAAAAATTTTGACAAGTTATTCAAGCTATTCATGTTCATTTTATTGTCTTATAAAAAATATCAAATGTGATATGATAAACATTTATATATATATATATATTTTATATTTATATTTATATAACATAAGAGAATATAATTGATTATAGACAAGAAAATAAAATAAGGAAAAAACATTTAATTATATATCTCACGATAATTTTAATTTTAATTTTTTGAAGAATTTTAAAATATCAGAAGATAAAAATAATCAATCATTAATTTTCTACTAAAAATTAAGGCTCATTTAAAATAAATATTTGATAAACATTTTATTATAAAACTAAAAATTTTATTGATATATTTAAAAAAAATATAGATGATATTTATATCGTTAATTCAAAAGAATAATAATATAATTGCAAAATTTTTCAGAAAATAAAGAAAATTATTTAATTTAGTTAATTTAATCATATTGAAAAGAATTATCGACACATTTTATTTATTATTTTAAATTCTATTAATCATAAAAAAAATGTTAAATTTTTTTAATGAATAAACATAAATTGTTATAATAGTATTATAAGTAAAAAATATTATTAAATTAGTAAAAAAATAAAAAAGTATAATTAATATAATTGTTATTAGAAAAATTAAATATATTTATAATTTGGATATATTCGAATTATCGAATTATTATTAATTATATTAAGTATTTAAAGTCATATTTTATTAAAAATTTACAATTTTACAATTTTATCACAATTCTTCTAACTGATAATTTATAATTTATTATGCAGCAGGAATTGAATAAAAAATATTAAACAAAATATGTAATCATGGATCATCTAATCCTGATTTATCTTATACTTGATTATTATCTTATATCTGATTTATCTCATATTAATGATATTATTAATTCAATTGATTTTCATATTCATATTGATGTTGAATATATTTCGTATAATATTATTTATATAATGAGTGAAATCATATTAAGATGTTCAAGATGATGATGAAAAGAAGCATTCATAAAAACTTTATATTTTAATAATCTATATATATTGAATTATAATTGAAAATCGCTATTTGAAAAGTAAAATCAAAAAAAATTTTATATGTATATACATATATATATACATATATATATATATATATATATATATATATATATATATATATATATATATATATTAATCATAAAATATATATATATATTTCCACTTTATAAATGTAAAAATTTTAAAATACTTATTGTAACGTTTGATATCGTTTTTTCAGCAAAAAAAATATGTAATTTTAATGAAATATATCTAGTACTTCTTTAAATAATGAATATTTCATTCATTTACACTATCTTCTTGTTTAATTAAATTACGAACATGAAAAAAAAATATATATATATATATATGTAAACAAATGATTTATATATAATTAATTGCATATTACAAAAAAAATATGTATAATTTATATAAAACAATATAAATAATATAATAGCACGAGTTTAATGATTTTAAATAATTTTATGCATATATATCATGTATGCATATATTTATATGTATATATATTTTTTATCAATTTATTAATTTATTGGTAATAAATATTAACACATATGTTAATACCAATCAATTTTTCGATCATTTAGAAGATATTTGTATTTATAATTTTTTATAAAAAGATTATGAAATAATTGAATAATTAAATTTAATATTGCATATATTTTCATGTTACATATTAATTATCAATTAGAATAACAAAATTTTCTTAATTTAATTAATTTATCAAATTTTCTATTATTATTTTTTTTTTATTTTTTTCTTTTTAATATATAAATGAATATGCTAAGTCTTACTATAAATACAAAGATCTTTATTAGCATTATTATGACTAGTTACGAAAATTATCCACGAGATAACTGGCGTCTCGGTTTCCAGGTACTTGTCACTCGGAACGGAATGCATAGATGCGTTTCAAATAGTCGGGAGATTCCAGTACGCTATTTAGAGCAAGCTCGAAAGTATAGATGAAGAATATATTTAACGCTTAATAGCGTATATATCTAACCTTAATTATGATGACATGGGAATATCATTAGTTTTGCCATTATTTAAATTCTAATGAAAGTAATATGGCTTTTTTTACAAATTGTTTTAATTTGAAAATATTATAATGATCAACATGAATATTTCACGTTTTGCAATTACAACAATTAATTTTAACAATTATAAATATATATATATATAATATATATATATATATTGCAATATGTTTTTATGCGAAATATTATTAAAAATATTATTTACTATTTAATTGAAAAAAATATAAATATCAGTATCCTAATTATTAAATAGTTAAGTATTAAATAGTTATTTTGAATCTAAATAATATATGTTATTCACTGGTTGACTATTGTTCAGAATTTATTTTTATTCTGTACTAAAGAAATAACACAAATAATATTTAAAAATGAAATTAAAATATTACATTAAATTTAGTATTATTTGTTAAAATAACTTTGTTAAAATAATTATTTTGTATTTTGTTAAACAATATTTGTTTTATATTAATAATTTTATATAAAATTATAATATTTAAAGAATATGAATTTAAAAAAAAAACAGCAGAACGTTCCTTGCATTGCTGTTCGTTCGTTGACTCACCTTGAACAGTAGATATATATATAATTTCAATAAAATATAGAAAAATTATATTCTCGATATATGAGTTTGTCAGTTTTGAATAATCTGTCACAAAGAAGTAAATAAATTTATTATAAACGCATAAAAGTTAAATACAGAACGTACAGAAAAATTGAAAATCCGAGGCAGATGCACCTTTCTGTCACCTGAAGTAAACACCTGTATACACTAAACTTAATCAAGTAATAGATCCACAAAAAATACACACAATAAATATCTTTGACACAGACAGGTACACCCGCACGTAAATTAGTTAAATGCACAATTTCAAATTTAAGACTATAAATGCATGGACACAATGATCTCTGGCAATTGCGAATAAACCAACGAAAGCACAACCGAATCGTAACACGAAAATGAACGAAACGATTAGTCGAGAGGAGCTATGGCAGGTACGCATGCGCAACGAAACAGGAATGTCGTGAATACACGAATACGTTTACTACACCTATATACACCACACTAAACATCACGGTCGTACCCGCAGGTACGAGAAAGCACCAGTGTTTCTCAACCTACGGAGTATAAATTTATTGAAAATTTAATTTAAATAAGACTATAGCTCTTTCTTCAATCTATTAATTTGTTGATTAATTTTTATAAATAAAACAATTTGTTTCAAATTAATGTTATCGCAAATAAGTTAGTGATATTTTGATGATTTAATTGATTCCAACAAAACACATATAGATATTTCTTTAAAAATAGTTGTTTTCAATATTCTTTTATGATGCTGTAATACCATCCGAATTTTTCTTATAAACTTCTTTATAAACTAGTTCTTGCATTTGCATTCTGAGTAACATTCTTTTGTCAGCAGGCAATGTTCTTATATGCGGTAAAAGACTCATAAGAAAATAATAATTATCATCAAAACGATTGCCTTCTAAAGGATCTACTGGAATACCAATATTAGTGTCATTGTCACCCATGAGCACCTGTTCAGGAGAAATATTTTGTAACATCATTTCGTTTTCAGTAAGATTATCGGAAACACTTTGAAATTCAAGATTGTCAAAATTTTCCTCAGGTTCTTGTTTCACATCTATATGATTAACAGCATCGATCTTTAATCCGTTATCGCTATTTATCGACAGTAGATGATTCGCAATCGTATTTCGATCTTCCATACTTCTGTTTGTTACCGACGAACCATTCTGTATCAAAGCCCCATCGCTCTCGCTTTCACTAGGTACCCGATCATCATCTTGACAAGAATTACTTCGTTCCCAAATAGGAGGACGAGGTAACATTTGTTCTTTTAAAAATTGTAAACTTTTGAAATGTATCCATACTGGCCTATTTCGATGAAATTTACTTTTGCGATAAACTTGATCCTTTTTTAATTCCGCTCGAAAAGTATCTCGCAAACCTTTCCATTTTGCTTTTAATACTGGTTCTGAAAAATGTGAATACGAAGTATTTTAACTATATCATTTATTTAATTAAGTAATTTATATGTTTAATACTTCATCAATTTAGTTAATTTAATAAGATTAATTGATTTCAATTGAATTATAAAATTATATTAATACATGCGCGCACACACGCTCGCACATACTATATTTTATTAAAGTATATGTATATTATATTTTATGATATACATACGCATATAAAATAATGTATAATATATAATAATGTAAAACATCATTTTTATAAAATATAATTATGAATTAAAATATAAATAACAAAAATTACAAATAATGGAAATAATTTATAAATAAATGCGATGAAAAATTTATTGACTGTTTGTACGCATGCGTCTTTAACTAACAAGTTTGTACTTACAGACAATTTAAATCTTTCTCAGCTTTAATACGGTAAACAATAATAAATTATAAGTTATCAGTTGTTCATAGAATAAAATGTTAGTGATATTAAGATTTATATATTAAATTAAAATTATAAATTGATTTAAAATACAATATAATCAATAATATATCACTATAAAAAAGTAAGGTTAACTAGATCACTATTCACGAATATGTGAATGTGTAATTCACAAATACATTAAAATATTATACAATGAAATCAAGTAATATTTGCATCATCAAAACATACATACATATTTTATGTATATATTTTTATATAATAATTAAAATAATTGTAATATAAAAAATTTTTCTTACATATGAAATTTTAAATATTTTATGCTATTATTATAAAATTTAAATCATTAAATAAATACATAATGAGTATATTAAAAATATTATTTTTTAATATTAAAAAAATAATTTAAATAATTTAATATTTTAATAATTCTTTTATTATATTATAATAATAACAATTTATGTTTAAGTATATAAGTTTTATTTTATTATAAATGAGACTAAAAATTTGTTAATAGAACGAATCATAAAAATGCGCGCGCGAATGAGATATATGAAAAACGATTTCAGCAATGCACCTACTGGGTAACTTGAATATCGATGCAATTTCCATCCAAACGCGGTTCGTCACCTCGCGATTATGATAAGAGATATGCCTTTGGTTCCAAAGCGCTGGTCGCTTATAAACTTCGGCAATTAACCGATTTGCATCCATCTTCACTTCGTCCCTCATTTTTACAAATTAAATGAAAAATTTTTTTCTATAATTTAAACAAAACAAAAAAGCACAGTATTAGTTTGTCAATCCGATAGGAACAAAGTATGGGCGAATACTAGCGCCGGGATAGCGATTAGCGCGCAGGACGCTCTTGGGTAACGATCGATTCGCATTTCGCCCTCATCTTGCCCTTGCTAGCGCGAATAACTTCATCTTTTCTTTCTTATAACTTATCATTTGGATATTGATTACATTATAAATAAATTACAAAAATATATTTTAGTTAATGTATTTTTAACTTAATATTTTTAAATTATAAAAAAATAAGTATTTTTCATATTGATAATTGTTAAATATAAAGTTAAATATTTTTTTTAATTTAACAAAATAATTCATTAATATAAATAACAAAAGTTTTAGAAATAGAAAAAATACAGATGAAATATATATTTTAGATGTTGAATAATATAAAAGATCTTGAATTAATAGCACAAGGTGCTGAAGCACGTATATATAAAGGTACTTATTTAGGAAAATTAACATTAATCAAAGAAAGATTCAAAAAAAAATATAGACATCCAGATTTAGATATGCGTCTCACAAAAGATCGAATAAAAGCCGAATGTCGTGCTATACTCCGTGCTAAAACTGCAGGTAAAACAATATGAATATCAATAATGTATTAAATTTATATTTTCTTTTTTCTAAAGAATTTTCTTTCTTTTTTTAAGGAATCACAACACCAGCTATTTATTTGATAAATTTAGAACGACGATGTATTTATATGGAATATATACAAAATGCAATAATATTAAAAGATTTTCTTGATAAAAGCGTTTTGAAAGAAGAAAATATTGATCATTTGTTAAATTTTATAGCACAAGGACTTGGAATACTTATTGCTAAATTACATTTGAAAAATATAATTCATGGGGATTTAACAACTTCCAACATTCTTTTAAAAAATATTGACAACAATTATATTGAAAAATATGATGGTATATAATTATAATTTATTACAATTAGTATTATTTTAATAATTTAATTTTTTTTCATTGTAGTTGCGAATAATTTTGTTATAATAGATTTTGGATTAGCTCGTATAGAATCGAGCATAGAAGATAAAGCAGTCGATTTATACGTTCTTGAACGATCATTATTAAGTGCACATTCAGAAATACCTTCATTATTCTCAAAAATATTTGATACTTATCAAATACATTATATAAATAAAAATCAATGTAAAGAAATTGTTTCTAAATATAAGGAAGTACAATCACGAGGACGAAAACGATTAATGATCGGTTAATTTCAATATATTTTTTATAAATATATTGGTATTTTATTAACATATTTTTTATAATTTATACATGATAAATATATCTTAAATAAATTATATTAAATGAAATTTGAAGTATACTATTTTTATTTAATATGTATAATTTGATATTAATTAGTTTTGTATTTATAATCATTTTTAGAAATATTAAAATAATGTATATTAAAATTATAAATTGATATTTTAAATTTATTTTTTATTTATATAATTTGTTAAAACTAAATTTTTAAAGACCATTATTTGTTATAAATAATATATTCAAATATGAATATATTGTTATAATGTATATTAAATCTTATAAATATTGAGCAATATAATTACTTAAAATGTTTATTTATATTAATTATATATATATATATATATATATATATATATATAACATATATATGTAATTTTTATATATTAATTATTTGCATATAATCTAATTTGGCATATGCAATACTTATAGCATAATTTACATTGCTTATTTATATCAATGATATATAATAAAAAATTTTAAATGTAAAATAAAAATGTTTTGTAATTATCATTTAAAAGCATTGTTTTAATAATGAATAATTAATCTTTTAAATTTACTAATTTTCTATGAAAAATGATTTTTTAGAAGATGAATAATTTGTATGTAATAATATTTAATTTCATATAACAAGAGTTATCCAAGTAAGTAACAAATAATTCTATTGTATGTTTATTAAATGCACCATAAATTCAAAACATATATAATCTATATGAAACTGTTTTCCACAAAATATAGATAAATTGCATACTTGATTCTTGAAAAATATTATATGCATTAATAATTTTAATTTAAAAATAATTAATCAAAATGTAATCCTGAATATATAATGATCCACGTGACCTATGAATAAAAATATAATATAATATAAAATTATGATTTTAAAGAGCTTAAAACAAATAAAATTAAATAACTTCAAATTACCAAAAAACCAGCAAATGATGTCATAAAACCTTCTTTAGTTAATTCCCATATACCACCAAATTCTTCTTCGTCAATTTGTTGAAAATTACTAAAATACAGGTATGTAACACCTGCATTAACTAATACAAATCTAGAATATAAACCATATAATATATATATATATAATGTATATATATGTATATATATTATGTAAATATATATAGATCTACATAAAACTATTTTAACTTACAATAGTAGGGCTATAAAACCTTTTAAAGGTATAAGACCCCATCCTATACCAACTATAATACCAATTGCTTGTCTAGCCCAATATATAACATCCAAAAATTCTTCCTATAATAATTAAATTGATAAATGAGTGAATAAAAATAAACGAAAAACATAATTAATCAAAGTGTGGTTATGTTTACTTTATCTGGCCATTCGGAATTAGCTGTTATCGCACGTGTCCATACACTTAATTCACATTTATTACCATTTCCAATCTTTTCAGATTTTGATCGTGACATTTCTACACCTTCTCAACTTAACAATATAAACCATATAACAAAACTCATTAACATTTCCTAAGTAAAATGAATTCCATGTACTTTTATTTCCTTAAACGTTCCACTACTATACTTCCATCTCTTGAATTATGGAAATGCCAGATTTCATACAATTTTTCACGCACGCGCATTAACTTACTATATTTTATAATAATTTGTTATATTTCTTTGAATGTTAAGTACATTTTTAATATAATTTGATGCTTAATATTTTAAAGCGTTATCAACAACCTGTAAAATTATTAATTTTTCTAATTTATGTATTTTATATATTCAACTTAAAAATGATTTTAAGTATGTATTATGTATATAATTATTTTAAAATTATGTATTTAATTTCAATATATTTTGATTTTATAATAAGTATATCAATGAATATTTTTTTAAATTTTTCATATAAATATTATTTTATTGAAATAAAAAAAATTATATTCTTATTATAACAAATAATTATATTTTTAAAATTAATTAAAAAATTAATTATATAAAATTATATAAATATACAAAACTATTAATATATAAAATAAAAAGAATAATCAATATGCTATGTATGTATGGTCTTTATTTACTAGTGTGTTATATTGCATGATTAGTAATCATATCAAAATCTGCAATTATTAAATTATTGATAATATATGTTATAATTATTATATATATAATACAATCAATAACAGATTTTGAAATATGCTTAATTGCAATATATATATACATAAATGTAAATACAGGAATGTAATGAAGAAAAAATGTATGTGTAATTTTTTTCGCGCATATATATATATGTATATGAATGTGTGAATATCACTCATTCTAACATATATACAGAGTAATTGCATTTAATATATTTCCACACTAAAATATAGTTTATTACAGGTAATCTTTTTGGTATAATAATAATTGGTGTAAAAAAAAAAATTATATATTAAATTTTAAAGAGTAACTTTTATATAAATATCTTAAAAATTGAACGAGTTTTGATAAGTATATAAAATGATTCTGTTTTGGCACAGTTATTTAACTCTTATTTTATATTTATAGAAACCAATACAAATTTTCTTTTGTAAATATATATATAATTAACTTACATTTTTATATATATTTTAAAAAATCACCTGCAATGTAATATGTATACAAATATATATTAATTACATGCATTTAAGCAAAATTACAGATATATATGTTTACAAAAATTATATTAGAAGTAATTAAATTACAAATTTGTCAGTGAATATTATTGAACAGTGAATGAAATTATTAACAATAAAAAATATTATAATTAATTTAAAATTTTTATAATACTAATTTATATTATTTGAAAATATTTCATATTAATATATGATTTAATGTATATTGCATTAATTTTATTTAATAAGATTCAAAATAAATAACTGTTTAGTAAAAAAAAAATTAAAAATTATAATCTATATGATTGCAAAGATTAATATTTATAATTGTAAAGATTAATATTTAATATGTTAAAATACAACAATCACATTTTGTTTCAGAATTTGTTTAATTAAATTTAGAAAGAATATTTTCAGTTTAATATGTAATATTATTATATGATTTGAATTTCTAAATATCTGTATGCAAAAGGACTTAAGTGTTTTATTAGTTATTATACTTATTAATTAAATCCAATAGATATTTATATCAAATAGATGTTCAAATTTATTTGTCTATGATAACTGCAAATATTACTAATTTACCTATGTGTAATTTTTTTTACATATATATGTACATAGGTCTTTGCTATTCAAAAACTAGCTTATAATATATTTATGTAAATTTAATTATGTTATACTGATGTTTTGCTATATATTTTTACATCATACAAAAACATTACTTGTAAAAAGCCATTCTTTTATAAAGAATATATATAGTAAAAAATTTTTTCGAAATTATTCTTAATTATAATACATTTTTAACAAGATATAAAATAGCAAATACAACTTACAAATATTGCAAAAAAATTCTTGGAATATAATAATATTTTATAATATCTTTTTCCAATTAATTTAATTCAAAATTTAGTTAGTTTTTCTCTCATTCACATATATCATATATATTATATATCCATTATATAATGTTTATATATTTCATTATTAAATTTTCATAAATCAGTGATAATCATTGACAATATCATATTTTTTATAAAAATCTTATAATTTTCTTTTTATTGTATGAAAAACAAAATATTTATTATGTTATATGGCACATTTCATTTTATAATTTTTGGAATATGCACTTATCAATTCCAATTATATTTAAAAATTGTTAAATAAAAATAACATAATTTAATAAAAATTATATGAAAACAAATATAAAAGATTATAAACAATAATTAATCTGATTTAAATAAAACTGTATGTTTTAATAATCACAGGTCTGTTACAGGTCTGATTGTATGAAAAACAAATTAAAATAATTATTGTGAAATTAAAAGAATTAACTCCGACTAATTAAATAATATGTATAAACATTATTTAATGTCATTAAAAATACATTGTGCTAATTTTTTGGTAATAGATTAGCAATTAATATAATTAAAATAATTAAAATCAAATATAATTTATATTAAAATCTATTATTTCAAATGTACAGATAAACAATGTATAAATATTTGAATAGTAAAACAAATATGACACGATTCATTTTTCAAATAATATCATTCACAATATCAAACAGACCTTTTTTTAAAAATCTGAAGGAATGTAGAAGTATTTAATATGTTTTTTATGAAAATAAAAGTTTTAACGTATTGCAATGAAAATATTAAATGATTTGAGTATATTAAATACAAATACTTACTCCTAAATTAAAAACTGTATTGTAAATACAGTTTTATAAAGAAACTATAAGATTTTTAATGATATCTTAGTAATAAGTTGGTACTTTCTATAAGACGTCCAGTACCCTGTCCCTAAATATTTTATTAGCACTTTTTTGTGTATTTGACTTCATATGGCACAAATACAAACATGTCACATATATTTTTTGTGCCTTATATAAAATACTTTGATGAAAGATATTTTAATAAGTATCCAGTCAATGATATTAACTTTTAAATTTTTTACTCCATTAAGTCACAATCAAACATCAACTACGTCATTATTGTAATTGAAATTTGAATCACGTAAAAATGAAGTACGTCGAAGTTTAAAATTTATTCGGTTTTCTTCAACCGTTTTCGGCGCTTCCATTACCTAAAAATATAACAATTCCATAGAATTATATTTTACACAAAATAATATTTCAAAGTAACAATGTTTTTGTGTTATATCAAAACAAATAAAATTTTTTGAAAAAGTTTTGAAAAAAAACTGTAATTATCGATTCATGTTCAATGGATTTCAAGCGCAAAACAATTTGTTTAAGCTCTTGATAAAGGTTTTAGGTATGAAATTTTAAATGCATTTTTTTTGGAAATTACATCAAGTGATTAAAAAAAAAAGACATCACATAAGGTACCTTGATATCTGGTTGGTTGATAGAACGTTGAAGCACCGACCTCCATGCTGCAGGTGCGGTATGCTCTAAAATAATATATACAGCAAGGCTTCTTAATTTAAGGATTCACATGCATATTTACAATATACTTGGGATTAATAAGGAAATTATACATAATTAAAATTTATGCGTGAATAGAGTAGTACTAAATACATTGAGCATGCAATAAAAAAACGCATTTTTAGCTTACCATTCTCTTTCCTTTCTGTTTTATTTTTGTTTAAACTAGCTGCCAATTCTCTGACTGATCTTTTCTCTATACTTGCATTGCTTAAAGAACTAGCAGTACTACTTGTTGATAATGTCGGTGGTAAAGAAGCAGGACCACTTACACCACTATCTGTTGATTCATCAAGAGCATCTCCAGAATCAGGTGTATTTCCAGCTGAAGTATTTGGACTAGAACCATCGCTTAATAAATTAAATTCACCTAAAAATTAAATAAATCATATATATCATAAACAATTTTTTATTAAATGATTTATTTTTTTCATACCAGATTTTCTATCAGTGGCCATACTCCAAGGTCTTGGTTTTGGAGCTGTTATAGGCGGAATGGATTTAGTTTTTGAAAGACCGTTGTTTTTATTATCTGTCGTCGAACTATTTCCTTTGGTTAAAGATCTTAATACTGGAGATTTCGATGCCTCTGAATTATTTTTCATACTGCTACAATTTGTGGGACTACGAAGATCAAAACCAGTCGATCTTAATTTAAGAGAAGGCAAAGGTTGATTTACAGTCTTATCTATTTCTACTATAGATTTTTTTGTTAAACTTTTTCTATTTTCGTGATCCTTAGGAACAATCATATCTTTATCTGAAGAATTTGTAGCAAATGTTTGTTGTAACATTTTATTTTCATCTGAATCCCGTAAACTACGAGTACTTGCACAAGATCCAGTTGGTAATGTACTACGTTTAGATGTATCAGCAGAATTATTAATGCAATTATTATATATGTTACTATTTGTATCTTTATTACTATCAGATTTTGCAACAATTCTTTCATGATTTTGAGCATTATCAGTTGTATTTCTTCGAGTTAATGGAGATGCAGTTAATGGTGAATCACCTTGAGATCTTCTCCCAACAAGAGGAGAGAATTTTTCTAAATTATCACTAGATCGTGATCGTGGTGTTGGTTCAAGAAGAGTTTTTAACATCGGAGAACTACAACCAGGTTTTTTATCTGCTTCAGGTGGAATACTTTTATGACTTGTAAGAGATAAATTTGGACTGCCATCAGTTGGAAAAGTATGCAAAGAACTAAAGTAAAAGATAAAAAAATTATATATATAATTTTCACCAAAAAAATGTTAAGTTATTTTTTTACAAAATACCTATCATCACTCGTAGGAGATATAAGAGGTGTTGTTGGTGTTGTTGGTCTGAAAAAGACATCAAGGCCTTCACCAAGAGCAAGACCATCCATTGGTTGATCAGGTCTTAGCATTGGTCTTGTAGGTGCTCTAGTTTTTGTTCTACGAGGTCTAGATTTTACTAAATGTTGGAGTTGCTGTCCCACAGTATTAGGTAATTCAGAAACAGAATCTAATGATTCTGTTAAAGAATGTTCTGTTTCTGAAATAGCTAAAAGAATATATTGATCTTAGAAATAATAAATTTATTAATTAATTAAATTAAAAAATTAATTTTTTATACTAAAAAAAATGTTAACCTTCTGCTTGATTTTTTGGTAACGCTGGTAACAAGTCTGGAATATCATCAGCTGAAAGTCCTTCTACAGAATCAACTACAGATTTTGGTCGTAATTTTCTTCCATGTAAACTTTTTCGTTTATTTGATAAATGTGGTGTAGCCTGAATAAAAAACAATCGTTAATATAATTAAATAAAATATTATTAAGAAATAATTATATTAAATATTAATAAATTGTATTAAGAAATAAGAGTATAAAATAATATATTTCAATCAATAAATAAAATATTTTTAAATATTTATATGTACATTTTACTTACAAGATTTAAATAATCCAATTTCTAGACAGACATGAAAATGTTATATTATAATTATTATAGTATATATTATTATAAAATATTATACAAATAAGTTTAAAATGATTTTTTATGAGATAAAATTTGTTCATTATAGAAATAATTTTTAAAAAAACTGATTTATAAAATACTTTGCATATTTTATATATTGTATTTTAGATTTTCTTTTCTACTTTTTGAATTCAATCATATTTTAAAAATATATATAAATGCATATTCAATAAATGAAATAAAACTTAAATTAATTAAAATATTTATATTTTAAACTTTTGATTTATTTTTATATAAGAAATCATTATCTGTATATATATATATATATATATATATATATATATATATATATTTTTTTTTTCAATATAATTTTCATTATATAATTATAATAAATTATTAATTTACCATTGGAGATTGATCACTGGAACATTGGCTGATAGAATTCACAAGTGAATAAGTTTCTGGTGGACAATCTTCTTCTGATGCAATACTAGTTCTACCAATTGGTAATGTTGTAGATACACCTACAGTGCTTGTAACTCCTATAACACTTCCACTACTCATTGAACCAGCACTAGGTCGTAATACATCAGGTGTACTACTTCTTGTTCTACTATCACAATCACCAATCTGAAAATATCAATTTAAATATTAATATCAAAATTAATAAATTTTAATATTAAACTTTAGGTTTATGTATTTTAATATGTATTTAATACATAGTGAAGTACATTATACATACTAAGTTTTTATAGCTTCTTGATAATGATTCAATTACTTCATCTGTTATTCTGTCGGATACATGTGCAGCAACTGCCAAATTTAATTCACTATAAAAATAAATAGTAATACATAATTACAAACAATAAAAAAATTAATATTATAAATATAAATAAATATAAATCATACTTGACTCTATTAACTATATCTGCCCCAGCCTGTTCTGTAATAGTAGTATGAACAAATTCACTACTGATTTGGTTTTTTTCTTTGCAACTATTTCGTAAATCATCTTCCACTGCAACTGACTCGCTTTCATCGCCTCTAATTACCGTTTGCGAGAGTATAGTAGGACATTGTTCATTTGCACATTTTATCATAGCATCTAATGAATCCTATATTATTTAAAAAATTAATTATTAAATTTTAAATAATAATAATAGAAATATGTTTTCTTTTAAATATAAAATACCTGTAAATATATAGTTACAACTTTATGAAGTTCGTTTGCCATTTCGTGTAATTTTAATTCGATTGGATTATTTTCATCTCGTCGTTGAAGAACTTCATGTAATCGTGGTAAAAGCTAAAAAAATTTCACTTGCATATAAAGATTTATTCATGATTTTTCTTTAATATTTAATATCTTATACCTGCTTAGAATTATCTGCATCTTGTATCAGCCCAGTTGCATAATTAATATCATTATTAGCATCACAGCTTTCTGCAGCAATAGCTTTAATAGTATCTTGAGTTTGTACAACAAGTCTATCGACCATTTGTTGCGTAGAGCTTAACAAAAATCCTTGTTGTAATCTAAATGCTTGTCCATGACTATATTTACATGGTGTAACATTTCTTTGTAATAAATCCTGAATTTTTTTAATTAATTGTTCAGTTTTCTCAGCAGAAGTTTTCATACAAGGTTGTAAATCATAAATTGGAAATGGCATATGTCTTACACTACAATTTCTATAAAAGAATTTCATATATTAAAATATCATATAAATCAGAATATATTAATATATTTTCATTATTAATACATAAAATTATATACTTTTCTAAGGCATGAACAATGTCAGCATAACCTTGAAGAGTAATATTATTTTTGTCATAAATAATGGTCCTCAAATGATTATTAATTTGTAATGCTTTTGCTAATAATCTAGCACCAGGATCTCCAATTTGATTACCACTAATATCTAAGGTATGAAGACATGTATTACTTCCAAGAGCATTAATAAGATTATAGAGATCAGATTTTAATCGAGAATCTGGTAAATGTAATGCTTGTAAAACACAATCATCTTCTTGAAGCATTTGTACAAGAGCATCCATCACAACAGCTATATGTTTGCTTTTCATGCTAATAGTATTACGACCCATATATAATTGTTTGATAGATTTATTTTTTCCTATAGCAGTTATTACTTGTGCTAAATCAACATCCATATCTGTGAAAAAATATAAAATTTAAATATTGAAGTAATAAATTTATTTATATTATAATATATACTTACTGCTATCTGAAATATCCAATGATGCTATGCATCGTACACCATGAATGCATGATTCCAATACATGAGCACCCATAGAGCCTAAATTATTTCCACTCATATCAAGTTCTAAACCAACTGTACTTTCATTGCATGCTAAACCAAGTAATAAATGTTTCAATGCTTCTAACGGCAATTTACAACAAGATATATTTAAGTACTTTAATGAAAGAGTAGCTGTAAAAAACTGTTTAAAACTGGGAGGTATTTCTTTGGTTTTTTTGCTTGAAAAAGAGTTGCGAGCAACATTTAAATGGACTAGATTAGTTGCACAACCCCGTAATAGAGCACCAAATAGCTAGATAAAATAAAATGCAAAATATGAAACTTATTTCTATTTAAATTTAATTAATAGAAAATTAAAATACACACATACACATAATTACTTACACATTCTAGAGTTGTATCTGTACCACTTAGATCTAAATGAGTTAGACTATTAGGTTGTGCCAAAAAATTGCATAAATTCTGTAAATATATAATAATTATTTTTCATTTATTATTATTTATTATATATTAAATTAACATAACTAATTATTTAATTAAGCTTTAAATAACTTACATTGATATCATCTTTCAAAGAGTTTTCTGAAAGATTCAAATATTGTAAACTAGTTGGCATGCTTCTATTTAAACTTAATGCATGTGCAATTTGACTTATTCCTTTTCCAGTTAATCCACAATGTGCCAAGTTTAATTTTTGTAAACCCTTAGCTAATTTCCCAATAGGTCCGCTTAAATGTGCACCTCCTTAAAAATGATATTATTGAAAGTATTATTATTACATTATTGTGATATTATAAATGAAAAACTTTTAATTTATTTATTTAATAATTAATAGATAAAGTAAATAAATAATATAGTATATATTAATAATAATTACAATATATATTAACAATATAATATTATAATATAACATTATATAAATTTATATAACATATACTATTAAATATATATAAGTTATAAATATGTTATGAATATTAAATAATTAAATATATTAAATATATTAAATATATACTGAAACAATGAATGAAGGATTGTGTTTCTAAACATAAAATGTTAAGGATTTTAAAAACATTAATGATTATTTGCACACCTTGCATTAATTTGGCTATTATCCCACACAAGCTAGAGGCTCCTATAAAAATATAAAAAAAAAATTGTACAGGGATACTTTAAAAATATATTTAAAAACTAAAAAATAAAAAATTATAAACATAAAATGGATTTTTTTACTAAGGAAAAATATTTTATATAAAAATCTCTATATATAATACTTACCTTTATCTTCAATAGTATTATAAGATAGATCAATAGTCTGTAATATTGTATTAGCATTAGAGATTAGAGCTAACGATAATTTGTGCGCAAAATCCCTAAAAAAAATAATATTTTTTCATTATATAAAATTACTTTTATAATTTTTATACTTTTTTTTATTTTTACCATTTGATTCCAAGATTATCTAAATAAAGTTCTTGAATAGAAAGGGATCTGCGCATAACATGTAACAATCTTTCTAAAGATTCATGACTCAATTTAAGATGAGATGCCCTTAATTTAGTAAACCAAGTATTATATTCCAAGGCAGAAATAATTGGCACCAAATCTTTTTGATCTAAATGATCAAAATCTCTTAAATTTAACTCTCTAGTATCATGAGAGAGATATATTGTATCAACATCCTATAAATGAAACTTTCTTAAGAAAAAATTCAATAACATAATATAATATAATATGTTCATATACTTTAACAAGTTACCCAAGCTACTTCTTCTCTATATGGTACACCATGTAAATCACACATGCATGCATATTGAGTTGAAAACCCTCCACAAGGTCCTGTATGTCTTGTTGCTTCTGTACTTCTAGCTAATTCACTACCTCTTATGCTCTGCAATCTACTAGCTGGTATTATTTCTATTTTTCTTATAATATAACTATAATAAAAATCATACGACATTAATATCAATAATTTCAATAAAGATAAATACATAAAAAATACAAAAAAAAAAAATAATATATATACTTTAATGGTACAGTAGGAAAGATATTTCGAATTGCAGTATGTAAGGCCTCAATCATTGCATCTACTTCTGCAGTATCTGCACCTGCTCCCGTGGTAGTAAAATTGTAATATCTTTCCCCAACATTTAAAGATAACTGATTTGCTCTTTTGGATTCTATAGATGTTATTTCTAAATAGTGAAAATGGCAGTCAATCTGTAAATTAATATTTAATAAAATTATAAAATAATTATTTATAATAAAAAATTATTTATATATTTATAAACTTACTCTTGTGGGCACTTTAGCCGTCAATAGAAATAAACGGCATGGTGAAAAGACCTTAATTCAAAAAAATTTAATTTTTTTATTAATATATTACTTCAAATAATTTTAAAAATTCTACTTCATAATTCTATATCACAGTGTTCTAATATTTTATTACTTACCAGAACACGATTTTCTTGCTTATCTTGTTTTGTTTCCAGTTTTACAACATTTTTTAACAATATCTTGACATGCTTACCTAATAATGCTTTCACTGATTCTATAAAAAATAATTTATGAAAAATAGATTTATATGTATTTATAATTAATAAAATGTACAAAATTAATAGAAAGATTTCTAAAATTCAATTATGATCCAATTCCTATAATTATAAAGTGAAATAAGAAAACTAATAAAATTAAACATTATTAAATATTATTATTAAATAAAGATTATTTAAAAGAAAAAAATCATATTTTTTTATGTATGACAGCTCGATAATACGAACGTAAACATTCAATAAAAGACAAACCATTTAAATCTTTCGTAAGTTGCGATCTTGTTGACATTTTGCTAATTGATTTATTTTTCAAACATCAACTGATCCATTTAAGACATCATTTTTTCTTGTCACACAGTGACCAAAGTCTTGTAACTTTTTAAAAAAATGTTAAGATAAAGGGCGATGTCACGAAACTATAAAGCTGAATAGCCGCCATATTAGCACCTGCCCGTAATCCATTCTGTTTCATTCCGATTCGTTCCATTCTTATAAGTGTATTTATGTGAATTATTTTTAAAAGATTTTTTTTTCGTTTTATCAATATATAGTATATTCTCAATTATAATACATAATTTAATACACAATATAAAAAATATTATCGCTTTTTCAATTCTATTGCTGATTGATACAATAATTTATAATCATATCTTTGATGAATTATACTAATTATACTAATTATATTTAAAGATATTTATGTTAATTATTATATAATATATATATGTTTTACTAAGTTTTACAATTACCATAATATTTAAAACTGATTAGTAAAATATTTTTTTTTATATATAATATATAGAATTATAATATATTATTAATATACAATAATAGATATTTAATAATAAATAAGATTTATTATATTCTTTTTTAAATTGTATTTTATGTTATAATATAACAATATTTAAATAAAAAAAAATATTACTGAAATATCTGATATTATTATAATATTATAAAGTATTATGGAATAATTAAATATTACTTATAATTTATAAAATAATTATTATATATAATATATATATTTATATATTATATATATAAATTATTATATTATATATATAAATTATTATATATAATAAAAAATAAAATAGATATAAAATTATACATTATGATCTATAATATATTATGATCTATAATATATAACATATATATTTATATCGCAGACGAAAGTGATCACATCATTTTATTTTAACTTCAGAATTCAATTTATTTTATTGATTATTTTATTGATAATTGATAATCGAAATGTTTACTGTAAAAAAAATTTTTAGCAAAAATTTACAAATTCCTTTATATAGAACTTGTACAGTAAATTCAAAAATAATTGAAGTCACGAAAAATGATACAGGTAATGTTATGATTATTTTAATTTCATGAAATAAGTTTTTATTTAATAATTTTATTTATCAGATATTGCTACAATATCAATGGCACAACCACCTGTAAACTGTTTAAATAAAGAATTATTAAATGCTTTAAATACATCTTTAATGGATGTACAGAAACAGAAATGTCAAGGTGTTATATTAACATCATCATTGTCAAATATATTTTCAGCTGGAATTGATATAAAAGAAATGTATAATAGAACTGAAAAACAACTTATTGAATATTGGACTACAATGCAAAACACATGGTTAACTTTATATAATTTGGAAATACCAATAGCTGCTGCTATTAATGTATTATTTTAAAAATTATTAACAAAATAATTAATATAATTATACAAACGATATAAAAAATTATTTTTTTAATAATATATAAATATTTATAATGTAATTTTATTAATAAAGGGTTCTAGTCCTGCTGGTGGATGTTTATTAGCAATGTCTTGCGAATATAGAATTTTAGTTGAAGGAAAACATACCATAGGATTAAATGAAACACAATTGGGAATCATTGCTCCAGAATGGATGAAAGCTCTTTATATTGATATAATAGGATATAGAAGAGCTGAATTAGCACTTTTACAGTAATTTATTATTGACAAATATATAATAAAACATTTATTTTACTTTATAATACTTATAATTAATAAAAAAATATTAATTTAGGGGAACATTGTTTCATCCAAAAGAAGCATTAGAAATTGGACTTGTAGATGAATTAGCTTCAAATAAAGCAAATGCAATTGAAAGATGTCAAAATTACATCAAAAGCTTTAAGAATATACCCTGTAAGTATAATAAAAATCTAAAATAAATAAAATTTAAATAAATAAAATAATTAAAATAAATAAAATACTAATTAAAGTATTTATGAAGTTAAAGGAAGACAAAAAACAAAAATGGAATTAAGAAAACATAATTCATCATGGTTAAAAGCAAATGCAAATTCAGATCTTAATAAATTTATAACATTTATTCAATCTCCAAATGTACAAACTAATCTAAAATTATACATTGAAACTTTGCAAAATAAAAATTTTTAATTCAAAATTAAAAATTTAAAAAATTAATTATGTATAAAAAAAAAATTTAATATAGAGCTTTTATAAAAATAAATTTTCATATAAAAATTTATCATTTTTATAAACATGAATTTTTATATAAAAATATATTAATATATTGAAATGTATTAAATTTATATTTTTCAATAAATATGTATAATTTAATAAAAATACTTACTTTTAAATACTTATTTTTATGAATTATTTAAGAAATATTCTATTAAATTTTAAATAGTTTCAAGTGCTAATATAACTTCTGGATCACTAATATTTAATTGCTGTAAGAGATATAAAAATTCTTCTTGTTGAGAGTCTGCAAAGTGTGCTATTTCTAATGCTTGTTGATTATTTCTTTCAATTTCTTGCCTATCAAATCAAAAATTTAAATTTAAAAGAAAGTATGAAAATATAGGAAAGGAAGAAGTAATTTACCTTGATAATTCTTCATTATATTCTTTAAGCCAATTTCTTAATCGATTTACCATGCTATCTTCTCGAGCATCTATTACCTAGAATTAAAAAACTTATTCTCTTAATTTTCAAAGTGAAGAAAAATTAAAAAAAATATATAGAAATATTATTACTTACCTGTAAATGTCTTTCATGAGAATTATTAAGATTATAATTTAACATATCTTTATCTTCACATAAATTTAATAAATGACGAGGTAGTTTTTGATCCTCTCCAAAACCACTAAGATAATATAAAATTAACCCATTAATAGTGTCATTATATTCTGCTTCACAATTACGTAATTGTGAAAAATATCCTCGTGCAATTGTTAAGAAAGATTCTATCATATCAGAAATATTAATTCTGAATATTTCATTTATATCCTTTGTTAGAACAAAGTTTTTTTTAATATTTTCAATCTAAAATTTTTATATGTGATTTATTTTAATAAAAATATACCTGCATTTGCTCATGCAGATCAACTTCAATAGTCATTAATTTTGTCCATGTTTCAGTTACTATATTATTAAATTCTTGAGAAAGTTGTTGTGCCTTTTGAGTTATATCTTCTAATGTAGCAGCATCTATATCTTCAACTAATTTTTTTAATAATTGTTTAATATTTACTAATGTGACAGCTTTAGTTTGCAAAACTTCATTTACAATCCTGTAATTAGAAATAATATAAATTTTTTCAATTTTATATCTACATTTTTTCTATATCTATATTTCTATTCTATTTCTATATCTATAATCTACATTTTATATTTAATATATATATCACTTACATCCTTCCTTGATTCTGTGAAATATTTTTTCCTTCATTTACACCAATATTATAAAGATTTATTTCATCTAAACGTTTATCATATTCTTTTAATCCTACTTCACAAAGTTCTTGACATAGAGTAGAAAAATTTATTTTATATTGTTCATATGCATTTTGTGTATCTTCATTTACCATAGATAAATCTTTTCCTTCTAAATATAAAATTTAATATATTATTATGTACTAATAAATAAAAAAACATAATTATATTTGATAATAATTTTATAAACCTTTGTCATGTTCAAACATTTGATAAAAAAGATGATCTTCATCAAGATATTCTACACATGCAGTAGTAAGAAAAGCTAATTTTTTTTCACGTTCTTGTCTTATATTCAATTCTTCTTTTTCTTTCATTTCTGTTTCTTCTAAAATATGTAAAGCTCTACTATAAATTATATAATATTAGTAAATTTGTACAATATGAATATACATATATATATTTTTATTCATATTATATATTATTATATTTATATATATATAATTACATATATGATATATAATATATAAATATATTATAAAAATTGTATAATTACTAGTGTTTTTCTCTAGCTGTTTGTCTTTGTTCTTTAGTTATCATTTTGTACTCATAATAAATTAATTGAGGTATAAATGCAAATACATAATCTAAATATCCCTCTTCTTCTGTGCATGGATTTCCACTCATGTTCAAACTATATAAATTTTTAAATTTTCTTAAATATAATACCTGAATAATAATACAAATAAATAAAAATACAAAAATATAAAATTTTCAAGATTAATTTGATAATTATAAATAAATTATAATGATAAATGATACATACATGTTTCCAATTTGATATAATATTATTACCAATACTAAAAATCGTAAGATGGTATAAACTATCTATATTTTCTATTTCATTAATTTCATTATTAAATAAAAGTAATATTTCTAATTTTGTTAAATTCTCTAAATTTTCTATTATTTTAATACGATTGAAAGATAGATCTAATTCTTTCAAATTAACAAGAGCATCAAGATTTTCTATTTTTTCAATTATATTATTGCATAATTTTAATTTTGTAAGATTTGGCATCATCCATAAGTAATCTATTTTTAAAATATCTAAAAAAATGGGTTTATATTATAATAAATATACGTAAAATCAAAATCACAATGAAATCAATATCATATTTAATACATACTAAGAAATTCGATTCGAATTTCTTTTGTTTCATCCAAGTTAATACCATCCTCATAAAAGAGTCTACCAGCTATTCCTTTCGGTCCTTGTTCAATTATTAAGTTTAATAACATATCTTCATTTATTAGACGAGGCTGTGCAAATTCTTGTAATATGGTAGGAACATCATTTGCATTCATTTTTAAATATTTTATAAAATTATACAAAATTAAATCGATAACTATGAGAAAATATTATTTTATTGTATTATATCATATTGTTTTTATTTAGTTGCTGCGCAACGATGATTTATCAACGAGAATTATTTATAATTAAACAAAGGGCTAAACTATATAATCATAATTAAGTCGTAATCAAATTAAATCGTTGAATAGTATATATTGACATTAATATAGTATATTTAATTAAATTAATATAATTATATATAAATATTAAAAATTAATGCTTCGAATATAAATTATTTAATAACAAGCATCTTTATAGAAAAATATTTATAAAAGTTAATTATATATATTTTTCTTTTACTTCGCGCATAATTAATTGATTCTTAAAACTTTATTTTTAAATCTAAAATCCGAATAAAAATTATATATATATTTAATGTATAACAAATTATTTTTTATAAATTTTTGTTTTTTTAACACTCTATATTTGGTTATATAATTATACATATTTAAATATTGATCCAAAATGAAAAGAATCTAGAAATTATATATTCTATGATCAAATTTCAAAGATAATTATTAAATTAAATTATATTTTTTATCATACGAACAAAAAATTTAATAAAAATTTTTATACAATGCAATTTATCTTTTTCTATTAAATTATCTAATTATTATAAAAATTAAAAAAAATTTAAACAGAAATTTAAATCATGACTAAAATTTCGAAAATTCTTTCATTTTTAATATATAGCATAAATAAATATTTAATTTTATTTTAAATCTAAAGAATTTATTAATAAATTCATTTTGAATTAAAATATTTTTATTTGTTATGAAATAAAATGAATTTGCTTTAAATGTTAGATCCAATCAGAATGATATTCTGAAAGTGCTGTACCTGATTGGTTAAAATTTCATGTCATTTTGTATTTGACGTCTGTCTTTATCATTGTATGGGTCATATGATACTGACGTTCTCAGTATAAAAAGTTTTTAATTTATTATTAAATATTGTTCCTGTCAAAATTTGTTACGTGCCTTACATATGCACAAGTAAATCAAATTAATATAATTGAATACAAAATCAATTTCATATATCGTGCAATAATGTCATTTTTTGGAGTAAATGTCAATCCATTTTCGACACCAGTAGGACAGAAAATAGGTAAGTTTCTTATTTATCTTTACAAAATATGTTATATTAATTAATTTAATAATATAGTAATGATTAATTAGTGAATTTTTTTTATGTGAATATCTGCTTGTATGTCAATATTAATTAATACTTAAATACCTATAGATTTCTTTTTTCTACATATATATGTCTTCAGACATTTGTATCATGAATCATAATTTATAATATTAATATTTAATATTTTTTTATTAAAAAAAACCTGTAAAAAAATAAAGTAATATTTTTAATTTTATATTCCAGAGCAAGCTACAGATGGTACTTTGCCAAGTGAAAATTGGACACTTAATATGGAAATATGTGATATTATAAATGAAACAGAAGATGGGCCAAGAGATGCAATTAAAGCAATTAAACGCAGACTTAATCAGGCTGCTGGAAAAAATTACACCATAGTCATGTATACTCTTACTGTTAGTATATATATTTTTAATAATATTTATATAATATATTTATTATTTTGGACAATACATATACAACAATATATATAACATAACAATATAATAAAAATATTATATATAATTAAATAATATATTAATATATATAATAATATATATATTAAATAATATATTTATTTTTTAATTTTATTTTTAATTTTATAAAATAATAAGATATTCTTGTTATTATTTAAGATTAATTTTAATTATAACTTAAACTACTAAATTAATCAACTTTTTTTTCAAAACTTTTCTATTCCTATCAAATATAAAAATATATAAAATTTATATATTTTAATGAATCAGGTATTGGAAACATGTGTAAAAAATTGTGGAAAACGTTTTCATGCTCTTGCTTGTTCACGAGAATTTGTACAAGAATTGGTTAAGTTAATTGGACCAAAAAATGAACCGCCAACGGCAGTGCAAGAAAAAGTTTTAAGTCTAATTCAAACATGGGCAGATACATTCCGCCATCAACCACATACTCAAGGAGTTGTTCAAGTATATCAAGAGTTAAAAGTAAAAGGCATACAATTTCCAATGACAGATTTAGATGCTATGGCACCTATTATCACTCCAGAACGAGTAAGATTTTTTTATTTTAATTGATAATTATTAAAATAATTATATAATTATTAATACAATTACAGAGTGTACCTGAATTAGAACAAAATGTCATGAATATACCTACAATTGAACAACAATCAACAACTTCTATAACACCACAAATACAACAATCTCAAAATCAATCTTCTGGACAATTAACTATGTTGAATGAGCAACAAATGGCTAAATTACAAAGTGAACTTGATGTTGTACAAGGAAATATGCGGGTTTTATCAGAAATGTTGGCATATTTTACAAGCTCAGATCAGAATAATAGTCAACAACCTGATCCTGCAGATCTTGAACTTTTATCTGTATGAATATAATTATTTATTTTATATGAATAATATAGCAAATATCTAATAGTAAATATTTGTTAAAACTATTTTTCTTTTTTAATAATGTTTTATATATAATATTGAAGAAAATTTTTGTATTGTAATTAAACATATTAAATAATAATAAATATATAATTTTACTATTTATAGGAACTTCATTCTACATGCAAAGCAATGCAAGAACGAGTTGTTGATTTAATTGGAAAGTTGGCTCATGATGAAATGACAGCAGAATTATTACGTATAAATGATGAATTAAATAATTTATTTTTGCGTTATTCACGTTATACGAAAAACAAAGCTGTTGCAGCAAGTACTATTTTGGCACAAACAATTGGTCATCCCCAAAACATAGATTCGGTTTTATCAATTAATAAACAAGAAGCTGATTCTCTTATTGATTTATCTGATGAAACTGATGCTTTGGAAAAAAAAATGACAGAAATAGGTAATTAATGACAGAATAGATATTATATTTCTAATACATAAACAACATTTACAATTCTTTATATTAATTATATTAAATTACAGGTATATCTGATAATATTGACAAAAATAGAATAGACAGAAAAGAGAAAAAAGAAGGTGATAATGATGAATTTGACATGTTTGCACAGTCACGAAATACATCTTATGAAACTATAAAGAACAGGTTTTTAATATTAAATTAATTTTAATTTTTTATATTATATATATATTATATATTATATATGTATACAATTATTTTATTAAATTTTTATTTATTTTTATTATAGTGGTAGCAAATATGAGGATAATTTGGAGCAGGTGAGCGGAGGAAGTCTCAATACAGCGATTCTTAATCGCAATAATCCTAAGTATCCCCAGCAGACTGCTTCTACAGTTGCTTCTACTACCGCTACTTCTGTGCGTAATTCCTATTATAATTATAGTAATTATTGCTAAGCATTTAATCAACTTAATCATTTGATCAATATAAGTACTAAAAAAATAAGATTATTATAAATATTAAATTTATTAAAAATTTAATTATATATTATCTTGCAAAAATTATATCTTTGTATATAATTTAGTTATGAATTTGTACTGAGATTAAAATTATTCTGATAAAGGTAAGAGAAAAAGAGAATATAATATTTATTAAATTTGTAATATTGAAACATATTCTTATTTATTTAGTAGATTTAATTAGTCACTGCTTTTATTTGCTTTCTATAGCATGAAGTAAATTAATTTTTTTTTATTTTTCCTTTTGCTTTATTTTTGCCTATATTATGCATATATTTACGTATTTATTATTTTGTTTGATATGTTTATTTTTATTTTTTTATTTTTTTTTAACATTCAGATGAACCGGGAATCTGAATTTAATGAGATGGCAGCCTGGTTAGATCATACGGTGAGTTATTAATAAAAATTAATTTAAGAATAATATAATACTGAATATTATTTTCTCAAATGTGTTTATTTCAATAAATTATGTTAAATTATATTTAATAAATATTAAAAAAACTTTTTCTTTCTGTTCAGCCAGGAACACATGGTGATCAAGAATCCTTAACATCGTCCGAGTTTGAGCGTTTCTTAGCAGAACGAGCAGCTGCGGCTGAAGCTTTGCC
This sequence comes from Apis florea, assembly GCF_048593485.1. Classification (NCBI taxonomy): domain Eukaryota; kingdom Metazoa; phylum Arthropoda; class Insecta; order Hymenoptera; family Apidae; genus Apis; species Apis florea. The sequence continues at coordinate 1,746,004 of NW_028256714.1, read as the reverse complement.
AACATTACCCGCAACTACTACTGGAAGTACTACTAATTCTGAAAACTCTAACATTCAACGCCAAATTAATAAGGATCAAGATAAATCTTTATTTGCTCTTTAAACATAATTTTCATATTTACATTCTAGAAAACAGATGGAAATTAAATTTGTTCTGTTTTGACATCAAATATACATTCTAATAAATCAATGCTTCTAATAATGATTCTAATATTAGGAACATTGATAAAATAAATTAAAAAAAAAAAATACTATACAAAGAAAAATAAAGAAAAAGAAAATGCTTTGCGCTTCTTTGTACTTAAGAATATAATTGATACTAAATGATCATAAATTAGCATTTTATTAAGTTGTAAAAATTTAATAACAATGAATAACTTATTTTAAAATAATCGTTGCGCGTAAATATTACATAATACAGAAGTAGGAATTATATCTTATATTATTTGTATATAAAAAGCACATTGTAAGCAAAATATTATTAATATTATTGTATTATTAATAATATAATATTAATATATAATACAATGTGTGATCTCATGCCTTGAAACTATATAAGAATTATTAATTTATGCAGTTGCATTTTTCAAATTTGCAAATTTAAAAAAATTTTAATGTGAATGAAAAGAAATGAATATTTCATTATGTAATTGACTTTATTAAGCTATAGATGAAAATATTTTTAAATCTATATCTTGATTTTAATTAATATTCTAAATAATATGTATAAATATGTATTCATGATATATTCATTATTGTAGTAATTTTGATTTTTTTAAAGTATTATTATCTTAGAATAATAGAAATTTATTAATAGCATTGTTATTATATTATAATTATGTACTGATATTACAGATAATTAATATATTCTAAAATTATATTATAGGAATATATCATTGGTAATAAGGAACATTATGTATATTTTATGTTTGTGATTTATGATTTTTAAATTATAGCTTTATTTTAAAGAAAGCAAATTCATTAAGTTTTATGATAAGAATTAAAGTTTTTTATAATAATTTTAAAAATGTGATAAACCATTATGAAACTATAAATGTTTAATTTTATAAAATTATGTATTGCATCCTTCTACCAATGAATATTTTACTTTAATATCAAATAGTAAAATATTTTTACTAAAAATAGATTACTTTTGACAAATAGTGCAACATAGCACTAAATATATTAATACTTATATTCTAGAATAGATAAAATATTTAAAAATATCTCAAATAGATATTTGAAACAATTAAATTTGTTTATTTATATAAATTGTATTTAATAATTTTAACCAATTGTAATCAATTTCTATGCATCAATTTTTATACATCATAAGAAATTTTCTTCTATTTTATGCAATTATTATGATTATTGGATATTAGGAAAATTAATTTTATATTTTCAATAATTTCTTTATGTTAGAAAATTATAATAATTGTTTAAAATTATATATGATTTTTTCATTTTATAATAAACTTTTCTAATATTCTAACATATGGATAATTATGTCAGAAAGTTCCAATCCTTAAATAAAATTAGGAATAAATATATATAAAACATAAAATTATAATATAAATATTCAAAGATTATGAAAATTAATGTAAAATTTATTTATGTTATTATTTAATCTACATTATATTTTACATAAATTTTAGAATTGGATTTCTATTGATAATATTTTAATATTTTAAATTATTTCGATTTTGTATTTAAATTATTAAATATTATAGATAAATGAAAAAATCTTATCTTTGATATTTAGAGTCCTATTTTTCAAATAAATTTATCTTCTTATTAAATATAATTATATAATCAGATCAAATGAACTGTTTTATAATAAATTATATTAATATTAAAAATAATTAATTTTTCTTTATGAATATCTAAAATATGTGTGTAAATTATTTTTTGTCATTTATAATGGGAAAATCCTCGAATTAAAAATTCAAATTAAAAATCGAATTGATTTGGACTATTGAATTAGTATATGGTCATATACATTCGTAAATATTACTTATATATACATATTAATGCAATAGCACAAGCTGAGATCACGTGGTTTATTCATCGTGTATTTCACGTTGATCATTTCAATCCGTGCGGTTGGTCTAATCAGTTCTACTTAGAGTTATATAGTAATTTACTTAATTCTAAACTAAGATTTTAAGATTAATCTCGGATGATCTGTTATCGCAAATATAGTTCGAAGTTATTGTTGTACTTCTCTCATAAGAAACATGTACACTGTATCAAAAGGACCTAGCAAGATAGTCGCTAAGACACGAAGAGGTATTTGAAAAATATTTAATTTTATATAAACATTTATAATGTTAACTTCATTAAATTATTATAATTTTTTAGGAATTAGTCAGAATCTTGAAAGATTGGAAACTTTACGTGATTTAACAAGGAAAGCAGATCCTGATGACGATCAGGAGATCACCCGGTAATACTTTCATATATCTTAAACTTGCTGTTTTCCTTTTCTTTTTTTATAACTCCAGTATTTCAGCATTACGCAATTCATAATTCTACATTCAAAAAAGCACGTATAATTTTTATGTTATATTTTTTATAATGACTCATAAATAAAATATTCTATAACTATTATGCTTTGAAAATATTCTATAGAATTCTTTTTTATATTAACATTACAGATGCTATGTTAATATATATTTGTTATAACATATATTAATATTTATTTCATAGCCATGTGCCAAAACCAGTCTTTCACATGAATGGGAAATCTAAATTCAGTTCACAGAGACATCAAATGCAAGAAGTTATCACTCCTCAACATGAAGAACTTATTAAATTTGTTTATGAATGTAAGTTAAAAAGATTTATGTTAATATGTATTCATAAAATATAAATTTTAATTTCATAATATATAAAAATATATAAAAATATTAATATAAAAAAAATAAAATCGTATATAATATATATATATATATAATATTGATATTATATTAATATTATAATTATAATTTTTATTTATTAGCATGGAATCAAGTTAATACACGACAAAGAAGTGAATCTTCTGATGGTTCAGATTGTTCAGAACCTTCCAGTAAGTCTTTTATACTTAATTAAAATGAATTGTAAATATTTAACTTTTATTTATCTTTTTAAGCTTTATATATATATATATTATATATATATAATTGAATAAAAATATTTTATCAATTTTAGGTCCTAATACTATAGTATATTACAATGATGGTGAACCAAATGATACTCTTCAAGGTAATTTAAATATTTATTTTTGTTTAAGAAAAATGATCAAGATATGATCAAGATAGCCTGTAACAATTATGTTTTAGATTTTAAACCATTTGATTTGGAATCATGGTGGGGTAAACGATTATTTAATAATATCACAAAATCACTTTGAAAAAAGGAGAAATTTATAAAAGTTATGAAGATATATCTCAAAGTAGTTCAGAATGGTAAACAGTGCTAAACATTAGCCTGTTTTGTGTTTTAAAAGTAATCTAAGAACCAGTGAATTGTGTAGAATTAAATCTGAAGATTAGAAACAAACCTAATTTGTTGGATATCACAATTAGTGAATTTGAATTGTTATATAATTCATACATATTATATTTGTTACAATGAATTGTATACATGTATATTGTTTTTGTAAAATTGTAACTTTTTATTATATGTATAAATAATCGTACAACTTTTTAAAATTAACTTTATATATTAGAAACACACAAACATAAAGCTTTTTAAAATTAAATTTATATATTAGAAATTTTATGTACATGAATATAAATTTTTTTGACTGTTTTAATATTCAATAAATTTTTAATGATTTGCATGAATTCAATATGCATAATTATCAATAATTTTTTTGAATATGTAATATAAAAATTACATAATTCTTTATTGTTATTTCATGTTTATAAAGCTGTTTTAAAATTTTAATCAATGTAAAAGTGTACAGAAATTTCATTTAAATATAAAGTATAATCCAAATTTAAATTAAATGATAAAATTAATGTGATACAAAATATGATTGCTATTTCCTTTTTTAAAGTAATGCAGGTAAAAGTATACAACTCATAAATATATACCAAATAAGTTAAGTATACATAAAATTTCCTGCGTAGTATGAATGCAGCGTGAAAATAATGAATTTTTAATAGAATGATGTAAATATTACATGCATCGTTTGTGTGAATGCATGAATACATTGCTAATATTGTTATGACAACTGTATCTAAATACTTTTAAGCAAATTTTAGTATAACTTTGTAGACTGATAACATTTAAGATTGTTATATGATTATAAGACAAGATAAAGTTTGTCAGTAATGTATTTGCAAGCTTTGCTTTTTAAGATTTCATATCTAAGTTTTATTCCATTTTTCTAGTTTAACTTTAATTAAACTTTGGTGAACTTTAATAAATTTAATATAAAACTTTGATACTTCAAAAAAGTAGAGTTTGCAAAAGTAGTCAAAATATGTAGTGCAATATTTGGCCATTTATGGCTGAATTAAGTAATTATAAATAAATGCATCTTTATATTGATTATGATTTATTTTATTACTACTTAAATAAATTTCAATATAAAACATAAAACAGATAATATGTATTGACTGTGCAAGTTTTTGCTCATGTATCTATATTTAAATTTATAAAGATTAGGTAAATTGATTTTTTTTATTAAAATTATAATAAATAATTTTATTTTGAATAAAAAATTAAAAAAAATAAAATATCTTTTAAGACATAACTTAAATTATATTTGTCTCAAAATAGGTAAGTTAATAGGTTATCTATTTAATTTAATTCTTTAATATTATATATAATATATATATATACATATAATATTTAGAATAAATATTAAAAAATACATATAATATTTTTATTATAATTGTTAATACTTATTTAGATTTATATATTTTTGTACATAAAAATGTGTGAATTAAAAGACCAAGATTATGATTATCTTGATACAATAATTAATAAAAGTCTTATGGGAATAGCAAAGATACATAATGATTTAATTGTATTAGAAGATTGTAATGCAATCTTACGTAAAGATTATGTAAATATGATTGGGAAAGTAAGTAATTTATTAAAATAAAATAAAAATATTTTAAATATAGAATAATACAACAGAGGTCAAATTAGGTCAAATTAATATCTGGTGGTAGAGCTGAAAATGAATTGTTATATCCAAGATTTGTAGGTCCTGGAATGTTAACAGCTGCAATTTTAGGCAATACTTTTTCTGGACCTTCAATTAATAACATATTGAGAGTTATTGCAGAAATTGAATCTGATCATCCTTCAGGTAATAAAATATATAAATATAATATTATTTCATACTAATACTAATATTTACAAATTATATATTAATAAATATATATTATACAATTATATATTAATAAAATATTTTATAATAATAATAATTAATTAAAATATTTATATATAGGTATATTATTAATTATTCAAAATGATGTTGAATATTCTATAAACTTTACCTTAGCTAAATTACATGCAGAAGTTAAAGGATATATTATTAAACTAATAATAGTAAATAATAATATATCGCATTATTTCAATAATACTAAAGAAAATGATATTTTGCCTATACTTTTTATATATAAAATAGCTGGAGCTATGTCAGAAGAAGGAAAAAATATAGATGAAATTTATTCTCTTTGCAATTCTGTTGCAAACAATGGAGAAATCCTATGTCTGAAAACAGGTTACAAAATTTTTAAAAATTAAATTATTTAATATATACATAATATACAAAAAAATTATATTTTACAGAAATGCATTTTCAAAGTATAATTCATGAAGGATATAAATTGAATATACTTTCAAATGTAGTTAAACAAATACTTAAACCACTAATAAATATATTAAATAAAACATTACAGAATTGTACTAAAAAAAGTATACATAAAACTAAAACATTTTGTACTGGTCATGAAATTGCAATTCTAATAAGTAACTTTGGTATCATTATGAAATTAAATATCTTTTCATTTATGTTAAAACTGATTAAATTTTAAAATGTTTTTAAATTTCTTAGGTTGTAGTCAGATACAAGGAAACATATTTATCTTAGAATTTTTGCAACAAATAGAAATAAATAAATTAAAAATAAAAAGAATATATGTGAAAGAATTTATGACATATTCAAATTATAGTGGTTTTCATATCTGTTTGTTAAATCTCTCACTTACTACAGATTTAATTAAATATTTAGATTTTCCAACATCTGCTTGGCCAAGAGTATTAATTACAGAAGTAATAAAAATTGAGGAGGTAATGTAATGTAAAAAGAAATTAACTTATATTATACTTTCTAAGTTAATACTAAAATTTATTTTTAGAATAAAAAAAAAATAATTACATCAGGAAAATATAATAAGGTAATTTATCATAATTTTGAAATTATATCTTAATTTTGAAATTATGATAAATATAATAAATAAATTAAATTTTAAAACAGAATATCAATTGGTATGATTTAAATTTACAAGGACCAACAATGAATTATGAAACTGGTCAAGCATTTTTATCAATTATTTCAATGGCATGTGAAGCAATAATAGTATGTACAAAACAATTAAATAAAATGGATCAAGAATATGGAGATTATGGTACAAGTCTTGCACGTGGAGCTAAAGCTATACAAAATGATATTCAGGTTGTAATATTAGATATAAAAAAAAAAAAAACAAAATATACATATATATGAAATCTTAAATAATATATTTTACAGAAAAATAAAATATCAGGAACAAATTTATATATAACATTTACACAAATTAGTCATATCATTCAAAGAACAGTGGGTGGTTCACAAGGAGGATTATATTCTTATTTTTTTTACAATGTTGCTAAAGTAAGACATAATTTGTTATATTGTTAGTTAACATTTCAAATATATAATATTTTTTAGGCTTTTTCAAAATATCAAAATGATAAGGAAATAACAGTAGACATGTGGTTACATGTATTAACTATTGCAAATAAAGCATTGGAACAAATTAAAATATCTTCTCTAAATAATGATATTCTATTAACTATTTTAATAACAATACAAATAGACTTAGAAAATGCATTAAGTAAAAATATGGATCCTCTTGATGCATTTGGAGTAGCTGTAAAAGCTGCAGAAAATTTTAATACAAATGTTTTACATACACAATCTTTTCATGTAAATAAAAATGAAATATTATATTGTTTTATAAATTTAATGATATATATATTTTCTTTTATTATTAAATTTTAATTATGATATATGTTATAATTAAAATTTGGTAGAAGAAAATAAAAATTATTTAAATTTTAGGAATTTAAGTATCCTCAAGCACATGCAATAGGAATATGGATGAGAGCTGCATATGAAGGTACTAAGTTAAAATTAATTTAAATCATAATACAAAATAATGAATTTATGTTATATATCTTATTCATTATAATTTATATCATAATATAATATAAAAAATATATATAATAAGCATATTTTTTTTATATGTATCATTCTTGCTATTAATTATGTTAATGTTAAATGATTTAATAAATAAAAAAAAATAATTAAATGGTATTACATGTTACATTGTTACACAAAAAGCAATTTATTACATTATGTAAATATATTTTTGTTTTTACTTGCGAATTATATACAAAATCGTTAAATCTATAAATGTATGCGTGAATATTCTTTGTATGAACAAATGTATGTTTAGTATGTATAAGAGACTATCATAATGTCACGTGTTCCTGGCTTCTCTTCATTTTTGTCTTATCACGTGAAAAAGCTAAAAAAAATTAATTACTTCATTTTTAAAACGTGAGCTAAAAATTTATAAATAACACATTGATATTTTTATATTATTAAAATTTTATAGCTGATTCTATACAAATAGAGGTTAGGTTTAAAATTATAATTTCTACTTTTTAAATATTAGATATGTAATATTTAAATATTTTATTTAAATTTTATGAAAATATTACGTTATTTATACATATTTATGTGCACACATAAATATGAAATATATGCGTTTATAAAATGATAATAATAACAAAGATATGAAAATATATGAATAGTAAATTTGTAATATTCATACAAGAAAAAATAATATTAACAATGAATGCTGTGATTGCTTTATGTATTTTCTGTGAATCACACGGACCTAAAGTGATATTTACTACTCAAACCTATCGTAATTATGACAATCAAAGTACAGAAAAATTAAAATTTTATGGACCAAAAGAAATATTAAAACGAAATCAAAATATTATGGAAGATGGACAATATGAATGTGAAGGATGTCAAAGTATTGGAAATGTGAAATATTTAAGTAATGAACATGAAACTAGAACATCATTTCTTTCTGCTCAACAATCATTAACTCAGGATATTTGGTGTTTGCTAAAGCATGCATGCTTTAGGTATAGTAATTGTAAAATAATTTTTTTATTATTAATATATATAATATAGATAATTTTTATGTTATATATTTTATAAATACAGAAAAATTTAATTGTGTACAAATTAAAAAATTATGTTTTTATTTTAATTATTTAAGGAGCTTAAGTTGTGAAGTACATCCGGGTAAAGAAGGTGTTTGCTACTTTGGAGATGAATATAGGGGGCATGTTTTAAGTCATACATTTACATTAAAAGATGCCCAGGTGAATTATGCAACGAAAAAGCATGTTTGGTAGCTATTACAATAAATTATTCAAATCATGTCATTAATTACAATTTTAAATCAATAGAGAGGAAATCAAAAAAATTTCATTATTATTAAGAAATTTTTTTTTTCTTTTTATTTATTTTTAGGCAAGAGGTTTTCGTAAATGGTGCAGTTTTATTGTTTTTATGAGAGATAAACAGTTTCTATTAAATATGTGGCCCTTTTTAGTTGATAATTTAAAGGAAGTAATTCGGGAATTACAAGATTTTGCTGAAAAAAAATATAATGCAGAAGAAGCAGAATGCCCACAAAGAATTGTTCGTTTATCAACTAATAATGGATCAGGATCATATAATAATTCTAACAAACAACCTAGAACTTTTAGTGATATAACCAATGAGAAACATGTTTTTATAAGGTTTGTTTTATGGTTATAATAGTTTTCTTTATACATATAAATATGTAACACCTAAAAAAGATACTAATAAATTAAAATCAAATTAGAATTCACATGTGGTTGGTATGGATTCTTAGTGCAGGAGCAAGACATTTCATAGAAATTTTTCCTATGAACTTATTAGATGATGAATTGAATTATAACTTGGAACATCAGATTGGTTAGTATCATAAAATGGTATATTTATAAGAAAAAATATATATGCATATTTTATATAAAATTGTATTTCTTATATTTTAGAAACTGAAGATGGATTTACTTTAGTAAATGCTAAATTACCTATAAATTTAACCTTAAACTCAAATGAACCAGAAACAACACTTGAATTTTCAGAAGTCTTAGAAAAACCCACTACATTAATACTTAAAGATTTAAGAGCTGTATTAGGAAAAGATCAATTTAGGCAACTTTTATATTCTAGTTTAACAGGTGTTCAAATTTTAGTAAGAGGTCCAAATATTCAAAGATTGGAATCTTTATATGGTCTTAGTTCTCTTATTCCACGTGCATGTAGAAGAGTTAAGACTCATGCAACAGAATATATGGATCCTAATAAGTGCAACTTTATTGGTACTTATATATGCTTATAAAAATATTAAATTATAGATATTATATCAAATGTTTTATAAATAATTTTATTCTAGGTGTTGATACATCAGTAGCGGTGCCTTTACCTTGTGTAAATGTATGTAGATTAGACATTGTAGCTGATGAACATAAAGTTGAAAATTCAAGTTCACATATTGTCAGATGGGCAGGTACATTACCACTAAAGTTACCAACATTATTAACAAAAATTGAAAAGTCACTTGAAAATGAGAAACTTGGAAATTCTGCTTTGAAAGCACATTTTGCTGCGTTACAAGAAGAATGGGCAAAGTATAATTACATGTATAATTTATATTAATATTGAATAATTGATTTTTTAAATTAAAAATATTTTCATTTTAATTATAGTATTGCCAAAGTAGTTCATGCCATGCGAGGACGTGGTCATAATGGAGATCTTTCTGGTCTTATGCTTAGCTTAGGTGCTGGTCCTCATGATAAGAAGTTATTAGACACTTGGTCAATGGGCTTGCCACCAAATCCTGCATAATTTTTAATTAATTTGCAATATTTTATGTATTGTAGAATATTGGATAGTATCTAATTTAAAATGTAAGGTATTCTTTTATTTGTTCATGCAATATTTATGTATTCAAGGTTGTGCATTACATTTTATTTATATTATAATCAATACATAATAAGTATTGATATTAGTGTAAAATAAATTGCCTGACATGCATTATTAGTATTTAAGATTTGGTATCCACTTTTATAAAATAATATATTTACATAAAACTTTTTGATAACATTGATGTAAAAATAAACTTTATATATAAAAATTGTTTAATTTTAAAAAGTAAGTAAATGTTTTTCTTTTTATAGTAATAATCCTTTAGTTTATATAATTACATAAATTATAAATAAATAATATAATAATATTTAAATAAAAATTATTAATACTTTTGTTTATATATAATTTAAATTATTATTTAAATTTAATAAATTTTTTTGATTTCAATTTTTTTAAATTTCAGTCTAAATTTTTAGAAAATATATCTGATCTGTTTAATATATATATACATACTTAATATTTTGCTTTAATAATAAAATAAAAATATCTTTTTTGATATCACACAATCAATGATTTAAAAAAAAATTAAATTTGCTGTTTAATTATGATTTTATTTTATAGTAATTTAATTTTGACTAATACCTGTTAATGTTAAATTTATTAATAAACTTATACATTATTCGAAACATTTAATAAAAATCTAAAATGGAAGTTCCACAATTTAAGTACAATCGCAAATCATTTAAATTCGATGACTTTAAAAAATTTGAAATTTTTACACAATGTTCTAAACAACAATATTGTAACATTTATAATGCAAGATTAAAAGCACTGAAAGATCACATTTTACAAAAAGTAAAAATTAAATGGGGTAAATATTATAAAGATTATATTTATTATTGATTTAGGTTATATTTTCTAATTCTTAATATTTTATTTTAGCGCATTATGAAATAGTTTCGTTGTCACAACTTTGTGAAAGAAATCAAAATAATACTTGTGTCATAATAGGTACTTTATATAAACATCAAGAATTAAGACCATCAATATTAAATGAACTTAGTGAAGAACTTCAATTAATACCTCAACCAGCTAGAATAAATTATGCATCATTTAAAGATATATTATATTTAGAAGATGAAACATTACGCATTAAATTGGTTGGGACTCATATAAATATTCAAGATATAGTTACTGGTATAGTTTGCGCTGTATGTGGTCATGAACTGGAAACTGGTGCATTTTTAGTAAATATTACTTTTATATAATTTACAAAAATAATAAAAATTATAAAGTAGATAATATAATTATAAATTAAAAATTACTTGAGATATAATTTAATAGATATTTTGTTTATAAAATACATTAATTACAGGTAACAGATTGGTGTTTTCCAGGATGTTGCCCGAAATTATCAATTCTTAATTCTCAACCACTAGAAAAGCAAGGAAAAATTTTGATCATTTCTGGTTTAGATTTAGCAAATAATTTACAATCATTAAGTATAAATTTATTATTTGAATGGATTACTGGAATGATTGGCTGTGAAGAAGTTCATAAAGAAGTAGCTTCTATTGTGTGTATTATTATAGCAGGTATATTTAATATATTTAATATGTATTAATGAAAATAATCTTTGCAATAAATAATAATAATAATATTTTAATATAGGAAATAGTATAAGAGGATCTATAGAAACATACAGTTATAAAAACTATTTTGAAACTAAATTACATAATGAAACTATATTTAAAAAAACTGCAAATGTAACACATAAATTGGATAATTTTCTTTATCCTATAGCACAGTGTTGCCCTATATTATTAATGCCTGGAGAATTTGACCCAACTTGTCATAGATTACCTCAGCAACCATTTCATCCATGTATTTTACCAGAATGTTCCAGGTAATACAGTTCTCTTACTAATTAATACAAAAACATTGCTATAAATCATATATATATATATATATATATTTATAATCTTTTTGTATATATATAATATATATACATATAATGTACAATATATATAAAACTAAAGATCAAAATATTTTATTTGATTCTATTTTTATTTTACAAATATGTATATACTTATCTCCATTGATGATATAGAAACAATATGGATCTTTGATTTATGTATATTATATATAGTTATATGCTATTAATATAGTTTTATTGCTATGGAATGATTAATGGTATTGTTTTTGAGATAACTATTGAAAATATATAATAATATATTAAATAGATACAAATTATTGACATACATATGATATGATAGGTTTAAAAGTTTTTATGGAGTTACTAATCCATGGGTTGGTAGTATAAACTCTCGCATTATAGCTGGATCCAGTGGCCAACCTATTATGGATATAATGAAAATTGCTGGACTTGTTGACATTTCACCTTTAATATGGTTAGAACGTACTTTACTCTGGTGTCATTATGCACCAACTGCACCAGATGCTACTCCAACTTATTCATCTAGCAAAATTGATCCATTTATTATAACAGAATGTCCTGATATATATTTTGTTGGTAATATGGATAAATATGATACTAAAATATATACTGGTAAGTTTATGTCTTTTATATTATGTTATTTTTATTATTATATTTTTATATTTTTATTATACACTTAATTCTATGTTTATCATAAGAAAATAATTTTAATAAAATAAAATATTTTTTATTTTACAGCAGAAGAAGGACAAACAATAAGATTGATTTCTATTCCAAAATTTTCCAAGACACAAACTGGTGTATTAGTTGATTTACAAGATTTAAACACTTGGCCTATATCTTTTACTGTAAATTAATTTAAAATATTTTATGATTTTAATATATTGATATTCATCAATAATGTAATATATAATAATATATCTATCTAAGAAAATAATCAATTTTCTTAAATGATTTCTGAATAGTTTGTACATAAATATAATTTATAAAAGTAAATATAATTTATTTTTTTGAAATATAATCTATTAGTTTAAACTTTTTTCATATTTTATGTAATACTTTTTTAAAAATTAAATTTTATTTAATATTGTAATTTTTCATAATATTTATTTACATATGGAAATGAAAACGAAAAGAACATAAAAATAAACACATAAGTAAAATATATTTTTATTTTTTCTTTCTTTATACATAAATATATGGAAAATAAATATCGTTTAACAAATATTATATATTCTATAAATTATTCATATATGTTAATTATTAATTTTTGTTAATATTTAATTCACACATAATTATAAATATAATGTAAGCATTTTTAATTACTATATATATTAACAATATAATTTATAATTATAAAATAATAAAGTTTTTTTCATATCATACTATTAATTTTTCTTAATATCATAACTTAATATATAAATAAATTATAAATAATAACATAATATTATTTCATTTGAAAATTTCAGTATGTTCTTTGGCACTATAATTTCTTTAATATTACAGAATAAAAATAAAATTAAAATAGATAAAATCAATATTAGATATAAATTTATTATTTTTTGATTTACTATAAATTATTTGATGAAATATGTGAAAATAAATTCTTAGTAAAAAAAATTTAATAAAATAATTTATTATGTCAATATTCTTTTTCCTATTAATAATAAGAAATATATTATATTATTTTTTAGGCTTGCAATTGTTTTAGAATTGTTTCTTTGTGAAGAATAATAATTTCAATAAATATTTTGATGGATATTCTTCTAACTACAAGATTTTGATGGAATTGGAATATTCATATTTAGACAAATATTCATATTTTTAGATGATTCTTGAGATTCAGAAATTTCTGATTGTGGATCTATAGCTTTTTCTTCATTTCTCATTGCACATATTACATCAGTAAGGGCAACTATATAATTTTTTGCCAAAGTTAAAGTTTCAATTTTAGATAATCGCCTTTCTTTTGATACATGTGGAATTACTTCACGTAAAGACTATAAAATATAATCATTTATGTTTTCATAAGAATGGAATATTTTCACTACAAATTATTATAATTATATCTACCTGGAAAGCATCATTCAAACTGTGCATTCTCATTCTTTCCCTCTCGTTGCTTTCCAATCTTCTAAGAGTTTTTTCTCTAGGTGTAGTTCCTTTAGATGAGTTTGATAATTTTAATTTTTCAGTTCTCTTACTGTTTCGACGTATTGTTTTATTAGCTTGTGATTGTTTAGGCCATTTTTCATTCCAGTTATCCTCGTTCATTACTTTTGATGTCATTCAAATCCTTTTTGAAAATATATTATTATATGAAATCATTTTTATTTTTATTAATTATTGTTTTAATCTTTAATGATAAATGATTAAATTTAAATAAATAATTGATAAAATGATTTTATAAATAATATTTAATAACTTAATTATAAGAAATGATAAATAAAAAATAATATTTAATATGAAAATTAAATAGAATAAATATTTTATTTGCAAAAAGATTGAAATAATATTTACATACTTACAATTTATTAAAATATTTGATATATGTTGTTTTTATTATTAATAGATCAATGAAGAAATAAAATATAAGAATGATAAATATATTTAAATTTTTTAATATTTCTAAACCATGTATTTTTATTACGCCTTTTTTCAATTTATTAATAAATAAGATTATAGTTAATTTACATTATGCAATATATTTTCAAATATTTAAATCAACTATATACAACCGCGTGTACTTGTTGAGCCACGTTGAAATGACGACTGCCGTCGGGGTGCGGCCGAAACAGCCTTCCACCCCTGGAAATTATGCAATCTATCCTGTGACTTTTTTTTAATAATTTTTCAGAAATTATTTTTTTTTTTAAATTTTCATTTATTTATATAAAAATTAGTTTATGATATCTATTTGATGTAATATCTATTTAAAAGAAGAATTATATTTTTAATTTACTTATAATGGTATAATAATAGCAAGATTAAAAATTGAATATTTTTAATCATAATTTTTTATTTATGACATTTACAAATTAAAAAATGGAATTTTTATATAAATGTACAGATATACGTAATAAAATAATGATTTTTAATATAAATTTGTCAATAATTTACAAATTCTAGTATAAAGGAAAATTTATGCAATGTATAATAATTATATTTGTATTACAGCTATTGTACAAATCAGAAAAGGTTTTATATGGATGTGTGGCTACAGGTGGGCGTATGACGTAATTCGCCCACGCGGATCTTTCTATGTTGTTGTAATCATATATTATCATAGATTACATGACATAGAGATTGTTTAATTATAATAAATATACAGATACATAAAATTATTAATTATTATTAATTAAATATAAATTATGCTTTATATAAAATTAAATATATTAAAATATATCATAAAAAATAAAACAAAAAATAAATATTTTTCTTATCAAGTTATAATTTTTTCATAGAAAAAGTTTTAAAAAATTATTAAAATTCTTATTTTATTATTACTTTTTGAATAATAATAAATAAATATATACAGTAATATAATTTTTATTAAATTATAATATAAATATAGTTTTAAATAACTAAAAAATAACTGAAAAATAACATTTTTTAATATCATTAAACTAAATATTAATTGATTTTTATTTATGCTTTATCTTTACATTTACCACAA
Organism: Apis florea; assembly: GCF_048593485.1. NCBI lineage: Eukaryota > Metazoa > Arthropoda > Insecta > Hymenoptera > Apidae > Apis > Apis florea. The sequence goes on along the minus strand of NW_028256714.1, from coordinate 1,730,113 downwards.
CAAGTATCAGTTTGTTTTTCTAATTCAGATTCTTTATAATTAGGAGTCCATGGTCCAAGACTAGTTGAAGCATAAAAATCCATAGGATATGGTTTATCATTGTTAAAGTTTATCATTTTTAAAGCAACTGCTCCTTCATATGGTGTAAGAAATGGTTTTTCAAAAGTTGTTCCCCAATCTATACTTAATCGTGGGCATGCAATCTATAATATAGGAATTATATAATATGTATGTATATTTATCATATTAATATATATAATATATATGGAAAATAAGAAAATCATAAACCTGTATGAAAGCATCAATGTTCTTAAATAATTTAATTTTATCTGGAAATATTTCTGAAAGCAATATAATAACATTTTCTTTTCCTAATAAATTAATTTTATTTTCTAAATTTTTCAAAACATTAAGATTTCCCTGTCTTCCTAAAGTACCAAGTATCAATCCAAATCTTCTAGTATTTTTTGCATATTCAATTGCTGTTAATCTATTTTTTAGCATTTGTTCATGATTATAAAATTCTTCTGTCAATTTCTTTTCATAAGGATCATATCGAAATGCTCGTAATTTTGGATTAGCAATCATTGCTGCTTCTAAATGAAATCTGCCATCTCCTATATAAATAACTACATCAGCACATCTAATTTGTGGTGCTGTACAACCTAAAATCTTTATGCAATAATAAGTTTTTTTTATAATATACAAATTATAATCTTAACTATTTTTTTAGTAAAAAAAGAATTTAATTTGAATTTATAATTTAATACCTCGCCAGGACTTAATGGTTTACTTTGTGGAGTAGATACTTCATAACCATTCTTTCTCATTTCCATTGCAATTATTTGTAATGCACTAACAAATTGTATAGTACTTACAAGTCCAATTTTCGTTGTAACTGGTAATGTAGCTTGTAAGCATTCAATACAATGTGAAGTATCAATTTTGATATTAACAAATACATAAAGTACTTTTATACCAACAGTTTGATCAATTGGTATTAAACAAGAATGTCCATAATGAATTAAAAAATCTGCATCTAATGCTTTTGCGGTATAATCATCTATACAACATGCTCCTATATTCATTATATCAGTTTATAATTATATTATATATATTATTACATATGTTCATAATATTCATATATAAGATATATATAAATATATATATCTTATAAAAAATCAATAGATTAAAAATTATTTTTTTATTATTATATAATTTCTTACCATAAGTAACATCTCCCATTATAATAGTTTCTGCACCTGTAAAATTTTCTATAATATCAGCTATAGTTGTAGCATACATTAAAAGTCCTTCAGGCATTTGTAATGCAACTTTTTTCACTTTCAATTCTTTAATTCTCCATATTGATTTATGTATTTCAAAATTATAATTAGAAGGTAATGCAACAATTGCTGCATTTAATAATGGGTCATTTAAAATTTCTTCAGGAATTTTATTTATTTTTATTGGAGCTTTGAATATCTTACGAACTGGTTTTGCTTTAACTATCACAACAGAATCAGATTCTTCACTCATAATTACAATCTTTTATTTATAGTTATAATAAAATTTATATTTAAATTTATGTTAAAAATTTTTAATTTATTATATGAATATATTTTATATAATATACATTCATAATTTATAATTTTATTTTAATTTTTTTTAATTAATATTACGGCAAAAATCTATTATATAAATTTATATAATCTGTTAATTAAATTTCATTTTTTTTTCATTCAAAACTTCAAAAATAAAGAGAGGTTACTTAGTATACTATTTTAACTTTCGAAATCGAGTATACATGAATGTCATTGATATAGTAATGCCCTCTATTAAGATTGTAAAGATACATATCTAAAGTGTATATATATATACATATATTTTAGCTACTATTTGTAATAAAAATAAATAAATGTCTTTATCCCATTAAAAAATATAAATGCATTTAATAATATTAATTATCATTATAATTATAATAAATATTAAATAATATATTTTAATATATTTTATGTCTTTATATCATTTATTCAGAAAAAAATTACTAAAATAAATACATTATTTATATGATTATATGAAGAAACTATTTTGTGAATTTTAAATATTTTTAATATTTATTATAATATTCTAATTCTAATTTTGTTTAATTATAAATTTTTTGTTTCATTAAAAAAAAACTAGACAGGTCCCACCGAGATTTGAACTCGGATCGCTGGATTCAAAGTCCAGAGTGCTAACCATTACACCATGGGACCGATACAGTGAACATTTTTATTATTATTATTTTGTAGTATAATTATTTATTTTGATATATATAGATATATCTATAAATATATTAATATATACATTTTTCAAAATTTTTTATTATATTTTAATATTATTAAAAAATTGTAAATCATATATTATTAGTATTTCAAGTATATAAATCTAAATAATAAAAGTTCTGCTAGATCATAGATATAAATTGATATAAATATGCAATTCATAAATTTGAGCAAACATAATATAATAATAATAATAAAATAAGAAGGATAATAAAACTATATAAGAGAGAACATAAAACTATTCTTATTTTATTTCCATCTTGATTCATTTAATGAAAAATTTAATTATTTATAACTTAATAAACAATTAATTTTATATACTAATTGTTTTTTTTTATCTCTAGAATGATTTTCTAAAGATGTTTCAAAAATATATATTTATAGCCTATATATTCTTATATATTCAATATTTCATATATTTAATATGGGTATTTAAGAAAATAAATAAATAAATAAATATATATATATTAATTTGATCTATACTATTTACTGAATCAATGATTGATTTATATTATTTAATAATATATATATAATAAATATAAAAACAGTGAATATAAAATAAATACGAAAAATGTTTAAAAAAAAAAATTTGTTTACAAAAATATGTATAGTTTGGTATGAGAAAATATATTAATTAGTATTAATAATTTTTATGAAAATAAATGTTTATAAATCATATGAAGGTCAATTTTATCTTTTTAAATAAAACTCACTAACTAACTCATTAACTCATTAACAAAAAAATATTAATCTATATATTATAAATATTATAAAAATTAATTGAAAAATTATTAAAAAATATTTTAATTTGAATTTTATGAAATTTATTATATAAAAAACAAAGAAAGTATGAACGTATTGCTATGTATCATTTGATTTGTGTTTTTTATCCTATATTATATTTTGCGAGGTTATTGTTTTAGAGAAATATTATAAAATCAAGAATGTACATATTATAAATTATATATATTATGAATTAAAACACATTATAAATAAAAATGATAAAAATATGTTTAATTTTTATTCTATATTCTGACACGCCAAAAAAGTAAATAATGGATAAAAAGATAAAAATAAAGTAAAAATTAAAAAATACTATCTCTAAAGTGTCACAAATGAAAATATAAATAAGAAGACTAAATAATAAGAGAAAAATAGATAAAATAAAAATTGACTAAAAATGGGAAATCAGTCATCTTTTAAATATCAAAAATATTTCTTTAAAACATCATCTTTAAAAATACTTAAGAGATGGCGTTACTCTTTAATTTTTACTTTATATCATCTCATGAAAAGATGTCTTTGGATCTTTCTCAAGAGATGGTATTGATGGTAAATTCTTTATTTTTCTTTTATTATTTGTTCTTTTATTTATATTAAATTTTATTTCTGGTTTTTTAGAGATGACGTTAATTGCCAAATTTTTACTGTTGCATTATTTGCTCTCTTTGTCTATATTTATTCTACAAAATTTACAGATTATTATTTCTGATTAGTTTTATTATCTTTTTTGATTAAAATCTAATAATTAAAATCAATTTCGTGTTGTCTGTAGTGAATATATAAATAAATTTTATTGGCATTACATTTAAATCCATTTATAAAAAAAAGTATATCATAAATTAATTTTATCTTCATTATGTTGTAATAAAAAAATATAAACTTAATTTTTATTTCATATTTTATTTCATATTTCATATTCATATATTTTATCTATTATTCGTAATCAAAAAATGGATATATATTATACATGAGATATGAAATAATGAAATAATATATCAAAGAAATTATAAATAAAATATAAATAAGTTTCTAAATTAATAAATCTTTTTTTTAAATTTAACGAAAATTTTAATGAAAATGCTTTGAATAATATTAATAATCAATATCAATAATTTTTAATTTGTCTAAATTATAATTTATATTATATATTATATAAATATAATTTTTTATATATATAATTATAACAAATTTATAATAAAAAAATATATTTTCTTATGTTCATACATATTTAATTATTTAAAATTATTTAAAATTTCTCTAATAAAATTTAAATAATATTGCATATATAATACTATTCTGCTATAATATTATTCTGATAAAGAAAGAATGAATTTTTTATTTATTCAATAATTGTGTATTTATTACATTATTATTTATTATTTATTACATATTATTTATTACATTATTATATCATTAAATTATAATTTTTAAAACATACTCAATGTTAGAAATTAAAAATTAAAAAATTAATTAATTAATTTTTTTAATTAAAATAAATATAATATTTTTATAAAATAATTGTTTTTGCATGACTAATTAAATTTAGTAAATCTATATAAATATTGTTGTTGCATTTAATTATTATTAAATTTTTTTATATATATATATTATTTTTATTATATACATATATTTTATTTATATATTTATATATATAACGTAGATAATTGAAATGCATCAAAAAAATTTAATAATCGTGCATCAAATAAATTTAATAATATAATGATAAAAATGAAAATTTTTAATTTATTCATTCTTATAATTTAATAATAATAAATGTACACATAATATAGCGCTATAATATATATATATATATATATATATATCATAATTTAGAGCAATTTTTTTAATTTTTTAGTCAGAATATACATATTGTATTTATATTATGTTTGAGATAGAAAGAGAGCAATAGATAGAATAAAAAGACAAGAATAGAACTGGGTTTGGCAAGCGTGGTGATTTTACACCTACCTTTTAACCGGACCGTGGCTGATTGTATTGTATTCGTTTTACGATACGTATCATGCTTGGCCCAGGTGGTTTCCCTAAGAAAAGTGTATTTCTATTTTACATATTATTGCAACACTTCATCATTGCTGTGACAAATTTATTTAATAGCATCCTGTATAATCGAAGCTAGTTCTCAATAGTTTTAGATATCAGAAATATGAGATTACGAATAGTTGTGATATATGTGTCGTAAAATTAGAACGTGTTATAATCTACTAGATTTTTCACATTTTACAGTCATGCATTTTTTAAAAAGATATAAATTTTTAAAAATGACTTAAATAGACTTTAAGAATGACTTAAATAGATCACGATCATCAGTTTCAATGCGCGATGGTGAATATTATATTATGTTGGATATGTTGGCTGTTTTGGGCGGGTCTTCCGATTATTACAGCCTATCCCGTATCATCGTCTCTACGAACAGGTACTTTAATTGTATATTCAATATTTATTTTGATCACGTTATTAATGAGAGGTTATTTTGCTTTTATAGATTTATCATACAATCATAGTTCATCAAAATGGGAACAATACTGGATACAATATACTCTTGGTCTTTTAAGTGTAACAGCTACAGCATTTACTTTAGTTGGCTGTCTTTGTTGTCGAAGACCTAGAAGACCTAAAGGATTTCAAGTAATTAATTGTCATTTTTATATTATATATAATAAATAAAAATCCTTATTAAAGTTCCTTATTATCTAAATAATAACTTATTCATTACTAATTATAGGACAAAGCAGAAAAATGCAATCAGGTAAAATTAATATCACAAATTTTTTTAAAGATTTAAAGTTATATTAATCTGTAAATTTTAGTAAAAATTAATAAGAATATCAATTTTTTTTGTTTAAGTATTTGAAATATCATTTTGCAATATGATTTTAAACAAAAATTTTTTTTTATGTTTCTTTTACATGTTTATATATATTATTAATTATAAAGTAATAATAATTTATGTAATTATTATGAAAATATTTTATAATATTTATATGGTTTATATTTTATGAATATAAGAAAAATAATTAATATTTACTTATATTTAAATATAATAATCATGTATATTACAAAAAAATATTTTTTCTTTAAATATTTAAAGAAGTAATTACATGTATATTATTTATAAATTATTATAGTATATAATGTAGTTTAATATATTTTAATTTTTTTTTAAATTTTTAATTTTTAATTTTTTGTAAAAGTATTTAAAAAATATAAATGTGGTTTTTTTGTTATAGGAATTCAAAGATGGAAACAATATTGGTCAAGAATCAGTATTTGAACATTCTCTTGAAGGTTTGGAGTTAAATGTTCCACATATGTTAGCTGTTTCAGAAAGAGTACAATTTGATCCTTTACCTGTAGAACATATTATATCTGGTCCTAAAAATATTTTAAAACCAAAGCCATTACCTTTATCATCATTATTTTTTGAGAAACATGATTCTGATTCTAATACTTTGCCAGAATATTGTCGTGAGTGGTTTGATGCAAAAGATTTATGTGTATCTAGAGAAAAATTAAAATATTTAAGAGAGATTGGTCATGGTTGGTTTGGAAAAGTTGTAGAAGGCCGTGCAGATTTAGAAGGACATAAAAGAACTTCCAAAAATGGTGGTGTTGTTGTGAGAATTCTTACAGAAGAAGCTACTATGAAGGAAAAAGCTTGGTTTCTTGGTGAAGCTACTCCATATTTGAAATTACATCATCAGAATATCTTAACTTTGATAGGTTTTTGTTTAGAAACCGATCCATATTTATTATTATTTGAATCATGTTCAGTAGGTGATCTTAAAAGTTTTTTGTTATCAAATCGCGATAAAAAGTCTCAAGAAGCACTTAATAAAGAAAATATTTTAATTCGGATAGCATTAGATATTGCTGCTGGCTTAAAACATATGCATTGTAATGGATTTGTACATACAGATTTATCTGCTAGAAATTGTTTAATAGCATCAGATTTATCAGCAAAACTGGGAGATTATGGAACTGGTGTAGAAAAATATCCTGAAGATTATTATGTAGTTGGAGATCGTGCATTACCTATTAGATGGTCAGCACCAGAAAGTGTAGAATGTACTGATACAACTATTGAAACTAGAGAAATTACATCTCAAGCAAATATGTGGAGTTATGCTATTTTTCTTTGGGAAATTATTACATGGGGAAATATACCATACCATGATAAGAGTGATGAACAAGTAATTCAAATGCTTTTACATTTAAAATTAGATCTTTCATCAAATGGTATACAAGTATTGCAAACATACCTAGAAAATTGTCCATCAAATATATATCAAGCAATTTATTTAAGTTTAAATTTAAATCCACAAAAAAGACCAAATTTGGATGAGGTAAGACAATTTCTTTTAAATGAACATATAGAATATTTGGATTTTGAGCAAAGATGGGAAAATTTACGAGTTAATGCTAAACATGTCCGAAGTGCAAGTTTGCAAGATCTTAGAGGAAGTATTGATTCAGATTATTGGACTACTATTGTTGATGATACACCACGTCAGTCATCATTTCGACTTGGACCTAGTGAATTAGTAAAAAATGTACCAAGTATTAAAAATATTATTCATCATGAATCAAGTTCTGAAACTGAAGAAGAAAGTTGGAAAGGACGAATTGAACAGGGAGTTTATACTGAAAAAGTAAAACAAAAATCTAAATCTGTTACTGATTTAATGGTTCTTGTACATATCGATTTTGATTCTGATGTAGAATTATCAATGGGAGCTCAAATCTCAGAAAAATATGGAAAAAAAAAATTACCTGCTACTGGTAGTGATAGTGATCTTAGACGTAATATTCATACAGACGAATTCGATGAAACATTAAGAAAATTACGGAATCCATTGCCAAATAATACTTCTAATAAAATCAGGATATTAGATACTTCAGAAAAGCCAAAATTATTGACATTAACCATGGATCAAACTCAAACTCCAATTTTGAGATTAGCTTTAAATAACAAAGAATTTGATACTACATCTATTGTAAATACAATTACAGAAGCACATAATGACAAACATGTACTAAGACTTCTATCAAAAGGAGATCCTAATCTTCCTCTTTTATGTTATGTACCTGATGATAAATCTTCTGAAATATTAAAAAAAAATGATAAATCTCAATGTAACTTATGTACATTTAAACATGAAAATACTTTTTTTTCTAACAATTGTTCAATTAATTGTGGAACTGATGAAAATACTTTAGTTGATGTTGCACTTTGGAATCATGCATTAGATTCTGCTTTAGAAAAGAAAGTACCTTCTTTCTTAGATGAAGATGAATTTAATGAATATGCAGAATCTTTATCTAAACAAGAAAATAATATTGCACCGGAATTAATTGTAACTATTGAATCATCAAATACTTTGCAATCTCAGAAACATTATAGACATAATCCAGATAAATTTTCCAACGAAGAAGATATAGACATGAATCGGAGATGTTTATCAAATGAAGATGAAGAAGAAAGAAAACAATTATCTACTCCTGATGATGAACAAAGTTCTGATTCTGGATTTAGAGATAAAGAATCTTGTGAAGAAGAAGAAAATGTTTATGCTTTAATTCCATCAATTTCTACTAATGATTCTACAATTAATATACCAATATATACTGAAGAAGAACAGTTACAGATTTTATTTGAATTAGATACTATTCTTGATGCAGAATACTATGCAACATTTCCTGGATCTGAAAGAATGACAGAAAATTTATCTTCAAATAATCATATAGAAAATAAAGTTATCTGTACAAATGAAGATGAATCTGATTCTATTCATACTGTAGATACTATAATTGAAATAGATAATAATGAAAATCTTACTTCTAATATCAATTTGGTAGAAAGTAACATTGTAAAGCCAATATTAAATAATGAACAGACAATTCAATCGGAAAATGTTAAAATTAAAATTGAGAAAAATATTGAGGTAAAAGATTTAAGTGATATTAATTCTTCTTCTCAACAAACAAATTTAAAACATTGCAATATTGAAACAAATATCAAATATTTCAAAGAGCAAAAAGAATTAAAATATTTACAAAATAAAAATGAAAATGAAATTAAAATTAAAAATAAAAACGAAATTGAAAGTAAAAATGAAAATGATATAATTATTAATGCAAATAAGTATGAAAATGAAAATGAAATTGAAAATAAAAATGAATATGGAATTGAAGACAAAAATAAAAATGAAAGTGTAAGTATAAATAAATATGAAAATAATAATAAAAGTGATATTAAAAATAAAATTGAAAATGAAAAAGAAATAGGAAAAATATATGAAAGTAAAAATGAAAAGGAAATAGAAAAAAAAAATGAAAATGAAATTGATGATGAAGACAGTTCTACTATGAGTTTACATAGTGATAATTCTTATGTATCATTTGATATAGAAGAAGAATTTGTAACAGCAATTCGAAATGAACTTAGAGAAAAATTACCTTGTGCTCAGATGTCTGTTGTAGAACCATTAGAAGTTCGTGATGATGATAATCCTATATCTAAAGATATAGACAATAAACATTGGGATGATGATGATAATGAAGAATCTTCTAATCAAGGTAGTGGAGGAGTGGGTATTTCAATAAGGTATTCATTTTAATTTTTTAGTAATATAATAATTTATAATTTTATAATTTTAATAATATAATTTATTGATATTAAATATTAAATAATATTATTTAATATAGTAATTATAATTTATTTATTATTTAAAAAACAAAATTTGAAAATTTGTTATTATTTGTTATTTAGGTATAATGTATATGACTCTCCCCTTAGTCCAATTCAAGAAGAAAGAGAAAGTACTCTTACTTCTGAATCATTAATATCAAATTCTAGAGATACATCAATTGCTTCAAAAGAATCTGTTGCTTCAGATGATGTATTACTAGTTGATACTCGAACAAATAAAATGATTTTATTAGAAGGATTAGGAGAAAAACTGCAAGATGATGAACGAGATACAACTAATGGAGATTTGTCTGAGGAAGAAAATTTAGATTATAATTGTTCGATAATTCGTTCTCGTGATGATAAATCGCATATTATAATTGCAAGTTGTGGAGCACCTTTACCAAGTCCAGAGGAGGAATCTAAATGGCAACAATTACCGCCATCTTTTCCATTACCATTACCTTTGGAAGATGATTTAATGTCAACAAGTTTTGGAACAGATCATGGATGGGGCAGTCAGGATGAAGATGAAGAAGAAGAAGAGGAAGAAGAGGAAGAAGAAGAGGATGAAAATAATAGTTCTAGTTCTGGAGAATTTGTTTGGAAAGTAAATACATTATAAATAAAAAAATTAAATTTATTAATAAAAATTTATTATTTATTATTAGGAATTTATTTTTCATAATTAATTTTATGTTATTAATTAGAATCATTTTATACATAGAGATACAATGAACCACATATGGAACAAATTCAAACTCGAAGTTATTTAAATAATAATGAAGGGGTAATATTAGATGCTGATGTTGAAGATGAAATAGATCTTGAGGAAGAAGGAGAGGATGAAGAGGAAGAAGAAGAATTTACACCATCAGCTTGGAATGCAACATTAGCGCCTCATCGTTCTGCATTAAGATCTCCAGATAAAACATTAAAATCTGGTGTAAGTTTTATAATAGTTATATTTTCACATTTTTTTTAAATATAATAATTTATAGTTTTTTTTATTTATTTTTGCTGTCAGGATGAATCGGTGGGTATATTCTTATTTAGCAATATTCTTTATGTACATTATATATTACTACACTTAAATAAATTTTGTGCAATTGTTAATTTTTTCAGGATCAAAAAAAAAGCGTGTGGTTTAAAAAGCAACGTTATCATTGTGTATATGAATATCCTAAAGAAACTCTAGCTACAGAAACTCAAGGAGAATCAACTACTACTTGGGAATCTACTTCATATAGTGGTAAATTTATTTTTTTCTTTAAAAACATTATAAAAATTATATTAAAATTGATTTATTTTATATATATATATATATATATATATATATAATATATATATATATATATATATATATGTAATTTTTGTTTTGTTTAGATTGGGAGGAAATGATAGATGAACCACGTTTAGATTTGTATCCTCTTGATTATGATGATGCCCATCATTCTGGTATGTTTTAATAATATATAGGATTTTGTATATAGAATATTAAAAATATATTAAAAATATATTAATAATATTCATGGAATATTATTGAAAAATCGATTCTAGAGTCCAAAACAAACATAAAAATTATTTATATAAATAATTTATACAAAAATATCAGTTATTAAATTATAATAAATAAGCAATTTAAGTTCGTATTTCTTTTATTTAAACTTAATAATATTTATTTAAATAGATTACCTATAATTTAATATAATTTAATAATAAAAATTTATATACATTAACTTTTCCGTTTGATTTGGAATTCGATATTTTTAAAAATATCGAATATATATATATTTATAATATATAATATGTATATATTTATATTATAAATATATATTATATTTATACATTAACTTTTCCGTTTGATTTGGAATTAATTTTCAAAAATATCGAATATATATATATTTATAATATATAATATGTATATATTTATATTATAAATATAATATATATTTATAATATATAATATGTATATATTTATATTATAAATATAATATATATTTATAATATATAATAAAATTTATATATATTTTATAAATAATTATAATATATTTATAATATATATATTTTTATATAATTATATTAAATGATAATTATATTGCATATATGAAATATATTTTAAATATATATATATAAATATAAAACAAAGGAAAAAAATTCATATATTCTTTAAAAAAAAAGGAATAATTTTTTAAATTGAATTAAATGATTTGAATTTTTTTGAAATATTAAAAAGAAAAAATGTTGTTATAAATGCAAATAATTAAAAATATTCAAATATTCAATTTTTTTATGTGTCAATTAATTTTAATAAACTTTATATATAATATAATTATATTATACATATGTGCATATGTAATTTATTTGGATCTACAAAAACACATTTTTTTACAAGCATATTTCAAATTTTCATTATAGACTCGTACAACAAAAATTAAAAATCATGACAACTTTTTTTTTATAATAATAAATTTCGATAATGCTAATAATTTTTTTATACATTATTTACTAAATTTAAGTTTAATCTTAATATTTCTTAAAAATTCAAATCTGTTCTAATTTTAAGAAAGTTATTCTGTTTTAAAAAATATATGAATACTTTTTTCCTTTACTATATATTTTTACTGCATATTTTTGAAAAATTTATTATTATTTTCTACTTATATCATCAAATTTATTATATGAATATTATATATTTTATTTATAGGAAATGAAGAATTTTTTGTAAGCAGTTCAAATCGTCCATTTCAATTTCAAACTAGTGAGAGTAAATATGTAAGTCAATTTTTTCCTGGTGCATCTACATCAATGAATGAAGAACAAGATGAAGATGATGATCAACAAGGAATACCACAAAATGGAATAGAATTGTTAAATGATTGTAGTCAAAATCAACAATATCAATTAGGAGAATTAAGACATACTAGAGATCGTTTGAAATTGAATTTATCTACAACTGGTGCATCTTTTGTTTCTACTAAACAAACGAAAGAAGATGATGTAAAACAATTGCATGATAGAGAAAACATGTCAGAATTCTCGCAAAATATAAACTTACCAGAGGACCAACATATGCTATCAAATTGTTTAAATTACAATATGTTACCAACGGTGCCTCCCAAAGACATTGAAGAAAAAAAAAAATTTAATTCGACTTCTTCAAAAAGTGCCCAATGTGATACTCAAGAAAAGATTGAATCTATTGACAAGTGTAGTGTTTTAACTCATGACTAACGCATTTCGAGGACGTTAATAAAATGTTAAAAATATAATTTAGCTGAAGTCCGTCCGAACTAATTTTGTTGCAAAAGTACAGTGATTATTCAACGAATTCACTATTAAATGAATCTCGAATTATTGTACATAATGTGTAACAAATTTTTATTGTGGCTAAAATGTAATCGATTGTCTTATAGTGTTATATTTTGATTTATTGTATAGAAATATTAATATAAGTAGAGCTTAATATTGATAATTAATTTTTTATATGATCAGCTTCATGATGATAAAAAAATATAAAAGAAGACAATCGATTTTTAAAAGCTACAACTATTGAATAATTTCGTTTCATATTGTAAATATTTATTAAACTCATTCAGTACATAATTGTTATCAGAAAATTAAAATTGTAAGTTATTAATGTTATTATTTTCATTGATATATTATTATTATATTAATTTTAAACTATTGTTATTTTTAAATAACGGTATATTTTTTTGATATATTTCTATTAATAATAATATTAATAGAAAACAGCTCTCTATTTTAAAGTATTATAATGTCAATCAAGGGACGGTACTATAATTAAGTCTTAATTTTTAGTAAAAAAGTGTATAATAATTAATGCACGAATAATTTGTTATAAATATCTATTATATTGTTACTTTTACTAGAACTGTGATGGGCACAATTTGTGCATTTTTATTTCAATTAATTTAATGAATCAAATTAGTAAAATTACAAATTTCATGTAAGTAGCAAAAAAATGTTGCCGTACTTCCATTGCATTCTATTTCCAATAAATTTAAATGTTCTTGAATGATTTTTCACATATAATTTGTCTTTAATTGTTAATATTCAAATAATTTTTTATGAAATAATATTCTATGAAATGTAAATGCACAAAAAAATTATTTATTATAAAAATGACAACTATTATGACAACTATTAAATTTACAATATTTATTTGAATATAAAAACGAAAAAAAATAATAATATATTAATAATTATAATTTTTACGAAATTTTCAATATAATTATAACAAAATATAACGGCAGAATAGATTAGATTAATATAAAAAAAAAAATATTTAAAAATATAAATAACATCAACATATTGATATTTGCATTGATATATAATTTCATTAATATATGTGGAATCATACATTATACTATTAATAACACTGCATTTATTGTGCAGTTTTACTACTATTATAATTATTATTATCATTATTGATAATGCTAATTCTGTGCTCATAATAGTATATTATAGAGAACAATTAATATATTGTTATACAAAGCAAACATTGATTTAAAAATATGTGTTTCATTGTTTTTATTTCCTATTCCATTATGACACATTACATAGGAAATATTTTAATTTTATATATTTCAACTTTATTAATTTTAGTTTATTTTAGTAGAAAATGATAAAAATTTGATATATTGAATAAAATTCAGATAAAATAATTAATTTTCTCAAGTTTTAATATAGATAAAGAAAATTTAAAATTTTATTATAAATATTTTACTTAATAATTATATTAATAATTATTTTTATAAAATATTTGTATAATATTATTTTATGTTTGTATATTATTAAAAATTTATATATGACGTTGACGATTACGCCATAAAATAATAAGTCCTTGATAATCTGCAGAAGCAAGAAGAGATTCATCAAAATTAAAGGATAAAGCAATTGTAGGTGTTGCATGACCTTGAAGTCGATTAATTTTCGCTGCTTTGCCCTTTCTTGCTGAATCTAAGAGATGTATTGTACCATCCTCAGAACCAGTAGCTATTAAACATGTTTCCATTTGTGGGCAAAATGTTGATTTCACAAAATATTGTCTATAAAAAATTTATAAATTATATTTTGTTATAATTTTAAAAAATGAAATGTTTATAGTAATATTTAAATTATAAATTACTTATGTTTTATGGGATATTTTGTCCACAAAGATAGAGAACCTTGATTATCAATAATATGATATAACAATACTATATTACAAGCACTGCTCACTAAAAGTGCTGGCCATGGAGCATCTTTTGAAAGCCATGAACGCCAAGAAAGACTACTTATCATTCCACCAATTTCTTGTACTCTTTTTAATTTTGTTAATCGACCTGATCCTGGTTCTAATTGAAATGACATGATAATTCCTCTATCATTTCCAACCCATATTACTGAACCACCACTACCTTCACAAGTTAATGATAGAATCTAAAACAAATGTTTTTCTTTTTATTTATTTAATTAAATGTTTATTTTTAGATACAAAAATTATTTATTAATTAAAAATTAATTAATGAATTCTTTAAATCATTTTTAAAATCATTGAATAATACAAAATTATTGATATCAAATGCATTTTATTATATAGATCATTTATTTTTGACAAATTTTATAAGATAAGAGAATAATATTTATTTTATATATTTTTAAAAGATTTAAAAACTTAAAAAATTTCGCAAAATTTAATAAATAAAAGACTATTTAGAAAAGAAGTATTTTATTAGAAATATATTAAAATTTTAAAATTACTTTGAAATCTAATTTTATAGTTTGATATTTTATTTTTATTATTCTTATTACATATATATGATATCTGAATTTAAATGTCAAAACTCAAGAGCATATAGGATAAATTATTAAAAAATATTCTTTAAATATTTATTGTTTTCTATTCTGGAAAAATAAGAAAAGAAATAAAACTTTCCATTTTTCTATTTACTTATTGATATTTATATATCTAATATTGATATTTCTATTTATTATATTGTTCAAAATGACCTTTTCTGGTAATACAAGTGATAATATTAATTGTAAATGTAAATAAAACTGTTAAATATTACTCTGATGTAATCTGATATATTACAGCTACAATTTCATTTTTTAATCTCTTGAATTAATTGACATTGAATAAATTTTTTCTTTTAAAGTTCCTTACATGAAAAAAAATCTATGGATATAATGTCTGCTAAATGATTAATATTTATAAAATATCTCTCCAATCCATTATTATGAATAATTTCTGTTCAACTAGACTTGAACAATTTTGCCAAAATAAATTGATCAATCATCCAATTAAAACCACATTTTAGATTATACAATGACAAAAATAAGATGAAATTTTCATCTGAACTTATGAAATAAAATTATAAATAGAAATACCATGAATGCATAAATAATAATAGAAAAATGGAGAAAAAAGTAGAGTTTATTTTTTTTTTACGATTTTCTTTAAAATAAACAAATTTCTAAAGCAATTTCTTTTTTTTACTTTATCAATCCCTTATATCAAAATTTTGATATTTAAATTTAAAACACTAGATTATATATTATTAAAAATTAAAAAAACTAACTTTTCCACCAATTTTGTAAGAACCATTATATATACCAGTAGATATATTTAAAATTTGTACAAATCCCTGAGAATTGCCAGCAATAACTAAATTATTATTTATAGGTATAAATCCACAACACAAAACTTCTGCTTGCTGTTGATCATTAACAACTCTTAAACAAGTTGGATTGTTTTCTGTATCCAAAACATTCCAAAGTCTTATTGTGGCATCCAAAGAACATGAAACTATAAGATCATTACTGATACTCCAATCTAATGAAGTAACACCTTTTTTATGACCTTCCAATAAGGCTATTACTTTTGGAGGAATACTAATAACATCACATATAGATAGTAATCCATCTAATGATGCACAACATAGCTTTGATCTATCATTATTTGCAAATTTAAGCATCATTACTGGTGCATTGTGTTGATCAAAAACATGATGCACTCCATCAAATGCAAAACTTTCTGCAATCGATTTTCGTTGTATGTTATAAAGTTTTGTTTTAATTTCTGATCTTTCTTCTTCTGTTGTATAATTATTAAAACTATTTTGTTCTAAATTTTCGCCATAACGTAGAAATAACAATCTTGCTCTCAATCTAAAATAATTTTCTCTAATTTTTGAATTTTTACTGAATTTTTCCTTTAATAATTGATTTCTGCGGCGAATATAAAGCATTCCTGTAATTATATTATTTTTTAAATTTATATATTGAATTGTATCACGAAACATATATGTACAAACCTAAAGTGGGTAATTTGTTTACACGTTGTGCATTGTATTTAGCATCAAGAGCAAAAACTTGTTGATGCCACATAGTAACCATTTTATATGTATTTTATAGAAGAGAAGAATTGTAAAAACTCAATATCAAGTATTAATTAATTTATTAAAAAGAAAATTTTATTTGTTAAGATTTAACGTTACATAAACATTGATATCTAACCTATTAAATAATCTTTGATCTGTAAAAAATTTAAAGATACAAATGTTTAAAAAATATTTGTATCACTTATTCTTTTTTAGATTATTATCTTTTTCTTGATTTATAACTTAAAAACACACATTATATTGATTTTATTTCTATTAACATATTTTAAGAAAATTTTATTAATTAATAAGTTTTCACTTATGATATAATAAATTGATACTTAACATTGATATTTAACATTTTTTAAAAATATAATATATTAAAAATATAAAATAATATAAAAAATATAATATATTTAAATTGATTTACTTTCATTCACTTTCATTTTTGATTGCTATATGAGTATATTTATATACTACATATATAATTTTGTTTATTTATATATGTATAAAACATTTGTATAAATGTATATAAATTAATTTATATTAAATTTTATATTAAATTCTGAATTCTGTTTCAAAATCAAAATATTATTTTTTTTATGTATTTTTATAAATAAAAATAAATAAATATATAATATAAACTATTATTTATTTTGCAATTAAAATTTTAAAATTCATTTTTATTTATGTTTCTTAATAAGTAAATAATAAAATAAGTTAAATAATTTAAATTTGTTAATTTTGATTTGTAAAAAATATAATAATGTAATAATTTATTATAATTTGTATATATTAATTAAATTTTATAATTAATATTAAAAATTTTAAATCTCATTAACTAAAAAAATTAATTATTTTATAATCAATTCTGCAAAATTTCAAACTTTCAAAATTACTTATGTAAGTAATTAAAGAATTTAAAAAATTCTTCATAATGTAATTTTAAAAATCTTTAAAATTATACTATAAAATTAAAATATTTTACACATTTATATTGTATAAATATTACAGAGTTCCTTTTAATATATTTATTTTTAGATATTCATATTTATACACAGTAGTAGCTATTTTTTTATTAATTATAGCATTAATTGTGCGATGTATTTTATATTTTCATTTTGTAAGTTATTATTTAATAAAAACAAAAGATATTATCACTTAGTTAGTAATTGTCATAAGGAACTGCTTTATTTAAACTTTTAAATATATTCATATTTTTTCATTTTCTGATATATTTTGAATTTTCTTCTATTTTCCTATTATATATTACATTTGATGTATTTGATAAACTTATAAAGTGAAAATGTTCAAAAATATATATACAAAAAAAATATATATTTGTATTGACTTTTTTGATTAGTAATCTTTGAAATGATTATTTATTTACTTAAATATACTTATTTGGAATAAAAAATTTATAAAAATGTTTTAAAAATATGGAATTCAATACATGTATAAACAGATATATAAAAAATATATATAATATATAAATTATTTACTAACTTAAAAAAAATTTATGTAATTAACATAAATACTTTAATATATTTTCAATTTTTAATGTTTATGTAACATAAATACTATAAGTTAAAACATTTAAAAAAAATTTGTTATGCTTGAAAAAGAAATGAAATATTTATTAATTAATAACTTTAAATTGAATCATATATGTATATGTAATAAATAATGTTTCTTAAAGAAAAATTTTTTTAAAGATAATATGTTTAATATGTAAATTTAAATTTATTAACTTTTCAAACAATAAACTTAATTTCTAAATTAATTTCAAAATTAAATGATAAATTCAAATTTTAACGATAACATTTAAAATTATACATATGACACATGATATTCTAATCATTTAAAATTATACATATATTTCAAAAGCATTTTTTGTATAGCACAATATTTTATAGTCATTAAGTCATTAGCGTTATACAATACAGTTTTGAAATATCCTATATAGTTAGGATGATAGAATAATTTGTTTCCAGAAATCATTTAGTTGACGAAATTGATCATTTTGTTAATAATTTATGATTATAGATTTACATTTTTATTGTTCTTCTAGAGAGAACTATTCTACACTTGGTCTCCCATGACTCTCAAACCATCCTATCCATATGTATATATGTATAATGCAATTGCTAACAAGATATTACTTACAATTATTTACTTTTTTTTGTGTTAGTAGTATCTTGAATAATTTTTCGGTAAAATAATTTATTCCGAAAAGTATGATACACATGCTGAATTGTAAGGATTTCAACAGCATCTCGTGTAAATACTTTATTCATGTCATATCTTCATTCGTTTACTTCTTAATGATAGGAATTATTTGTCATGATTGCTATACACAATGTAAAAATGTATGTTTTCTGAAATGACTCGTGCTCGTCTTCTAAACTGACTTTTCCTGATTATTTTATAACTGTACAATATGTTATTAATCAGCATAAATAATTTAATAGTACGAATATTGTTTTACCAGACGGAATCGGTAATTACACTTTTCTCTTTATTATAATCTAATTAAAATAATACAAGTCATTATGAATACTTATTAGCGGTACACTAACATTGACATTTTTTGTTACATTTAAAACTTATTTTAGTATCAAATTTAAAAAATGCAAATAGTGCAGGTTATTCTTGTTATATATTTAAATGAAATCAATATGTAATATTTAATATGTACTTATTCAATATTCAATACTCAATATTTTGATCAACTAAAATTCGGTTTTATTTATGTATTAACAAATATTACAATTTTTAAGCAGATCCTAAAAATGAGTATGAATCAAAAGCAAGAAGTAAAAAAAGAAATTGAAGAAATTATGAATTAGCCATATAAGATTATTATTTGGACTATACATTTTGTAAACATCAAATAGAATGTCATAATATGCGTTTCAATTTTCTTCTATATTCGAAGAATTTCCTTATGTAATAAATTTCAAAAATGTAATTTTAAAGCTATCATAATTATTTAATAATAATTATAAATTATTTGTTGACAAATTAATTTTTTATCTTTTTAGATGCATCATATTTAATAATACAATTATTAATCCAAAAATCACTCGAATCTCTTTGAAAACTATAAATTTGAAAAGAATAAAAGAATAATACTCTGCAAACAAAAACTTTAAAACTGTAATTAAACTAAAACATCACCTATTACTTCTTAGAATATAAATTACATAGATGATATAGAGTAATTAGTAAAAGTTAATATATGAATAAGGATAAGGTAATGTATGTTTTAGATAATACAACTTACAGTATGAAAGGATTGTAGAAAGTTATATGAGAAGTTTCTGCAAAAAGCAGTTGTTTGAATTCTATTATTTGAATTTTATTCAAGGCACCACAAGAAAATTATTGAATTCTGCTTGTTTCCTAGTATTTTGTGGCACTGTTTAATCTGCAACGCCGCTTTTTATAAACATAAGTTATATTAAATAAGTACCGCTCTCATTTTGAAATCAACATTCTTTGAAAACATGGTATGACGGTATCTTCTTTTTGGTTTAATAGCTTTTTGTTAATAAAATATAACGTTCATAAATTCTGGTAACTAAAAGAAATGCAAGGCAACCAAATCAAATATATATATATATATATATATATATATATATATATATATATACATATTATATATATGTAATATATATATATATATATGGGTGCGCGCAAGAATGCGAAACTAGTGCGATTATACATTCATTTTTAAATACCAAAAGTGACAACATTATGATGATTATAACTTTATATACCTGATGTTCCATGGTTAAATACATACAATAATTGTAATTTACATAGCATAGTTTTACGTTTCATCACGAACGGGGTGTTTTGTTTTCATGTAAAGAAGCACTTTAGATGTTAACGAGTCGAATGCCTACGTCATACAAAAAAACTGTCACCCTTTGCAGTCGATGCAGTATATATTCGCAATTGCACAGTAGTATACAGATAGGAGATCGGGAGTAAATTTAACAGTCAATTACTCTTCTAGATCATCTTTTCAGTATTTCACACGAGAGCTACTCACAAATCTTGATTTTTTTTTTTTATAGCGTTTAATCACAATTAATTCTGTTCTTCCTCTTCTTCTTCTTCTTCTTTTTCTTCTTCTTCTTCTTCTTCAGAAATATGTATGATTTTTTTCACGATTTTACACGTTATAAACGCTATAAATTCATTTGGCACGAATGCGCCTTACATTTGGAAGAACTATGCAATTTTTTCATGCTGCATTTGACTACTTTTTCTTCCCTTTTGCATATTACATTTTTATTAAATTAAAGAAATATATATATGTATATATATTATATATTATATATATATTATATATATATATTTATATTTGCATTATACACACCAAAAACTTTTTAATACAATTAAAGAATTATGTAGAATTATAAGTAGAATAACATGTTAAAAGATTTCTTTATAATCCAACTTAATATCTCAAGATATAAGAATACAGAAATTAATATGACTAATTAAAAAGAGTATAACATTTTTCTAACTAATTACTATTAGTAGATTTATGTGAAAAATATTATCACGCCATTAAACACAAAATCTTTAAAAATTGCTTAATCCTTCCATATTCTAAGTTTCATTTTATATTTTACATTAACTTGTGTCCTATTAGAATTATTTAGTTGCACAAAAAAAAAAAAAAAAAAAAGAAAAAAAAAAAAGAAAAGAAAAGAAAGAAAAAAAAGAAAAGAAAAGGAAAATCGTCTTATCTCGTGTCCTTTATATCATTTATGTCAATGTCCTTATTTCACACCATCGTGTATCACAATGGCGAAATGATAGTTTGTCTAAAATGGTGCATTTTTATTTTTTTCCTCTCTTTTTCCTTTCGCAGTCCAATTTTTTAATTACTTCCAGTCCAATAACTAGGACTATAACCAGGTTTTGCTTGGGCTTTATTTTGGGAACTTGTATTAGACCTTTGGCCTGTACTACTACCACCATCTTGATGAAGTGGTTGGTGTAATTGATGAGGCATAGTTGGGATAAACAAATGTGGTGTTCCATATGCACCAGGTAAACCAGCATTTTGGCTTCCAGTAAGACTAAATGGCGGAGGAGTTGCTGAGTGAAAAGTTTGTTTGTCGTAAGACTAAAATAATTAAAGTATTATTAAATTTTTTAAAAAATAATTTTTATAAAATTAACTATATACAGATACTTACATTCACTTTACTAAGTGCTACATGACTTTTTGCATACATAGTGGCGCTTATATCGGTTGCAGAAGATCCACCAGTATTTGTATTTCCAGTAGATGTTCCGGTTTTACCAGTTTGTGTACTAGTGTAACTGCTTCCTGCACCTTTATATTCAGCAGAGGGACCAGCAGATGCTAATGCATCATAACTTGCACCAGCTCCATATCCAGATCCATAACTTCCCGGTTTAGCACTGTATGCACCACTATTCGTACCCGCGTTACCAGCAGTCGCTATCTGCTATAGTTATTATAATAAATGAAAACCGAATTTTTGTTAGAATATATATATATATATATAAAAGAAAAAAAAATTTGTATTCTTTGATTAACTTACAGGATAAATAGCAGGAGTTCCATATTGAAAACCACCTGGCATTATTCCACCACCATATGCAAAATATGCATATGTTGGAGGAAGTGTAGGATTCATCATTGGTTGTTGATGCTGTGTAGCAGTCTAAATAAATAATATAAATAAAAAAATACAAAGTTTAAATATAATCTGAATGTATTATTTGATTAAATTAATATTTAAATATAGTAAGAATAGTTAAGCTGATTTCATATTTATTATATAATTTTATAAATTTTACCTGTTGTGACATAGTAGATGGAACTGGAGATGCATTGCTGTCATTTCTAGCGAATCTGGCATCACTAATACTGGTATAGGCTCCTTGTACACCTTGCACTCCTTGAACACCTTGTACACCAGAAAGTGCATCTCCTCGTCCCCCACCAAGACTGGTAGCAGGGCCGGTTGTCTGATAGCCCAAGGCCGCGTCATAGTAACCAGTAGTTGGCTGCAGGTTAGTCAGAAAGGCCAAACACAAAACTACATGCATACACTGTGTACTCCAAATACAAGAAGGCTAACTAATATCTAAGTCTACGCGTACTAGATTTGGGGCAAGAACATGTGGTTTGGTTGTATCTATTTTAAATTTTCTTCAATTTAAAACTCTTTTAGAATTTTTAATTTAAAATTAAAAACTTTTTATGTCTTAAAATATAATTACTTTATAACTATAATTAATATAATTTATTTGTAATATTAATGAATATATTATATATATTAATATAATTAATTCCTTCAATAATTTCTTTCTAAAATATAATACAACATAACCACTTGAAAATTATATATTTTTATATTTTTTTAGATACGTAACATTATATAAATGAAATCAATGATAAAGAGAAGATATAATATAAAAGCTACAATCAGTCTATGATCAAAATGGTATTATATATTATCAATAAAAATTTATTTTAACATATTAATTTTTTAATATCTTTCCAAGTTGATCACAAACGTCTTTATTTTTCTACTATTAGTATTTCAAAAATCAAAATGTTTAAAAAAATTATCTGACATCTCACTATGAAAAAATATAACAAACTCTTTTTGCCAACTTAAAGATATAAATAAGAAATTCATAATTTCTTTAAAAAAAAAAAATAAATAAATAAAAAAAATAAAAAAAATAAAAAAAAATAAAATAAAAAAAATTGAAATAACGAGCAGCTACCAAGCATTAAAAAAATTATTACTTCAGCATTCTTTTTACTAAATAATCATGACATAAAATAGAATAGCATGCTTCAGAGTAGTACATTTGAAATATAATTTTTTCTTTTCAATTATGAATATTAATTATTGTTTAAGAAATGTAACATTATATCTATTTATATCTGTTTTTATTTTACATTATATCATGTAAAATAAAACGATATAAATTTTTGGAGTGTACATTACTCTAATGAAGCATTTCAATGATATCAAGTACAAATTATTTTCAAAATTAATACATAAATAAGTTGTACTTGAGTCTTAAGACAAATTAATTAAGATAAATTAATCAAATAATAACTGACCATATGCGGTATTCTTTGTTGCATAAGTTGTAATTCTTCATAACTATATACTGGTTGTTGAAATGCATAAGGTACACCTTGGCCCATAATATATTGGTGACTTAACATTGGTGTCATACTACCTGCTGCACCACTTGTCATATTTCCACTTCCACTACTACCTGTTACTACACCACTCGATGTACTTTTCGGTACCGCTTTAGAAAACCCGTTACAAAAAATTATTTTAAACTAATCATATAAATAATTTCATTAAATTTTTAATTTTATTTTAATTTTATTTACCATTAGAATTCGTTACTTTAGTTTGTGAACTATTTACGGAAGCAGAACTAAGACCTAATGTAGGTGCTGTTGTAGTTGCAAGAGAACTATTTGATGTTGTTGCATTACTATCATACTGAGAATCTTTTGTTGTATTATTATTTAATTTATGATTGTGAGACGCTGTTTGTGGTTGGCTGGCATATGTACCATATGCACTTGCATATACCTATAAATATAATTTATTAATTTTTAAATAATATTTGAATTCATTAAACAAGATACTCACAGATTGTGCTGCACTTTGGTAAGCTCCAGATGTTTGAGTTATAGGTGAAGTAAATGTAGTAGCAGATGGTTGGTAAGCTTGTGGAGTCGATTGAAATGAAGACGATCCTTGATATCCACTTTGATAGCCTGTATTACTATTTGATACGGTATTTGTGGCTACAGATTGTGCTTGATATTGAGAAGTTGTAGTAGGTACATATCCACTTGCAGATTGATATACCTATTTAATAAAATTATTTCAGAAAACTAAATAGTTTTAATAAAACTAAATAGTATTAATAGAGTACAATAATTACCTGATTTGTAGTTGTTGGTTGATTATAACCCGAAGTTGCAGATGCAGATGCAGAAGGAGAAGCTTGACTAAAGGTTGACGTATTAGATTGAGGAAATGATGATGAAGAATTATAATTTGCTTGTGAAACAGTAGCTGTTGCAGAGTAATTATTAGCACTCGTGCCTGACGCAGTTTGAAAAGATGATTGAGTAGATTGAGCATTTGTAGAATATGCATTATAAGTGCTTGGTGTTGCAGTAGGTGCTTGAAATGATGTCTTTTGAGATTGATAAGTTGTAGTTGTACCATAGGGGGGTGCATTTCCTGGTGAAACTTGTGAAGTAAAATCTTGTTTAGTTATATCTAAAGTTTGTCCAGTACTGCTACCACGAGCAGTGAATGTTTGAGCGTTTATCGAATGTTCACTTGATACTGGTAAGTTGTCATTATTTGATAACTGTAAATAAATAATATAATTATTCAATTATATTTAAAAATTAAAGAGTAGTAATTATTTTTATTTATATTTAAATATAATAAAATAACCATTTGCGAAGTAGTATTAAAAGGTGTTGTTGATGATGGTTGCGTTGTTTCAATATCCAAAGAGCTATTTGTATTGGCAGTGTTTACAGTATTTGTAGTAGAAGACACATCTACACCAGTTATTGTATTACTAGCTGAATTGTATTTTTCATTTGCAGAACCATCAAGAGAACTTGAATCGCTACCAAATTCAAGTGCACCAAATTGGACATCAAGAAATCCAATGCCACTATTAACAGCATCTCCAGGCATTTCTACAGCACTAGATGGTATTTTTGATGGAGGTGGAACCCTTGGACGTTGTTTTGTCTGTCTTTGAGGCTAATATATTTAAAAATTAATAAAAAATATAAAAATATTTCATAAAATATATGTACATTATTTAATTACTTGATTGGATATCGAAGAGGAAAATGTATTTTGTCCAGCAGCTTTCAAATTTTCACTTGTTTGTTGAGTAAGTTGTGTTAAATACTGCGTTTGAGCAGCTGTTAATACTCCACCACTTATAGCATTTGGTTGTTGTGACAACTGCATTGCTGGTAAACTTAATATAGGCTGCTGTTGCTGTGTTTGTTGCATTAAAGTTTGTTGCTGTATTGGTGGTATTTCTGACAATTTTGGTAATTCCTTATATAAAAAAAAAATTTTATGATATAATATAATTAATAAAATTAATATATAAAATAATATTACATACTTCCTGTTGTAATAATGATAAATTTACATTCTGATTTGATTGCACTGTTTGTCGATCCTGAGTTTTAGGTTCTTCTGTAGAAGATGGAGGTTCAGTTATAGAAGTGCTTGGCGTAAAAACTTTTGTATCTGCCAATGAACCTGTATACTCTTCATTATCCCAATCTTCTGCAGAATCCAAATTATTCCATGCATCTATTCACATATTTTTAATATATGAGATAATAATTTTAAATAATTCAAAAAATTGATCAAAATATATAAAAGAATTTACCCATTTTTGGTTCTTGAGCAGTTTGTTGTTGTTCTTCATTACCTGTCCATGTATCAATTGATCGATTAAAACTATGAGTTGATGAAGCGGATGACGGATCATTTCGATTAGCAAATGTTCGAGGACCAAGTCCTCTTCCTCCACCTCGTCCTCCTCGACCAGGTCTGCCTGGACCACCTCTACCCCTTCTATTACCACTATAACTGCCATCACGAATACCATCCTCCATATTTCTTTCATTTTCTTTATTTTCTCGACCACGCCCTAAATAAATATTTATTTGAATATATTAATAATATATATTAATATTATTAATATTATGTCATGAGTATTATATAATATTGAATATTCAATTTTTTTTAACATACATCCACGATTATCATGATTAGCACGACCTCGCATACGGGGAGGACCACCTCCTCGTTGATTACGTCTTTCATCCCAATCACCACTTTCATCTTGACCACCAGAAGTATCCATATTTTGTTTTGAACCACTAGGTTGACGAGGCTTCTTTTTTTTCACTTCCCATTCTGTTTTTACTCCTTCCAAAAGATCATTAACTGCACGATCCAAATCTCCATCACTATCATGTAAAGCCATAACAACTTCATCTTCTGACCGTCTAGTCATGTCCATAACTTGTTTTATGCGTTCTTTCAAAATAGGATCTTCACCACTACCCATTCTAGTGTCAATGATTTGTGCATGCCGCATCTGAACAGTGTTTGGCTAAAACGCCATAGTTTTTAATAAAAAATTCTTTAATTATTAATTAAAACACTAATACAAAATCAATAGATAGAAAAAATAAAAAATCTTTTTTCCATAGTAATAATAGGTTGTATTTACTGACCTGCATTTTTTCATGTTTTATTGAATCCGATGATTTAGTTTGATGATGATCTGATTTTCCATGCTGTTGTGATGATTTATTTTTATTGGTGCCTCTCCCACCGGAGGACACCGATTTGTTGCTTGAACTCATTGCCAACTAAAATCCCACACACCTATATCACTCACTTATCACACTATATACACTCTCTATTTACAGTCTGTAACAAAAGAAATAATTAACTGTGTATATTCAATATGGCATAATATGAAAAACAAGTATTATATGCATTCTAAATATATCTTTATTATTTGAAACTTAATTTCATTAATTGATTTAAATATAAAAAATCTGAAATGTTATTATAATGTATATAATACATTACAATAACAAAACATATAGTTCACATTTAGTTTTATACTTTCTAAATTTTCTTAAATATTTAAATTCATTTTTATAATGAATTATAAATTTTTAATATTAATTACAAATTTCATATTTTAAAAGTTTATATATTTAAGAATATAATAATATCTGTAAATGTTATAAAAGAAAATATTTTTTCTTTTACAAAAATATATGGCAAAATTATAATTAGTAAATATTTATATATAATATATAAAATAAAATAATTATTAATAAAGTTAAACAGATTATTAATTTTAAATTATAAAACATAACTTATATTATAAATAAGATATATGCTTTGAATGCATAATTATACTTAAAAATCCATAAATTAATTAAAAACTTTTAATATTTTAATAGAATTGATCTAGCAAATTCCTTTTTTAAATAAATATTAATATAATTTTATTTTAAAGAAAAAATTTAGAACAATGTTAATTATATATTAAGAATAAAACAAAATTATAAGAAATCACAGATTAACATTTATATATTAACATAAATACAAAAAACTATATAAATGCATAAATAAATTAATATTTATGAAAAAGATAACTACAATTTACTTATATAAATTCTTCTATATATCATAAAAATTCTATAATCATGATTATTTATACATAATAAAATTAAATTATATGAAGAATTACTGAAAAAATAAAATACATATAAAATTTTATGAATTTTTCAATACCATCATTACCCAAAATCCTAATATCATGAATATGCATTGAAAATAACCTACATAAGAAAAACAATTGGTATATAAAAATATTTGTATGATTATAATATATATGAAGCACAATGTTAAATCATAATTGCGAAAATATGTATGAAGAAATTTATAATAAAAAATCGACATTAAATGAACGTCTGCGAAATACAATTTTATTTCTATCTCATGAACAGAGATGAAAAGGTTAGGGTTGACTAATAACGATAAATATAAAATTAAGCGATTTAATAAGTATTTCTTAAAATAGTCACGTTTTTCCTAAAACGGTTGTCTAGAAGAACGGATAACTAAGCGTCGGTGTGATATGCAGAATGATCTAAATCTTATCCACAAATTTTATGAAATTCCCAAGGACCATGTTGTTCGATGCAAAGAATTAAATACACCGAAAAGATTCGTGTTTTTTTTTTGCAACATAGGAGATTTTAAAAGACGATGAAGTAATTAAAAAAAAGATAAATTTTGACGTGCGCGGTGAGAATATGACGAAGGAGGATTATCAGGCGCATCACAAAAAACACCTTGTCCGTTGTGTTGTTGTTTGTAAGCGAGTTGTGAAAATTCTTCAAATGGATGATAAAGAAATTGGCCGTGTAGAATGTTATACTCCTGAATCAGTATTACGACGTTGATGTAGAATATTTTCTGCAGACCATGTGCACGGTAGACGCCATTTCTGCTTTTGCGAAGAAGGCTTGTCAACCATCGCCGCGGTGGAGCATCGATAGATCTCCGTAAGACGATCGAGTCAAAGTATTTGCAAGTAACTCACAGTTATTATAAGCGTTGTTTGCGTACTCGAAGGACACGTCCGGAGTCAGAAACAAGCGAAATTCACGACGCCTCGGCTTTTTCGGCCGTGGCGCGCGAAAAACCACGAAAAAAACAACGAATTTGTTCGTACCTGGTTAGTGCGCTCAAAACGCAGCTCGGTCACGTGACCACGGACCCCCCTCCCTGACTTGGCAGCACCACCTCTATACTTTATCGGGCTCCATATAGCTAACTATTTTATATTAGAAAGTTCAGGTTTATCAACTAAAGAAAGACAAATTTTCTAAATATTCATAATAATAAAATTAAAAGTTCATTTTCAATTACATATTGCAAGTTTATTAATTATTATATTATAATAATTTAATATTATTCAAATTATTCAAATATTTAATTAAATATATTTATTTCTCTATTAATATTTTACATTAATAAAAATAAAAAAAATTTATTTAATATAAAAAATATTTATATTTTTTTTATTTTACTTTTTAAATATTTATATTCTAAATATATAATAAATATGATATGTATATTAATATGCAACATTTTTTTATATAAAATTTTGTCAGTATTAAAATATTTTATTTAAATTTTTTTTTAAATTTTGAAACATGTTTAAATAAATATAAATATAATCATATTATTATTATATATGTATATTTATATATAAATATGACAATAATTTATTAATAATTAGATGTTAATAATTTTTATAATTCTTAATTATTTCTTATTTCTGAGCAACATTTTTCTTGTAATAGTATAAGTAGTAAATAGTAGAGACATCTGCTTCTTCAAATGTTTAAACTATATGATTGTGCAGCATTAATGTATAATGTTAAAAAAATGTGATTAATTTTAATAACAAAGAGATTTTCAAAACAAATTATTATATTAAATTTATATATCTTATAATGGATTCATACATAATGCAGGTATTTTATTAGAAAACTTAACATATATTATTTTATAATTAAAATAACACTTGACAATTTTGAGGTTAAATTTATGATAGGTCAGACGTATGTGGTTAAATCAGGATGGTGATACTTTAGCGGTAAATAAATAAATCAATAAATAATTATAAATAATCATTATCTATATCATAATGAGAGATTATCTAAAAATGCAAACTTTATTTAAATTTTTTATTTAAGGATTTGTTATCTCTACGACATAATCATGTTTTAATTTCACAAATTGGATCTGAAGCTGCAATAACAAAAGCAATGGAACATTTATCCATTCCTCTTGATGATTTGATACTCTACCATTTAAAGTAATTGAATTAAATCTTAATAAATTATTATTATTATTATTTTAAATATTATATAAATGTATATGTTGTTATTATATAAATATTTTATAAATATAATATTATGTATTTATACTTTTAGAACTATAGCAGCAATGAACAAAGATGATCCATTATCTATGTACAATTATCAAAGTTCTGCAGTTCAATCTTTAACAAAAATTTTACAAATGCAAAAAGAAGAAAATTGGATGCTACCTGTTATGAATGTAATGTGTTTAGAATTAAGATTATTAGCAGTTTGTGCTGAAAATACAAAAACTGGTAAAAATATGAAACCTGGAGAAATTTTAGAAAAGTGTGCAGATTGTTTAATGGGGTGTTTTCGAGTATGTGCCTGTGATAATCGTAGTTCAGAAGATGATACAAAAAGATGGGGAATGTTGGCATTAGTTAATCAATTATTAAAAATATATTTTAGAATTAATAAATTGCATTTATGCAGACCCTTAATAAGAGCAATAGAATCATCTCCATATAAAGCACATTTTGCATTAGCACAGCAAATTACTTATAAATTTTTTGTAGGTCGTAAAGCAATGTTTGATAGTGATTATAAAGCTGGTAATTATAAAAATTTAATATCTTATGATAAATTTGGCATTTTTATTCTGCTCTGAATAATTATTTTAATTATTTTTTAGCTGATGAGTACCTTACTTATGCTTTTGAACATTGTCATAAACAATCTTCAAAAAATAAACGATTAATTTTAACTTATCTTGTACCAGTGAAAATGTTATTAGGATATATGCCAAAACATAATTTATTAAAAAAATATAATTTAATGGAATTTGGAGAATTAATGGAAGCTGTTAAAAAGGGAGATTTACGTAATCTTGAAAAAGTAATGGAAAAACATGAATCATTTTTTATAGGAGCAGGAATATATTTAATTGTGGAGAAATTGAAAATAATAGCATATAGAAATTTATTTAAGAAAGTGTACTTAGTGTTGAACATACATCAAATTCCTATCCAAGATTTACTTTCGGCTTTAGAAATGCATGGAATTGATGATGTGGATATGGATGAAGTAGAATGCATTGTTGCAAACTTAATCTATGAAGGCAAAATTAAAGGTTATATATCACACCAACATAAAAAATTAGTCATTTCTAAACAAAATCCTTTTCCACGGCTTTCAACCATACTATAATTATTTCTAGATTATATGTATTTTTTCTTAATAAATTAAATTTTAATAAAATGTTTTTGTTGTTTTATTTATACAACATTGTTTTTTAATTTTACAATATAATTAATTAGATGTTTATTCATATATTATATTATTTATTATTACTTATTATTATGCTCATATGCATATTATATTATTATATACATAAATTTTTTTTATTTTTTTTTAAATTAAAATATATATATATATAAGATATGTATAAAAATTTATATATATAATAATATAAGATATATCATATAAATATTTTTATATACAACTCCATTTAAGAATTAAAAAACAACAGATTTTTAATTTGAAATTATGTTAATATCTTTATATGAAGTCTAGTTTACATGATCGTATTGGAAAGAAGATGAAATATGAGACAGTAATCAAACATTATAAGTAGTAGAAGTAATTCATATTGTTAATAAATTTTATTTATTTTATTTGTTAATTTAAATAATTTGAAAGAAAAAATATAACCACTATTTAATATTCTATTAGTATATCTGACAATAATAAAATTCATCTATAAAATGTTAAGTAAAATAGTTAACATCATATCGATTCATAGTCTGATTGGTTAAGCCAGTGTTCAATGCAAGTATGGCCGCCCTGCCATCACCCACGCAGGTATATTTTAATTTTTATAATTTTATCAAACTATAATATTCGATATGTTAAATTTATTATTAATTGATTTCTTTTTTAAATTTATTTTTCTTTCATGCAAAAACAATATCAATTTTACCATGCATTTCTGAATATGACCCATTTGTATTGTCGATTACTTAAACTTCTTTGACAATACAAATAATTTTTTAATAAATTGATATTAAATTATTTTATTTTCTTTAAATATTTCTTAATAAATTTTTTAATAAAATTGCAATTAATGTGAAATATTAATTTTATTTACATACTTATTAATGTTAATAGCATATATTTTCGGTAATAATTTTATATAAATAAAATTTAGATAAAATTTATGTATTACTTAAACTCGAAATTATTATATAATATTTTATAATATAATATAATTTATGATATAATAAATATAATAAATTTTTGTTTTGCAGGTGGCTGGAAGCCATACTGCTATATATGAGGCTTATTATAACCAGGTATTTTTTGATTGTATTTTCTTACATTATTTTTAAATTTAAATAATTTAAAATTAAATATTTGAATTTCTTACAAGAAAAACATATTAAATATAATTATATTTAAAGGTGGATCCAAATGGATATGGACGCATTGGAGCAATGGAAGCTGCAAGATTTCTTAAGAAATCTCAGTTAAGCGATGTTATATTAAGTAAAATATGGGATATGGCAGATCCACAATCACGTGGATCATTAGACAAGTCTGGTCTTTTTGTTGCTCTTAAACTTTGTGCATTAGCTCAAGCAGGGAGAGATCTTAATATGTCAAATTTAAATATAGAATTGCCACCTCCAAAAATGGTAAATTGTTATTATATAATAATTGTATTATTTAATGTATGAAATAAGATATTGTATTTATTATTGTTATTTTTTTTTAGGGTGATATTCCTATAATACCCCAAAAAAATGTTATAAATACTTTACCAGTAATAACATCTGTCAATAATGGAGATTGGTCCATTAAACCTTCAGAAAGAGCCAAATATGATCAACTTTTTGATAGTTTGCAACCTTCAAATGGATATATACCTGGTAATAAAGTAAAGGATGTTCTTATGGATAGTAAACTTCCTTTAGATACACTTGGAAAGATTTGGGATCTTGCAGATATGGATAAAGATGGTATGCTAGATAGACATGAATTTGTTGTTGTAAGTAATTAATTATACAACATATAAAATATAAAAGTCATGATAAATAAATTCCTTAAATTTTTTAATATAGCTTGACATGTTACTTATTTAATACAGGCTGTTCATTTAGTATATAAAGCTTTAGAGAAATATGCTATACCAAGTGTACTTCCACCAGAATTAATGCCACCAGGGAAAAGAAAAGATTCTACTGCACCAATATCAAAATCTCCTGCATCAATGAGTGTAATGACAACAGTTCCACCACCAATTCCACCTTTACCCAATGTATCTTCAATGAAGAATATGACTGGTTTGGATACAACAAAGGTATTTTAATTATAATAAAATAAATTAAAAATTTTAAATTTGAAATATAAAAATATATGATTTAGGTAAATATGCAATGGGTAATTTCATCTGAGGATCAAATAGCAGCAGATAAACTGTTTTTGCAAGCTGATTTAGACATGGATGGATATGTCTCAGGTATTGAAATCAAAGATGTCTTCCTTCAAAGTGGACTTCCACAAACTGTATTAGCTCATATATGGTATATATATATATATATTTTAATTATTATATTTACTGATAAGTAAGAAATAATAAAATTTCTTAGTTATTTGTTTTATTTATTTTTTAGGAGTCTTTGTGATACATGTCAAAGTGGAAAGTTAAATAAAGAACAATTTGCTTTAGCCATGTGGCTTATTAAACAGAAGCTTAGAGGTATTGAACCACCTGCAACTTTAAGCCCTGATATGATACCACCTTCTATGCGGAAACCATCTGAGTCTATTGTGGTAAATATCTTTTTATATGAAAATTTTTATTGAATATAATATTTTTATAATATAATATAATATGATATATTTATATATTAATTTAATATTTTTAAAATCAATATAGTTAGTGTATTGTAATACGTTTACGAGCTTGAAATACTCTCCAAAATAGAATCATGAATACAATAATTATTAGAATTCCACCAACCATAATTATGCTATAATTTGTTTGAAGTTCTATTTCTCCTGTTACATTTAATTTTATTACGCTAACAATTTTATTTCTTTGCCAACAACTGTAAACAAAATTTTTATAAAATATGATCATAAATTATTAAAAATTTATTGTTTAATTTTTAATTTGATAAAATTAAATGATTATTTACCTATAAATATTTGTATCTTCGAATTTCAAAGATTTGAAAATTATATGCATTTGTGAATTAATATAAATTCTTCCTTGAGATTGATCTCTAATGATAGATGGATTTAAAACATTGTCATCTATTTTCCAAATAATTGGTATATCTGCATTTAAGTTTCTGAAAAATTTGATAAAATTTGAATATAATTCTTTAATTTTTAATGTTATTTTACCCTAAACATATAAGAGTTGCTTTTTTATCATATTTTTTATAAATTGTTGTACGTATAACTGGTAATAATGGAGCAGGCATCCCTTGAACCATAGAATATATACCAGCACTATTATTTGCACTTTCAAGCACATTTCCTTTCTTATCTCTTATTTCAAATATTATATTCTCTGAACATTTTACCTGCAAACAAATTTCTATTTCAATCTATATTTGATTTATATATATAATGTATAATTATTACATAAAATTTTTTTTAAAATATTTAATAATACTTTGCAATATTGCACCATAATTTCTGTTTTCCTATCATTGATTTTTGAAATATTCAAAGCTTTTGGTAAATATTTACTTTTACATGGTATTCTGTTTCTAAATAAACGTAAAACTATTTTAATTTTATTATTCACACTTTCATTTATAATTTGATTTTGAACTGTTTCTATTGTTTCATTTTTTTTATCTATAGCTAAATATTATTATATTATAAATCAATGTTATTTTAGATTTTCTAATATAAATATTTATTAGTAATAGAAAAAATGTACTTTGTCTTTTATAATCTTCCAATTGTTTTTCTTTTATTACATTTTTCTTAATAATTTGTTCATGTGAAGAAAGAGTACAGTATCCATACCGTATTTTTTTACCAATTGCATTACATTTAGAACATAAAGACCATTTAGTCCACATTGTATAAATATTTAAATTATATTCTGGAATAATCTCTTGTGGCATTGCATGAAGCATGTTAGGTGCTGTTGTAGGATATACAGTTCTTATTCTTTCAAGATCAGTATCAATAGATATATAATAATATATTGATATTGTATCTTTAAATTTGCACCAGTATTGACCAGCTTGATCAGACTAAAAAGGCTTTCATGTTAATATGATAAAAATATTTTTAATAATTTGTACCTTAATGTTACGTATCATTAATGTTCTATCTTCTGGTGAAATAAATATATTGTCTGTTTCATCTATAAGCTTATTTGTTTCATTATTAACAGTATTATTGAAATACCATTCTATATTATTGCTAATATATATTTCAATTGGAGATATACATATTTGACATTTTAGTCTGAAATTTATATTTTATTATTTATTATTTAATTATTATATTTATATTTATATTTAATTATTTTATTACTAAAAATGAGTAATACAAAAATTTTTTTATCATACATACGTGACTAATGTTCCTATTAGAACTTCATAAGTTATTGGATACATAATTTTTTCTGGTCCAATTTCATTATATGTTTCTTTTAAACATTTATAATATTCTTGCCATAACTCTTTGTGTATTTTTCTAAGTGTTTCATTTGCTTTTGGATATTCATATTCATTAATATCAAGAAGTAAGTCACTTCCTTTATACAAATAAAAATTTATTATATTTTTATTGAGAAGAAATTAGAAAAATTATTACCTTGTTGTTTGTTCAATACTTGACTTATTTTTTTACGAATTTGATTATATTTTTTCCACAAATTTATTCCTATTGTAAAATTAAAAACTATATACAATAAATATAACAGCAATTTTAAATGCATAGCAGTTTGTTTTATAATATTTCAAATGAAGCTTGATATACGATTTTCAATTCTTTATATATTTATTTAATTTTTTTTATATTGAAATTAAGAAATATGTCAGAAGATTGTAAACATAATTTAAATGCAATATTGGGCATGTCCTTATTGCATAAGAAACAAAAAGATTTGGATATGAGAGATTGTATAAAAATTGTATCTCTTTCAATAAATTATAAATCACCTACAGCTGTTTTGAAAAAAGAAAAAACAAAAAATGTTATATTTGCAAAACAGTTACAAACAGAAGCAAGAAAAGCAAAATTAAAATCTTTGTATGGTACAGATGATCCTCGAAAAATCAAGTTTAAAACTCGTCGCGAATATATAGAAGAATTTATAATGAATACACTGAATGATAGTACCTTTATTTCTATAAATTGATCTAACATTAACAATAATTAGATATATAATAGATCGGAAAATTATAAATATATTTTCACTAATAAATTCTAGCAAGAAAGAAGTTTCATTTTTTTTTACGATTAATTAATAGAAAAATATGTTAAACATATAAGAAGAATTTAAATTATTGAGTCATTTTTATAATTAATATAATATTTCATTTATTGTAAAGAAATATATTAATAAAAATATATATTAGAATCGTTTAATATTATTTAAAATATTTAGTTATAATATAAATATAATATAATAGTATCTTAATTATTTTATGTGATATAATTATATAAATAATACATTTTTAAAATATAAATTATATTTAAATTTTGGTTTACTTATTTTTATGTTTTCTTACAAAAACATTTATAAAATATTTATTCATCCATGCATATAAGTCATAATTTTATAAATATATCTTATATTTTTTTAATTTATTTTACTTTTTTTTTTTAAATAAAATGCACTTTAATTTTTAGGAAAACAATAATGTATCTGGTTATTCAAATCCAGAATTGGACATGATAAGTAAAGATATAGCAGAACTTGTAAAAGAGAGGCAAAGTATGGAACAAGACATAGCACAAAAAGAAGCTGATATAAAGATAAAAAATGGTGAAATTAAAAGTTTACAAAGTGAATTGGATACATTGGCTGCTACATTGAAACAATTGGAGAATCAGAAAGGTGAAGCACAAAAACGATTGAACGATTTGAAGGCTCAGGTAAATAAAATTGTAATATGATATATTTAGATTATTTGCTTGTTGAATGTATAGCTTTGCTTTCACATGAAATTAGAAATGTATATTTGTGATTTGTATATAATGCTTTTGTTAAAATATGTAAATGTATTAAATGTATTACAATTTTTATAACTTAGAAATTATTACTTGATATAAATTAATTTAATAATATAATCTAATATTGCATATTATATTGTTACATTATTTTATATATTTTATATTTATATTAAATATTTTATATTTTTATATATTTTTAATAAATATTACGCAAAATAGTTAACAATTAGAAAGAAACATAAAGAAATATAAGAATTCTTTTTTAAATTTAGTATTATATAATTTTTTTTATATTTTATAATATAATTATTATAATTATAATTATTATATTTTATAATTTACAAAATTTTTAAAATTATTTCTGTTAATTTATAATTAATAATTTTTTTATTTTTTATATGATTTACATTATTTTTTTATTATTATTCATTTTTCATATGTAAATATAATTTATATTTTATGATAGATAAATATTTATCAATTTATTTCTTATTTTATTTTGTAATATATTTAGATTTTTCATTATGATTTAGTTTTATTATGTTTGACTTGTAGAAGGCAGAAGTAGATAAAGATTTGAATGAGATCGAGCAGAAGATACATGAGGAACAAAAAAAGGTACATAAAAATTGTTACTTTTAATAAAAGACAGGTATGGTTAGTAATATGCAGATTTTATTTCTTACTTCTATGAAATAAAAATTACAATTCTCTAATATTAGTAATATTAATAAATAATATGATAAAGTTAATATAATAATAATAATGAAATTAAAAATATTTAAGATAAAATCAATTCATGTTTTATTTTGTATCTTAATCATATATATGAAAACATATATAAATTATGTGGAACTTTAATTATATCTATATAAGCATGTACAAAATATAAAAATTAATAATTTATCATATGTTATATTTCAGTTTAAAAATGCTTTATTTTGTTATTTAAATTGTATAATTGATGCTAATGCTTTGCTGTATTGCATGGTAAATTAGTTATAGCATAAATTATATCATAAAAAAATTATATTTGTTTGCAATTCTTTATTTAAGACTCCAGTCTGGAAAAGATTTTTCATTTATTAAAGTATATTTATCTGTTAAATTTAATCAAAATTATTTGTACTAGATTTGAGTCTTAAATATTATATAATATAATATTTATATTTAATATAATATAATTTAATAAAATTTTCTTATTTTATAACAAATGATTTGTCAATAATATTATGTTAATAATAATAACATTATACATTATTATAATATATGCTTAATGTATAAATCTATTTATATATAAATGAAAATAAATTTCATTTAATTACATTTATAAAGATACTTAATCCATAAATTACATGTATATATATATTAATTAAATGTATATATACATGTATAAATAATACATTATATAAACATATTTTTATATATAAGTTATAAAGAATGAAAATTTTTATATATAATGTTTTATGATTAACAATAGGTTGATAAATTACGTCAACAAGCAGAAGAACAAGAATCAGTATTGCGTACTCAAGAAGAAGAACTGAATTTTAAACGACAAGAATTAGAAGGCTTGAGACAAGAAGAGCAGCAGTTAGAACAGCAACAAAATAAAAGCAGGGACCAATTAAACGAACTTACTAAAAATTTACAGGATACTCAGCTGCAAATTTGTCAAGCAAAAGCAAAAATTACTCATTTACAAGAACAACAACGCCAAATGAGTGATGCAATTGCACTTTATGATTCTGCACTTGCAGCAGGAGATGCCACTCTTGTACCTGATACTAGTCTACAATTTAATCCTGAAATTGAAAACTTAGAGTATGTACATATATAAATACTATTTTTAACAATATCTAAAGTAATGTTTTAATAATATAAAATTTCATTACTTTTATATAAAAATCTATAGATATGAAAAGACGAATGAGGAAGACAAAATTCAAAATAAGAAAAATGTTTCCTTTTCTAAAACAAACGAAAAAACAATAGATGGATTTGAACAAGATCCTTTTGCAGAAGCATTTAATGTATCAACACCAGATCCATTTGGAAATGCATTTTCATCCCCAAATATCACTGTAAGATTTTTTAGTTTAAATAATTATTTATATTATTTATATAATAAATAATATAATTTAATAATATTCTTATATTTTCTTATATATTAATTATAGGGAGGATTCACAGCTGATCCATTTAGTGTATTTGATGATAACAATGTCGCAAAGCAAGATCCATTTGATCCATTTGGAGATGGAAAAAGAATTGACACTAAAACTACTTCTGCAACAGCAGTAAGTCATTAAATAAATTTTATATAAAATATATTTATTATTTGATTCATTTATTAGCTTTTTGTTTTAGGCAACAAAAGATCCATTTGGAGATGATCCATTTGCAAATCTTCATGCTCCACCACGACCAGAAAGTCCTAGTCCTGCTCTTCCTCCAAAAAAAGCAAAACAACCACCACCACGACCAGCACCTCCAAGACCAGCTCAAGGACCTACTGGTCCTTTACGAGCAGCACCAGCACCACCTACCCCTTCTCCTACTCCTGATCCTTTTGCAAATGCTTTCTCTACTCAACAAGGAATTATGGATAATAATAACAGCAATAATTTTAATACATCTACTGGATTTGCAGATTTTGCTAATTTTGATTCCAAGGTATGTATTTTCAAATTTTCAGGTCTGGTATAATATTGTTGAAAATTCTTTTTTTAATATTCTTATTTTAATAATTAGTAGAACAATTTTTTGGCATTTAATTATAATAATTTCTTTGTTTTTTTTTTTTTTTTGTTTAAGTGTTCCCATATATCTTCCTGGCCATATCCTTTCCTTTCCCAGATTTGTCAATCTCTAGTATGTTATACATTGTTCACTGTATATTTTAAATATAGCTATTTTTAATGCAAAATAAAATATATTGACATGAATAAAATATAATTTTAAATAAAATGTTTGTTTAAATAATAATATAAATAATAATTATTTACATTTCTGGAAATATATTTAACATAATGCATACATAATGCATCATTTCAATATATTACAATATTATTTTGTAAAATACATTTATATCAGAAAAAGATTAATTATATATATTTTTTGTTTTATATTTAGGTAGAAGCTGCACAATTTTCAGTTTATTCATTGACCTGGCTCCTGGAGCATGATGTCTACAAATTAATTTGTTCTCATTATTTCAGTATTATGTTTTCTTTTTATGATATTGCATGACAATTTTTATATTATTTAATTATTTATAATACTTACAAAAAATATTTATACAATTAATTAAATCCAAATAATTTTATATCATTTAGCAATATTTTTATATCATTGCAACAATTTAATGTTATACAAATGAAAGGCACATAGAAAACCTTTCATTGAAAATTAATTGCATGTACAAATATTTTTTGTAGTCACTATATATTTAAATAATTATAGAATTATATAAAATGTTCGAGTTAATTTATAATTATGTTTTGCATAGTATTATTTAATTTATTTAATTATTAATGTTATTATTTAATATTATTTATATTAAATATTTTATTTGTGAAAATTATTTATTTTTTTATTTTTTATCTTTTGAATATTATAATTTATTATAATATAAATTATATATAATACATAATAAGAATGGATTGATTTAATAAAATATTATAGAATATATATAATTTTTCATATTTTTATAATAAAATTAAATCAACTCGAATATTTTGAATATTTTACTTGAAATTCGATGTATTTTAATATTCAACAGCAGCCATGTATGGACCAGCAGTTTGATGATAATCAGCGGTTTTTGCGATATTCTTTCTGCCTTTTCAGTAAACGAAAATTGACCACTGAAAAAAACATGCTTCAGCCGGAACCAACACTGAATCGTACGGCACCACCCAGACCAACCAGCAGAACAGTATCAACGGTAACTTCAAAGCTGCCTGACTTCACGGAAGATCCCTTCAGAGACTATCGATATGAAGACCTTTTTAATATAGCAGATCCTTTCGCCGACGATACAGAAGATTTCAATGCAAATAAAAATGAAACAATGGCAGGCAATGCAGATCCATTTAGTTATGGAACAATTTCAGCACTTTCGCGTAAAAATTCATTTACAAAAAGCTTTGATACTGATTTCTCAAATACTTTATCTTTCACTAAAAACAAGATTGATAAAGACAATGCTAAATTCGATACTGATTTCGTGAAAGCATTTTCTGATGACAACCGAAATATAAAAACCATTGAATCCGATGCATTTTCAAATATTAAGATAAAAACGATCGATATAGATGAAGCATTTTCTACTAAGAATGAAAAATCTACTAGAAGACACGGACAAGATTTAGCACACAATAAATCTAAAAATTCTAGTTTTAATGATAAAAAATCGAAAAGCGAAATTGGTAAAATTTGGAACGGCAATAACACACCTCTAACATTAAGCGAAGAAGAGCAATTTGTTTGGGCATCCCAACAAAGCTTAAAGACCGAAGAAGAAAGGCGTAGACGCAAAAAGCAAGAAGAAGCGGAATTAGCTTTAGCTCTTGAATTAAGTAAACAAGACAAATCTGGAAAATTATAAATTTTATCGATAAAATATTTTTTTTTTTTTTCAATTTATTTGATTGAATTGAAACATATAAATATATACATGTATATTTTTTCGGGCACAACGATTTTACGAATCTTAATAACAAAATCAGAACTGAGCATATATGATATGTTAACTTATTATTAATGATTATAAGATCTGTGCTAATGAAGGCTATGAAAGATAATCTGTAATGCTTATTTTTAATACTATTTAGTATATCATAATTGCTGTGACATATTGACAGAAAATATTTAAAACAAACAGAAATAGAAATTGATCAGATATATATGTTTTCAACAATCTAGAAACATTTTAATTATGCAAAATCAAAATACATTTCATCACAAGATTGGTTAAATTTTGATCTATTCGATTTTCATTCAACACAAGACAAATATTGAACTATATTCTTACAATTAAATCTATTGATGCATTAAAAATGCTATACAAATATTAAAAAAAAGTTACATTAAATCATGCGCTCTTTTCAACACTCTAGATTATCACAGAGACGATTTTGTAAAAAAAAAAAAAGAGGGAGAAGAAAAAAAGATTAATCATTGCCTTGCAATATCGAATTCTAAGATAATGACATTTACTTATATACTCGTAGCTGATTGTACACTATTGCTAACTTAAATTAGCATATAAAACAAAATATAATGGCAGATTATTGGATTGACAATAAAAAATGTTATGTACTTGTATTCCGTGAGTTCAAAGGGAGGGGAATAGTAATATAAATGATTATCATTTGAGCAGATGAATGATTCTGAACATCGTTATATAAAATGCATATATCATTATATATATACAATATACATCTGTACA
The DNA here is from genome assembly GCF_048593485.1 of Apis florea. NCBI lineage: Eukaryota > Metazoa > Arthropoda > Insecta > Hymenoptera > Apidae > Apis > Apis florea. The sequence continues at coordinate 1,686,726 of NW_028256714.1, read as the reverse complement.
TTTGCGAATAGCAGTGGAATATAACATTTTTATTTGTTTGGTCTGCACTATAAATGATGTCACTATGCATGATATTCAAATTCGATACTTGTCTTCGCCAATATTTACTAAAATTGAATAAGTAACATAAAAAAATAAATTCTGGCTATATAAATATTAGTAGATAGAAATGTACATGATATATTATTAAAAACTATTACTATTATTAGTATGCTTTTCAATATGTTATTATTGTGTATAAAAAGAAATTACAAGTTAAGATACAAATTTTGTGTTTCTTTAAATAGTATTAAAATGTAATGAAAACAACATAAAATTTCTTGTTTTGTTTAATAGAATATGAATTTATAGCAGATGAATAAAAGGTGCAAATAGTAAAAAATGATATTTGTTATGTTGAGTAATATAAGTGAACCGTTTTAATAATGTTTGTGAGAATGCCATCTGATTCAGCCTTCGGTCTTAGTACGTCCTAAAGAAATAAGGTGTTCAGAAAGAGCGTAGCTCCATGTTTGTCATCGAAAATCCTGCGTAGCATGGTATTCGAACCAAATACAAAGGGCCGCGTTTATCTTTACTTTTATTACTATAGTTATATAACTTTACAACGACAACGTATTACATAGGCTGTATATATTACTATATTATTTCATGATAATTATTATGATAATTGTGTTATTATTATAATGCTCCTATAATTATTATTATTATTACTACTACTACTACTACTATTACTATTATTATTACTATTACTACTACTACACTACTACTATTACTATTACTATTATTATTATTATTATTATTATCATCATCATCATCATCATCATCATCATCATCATCATCATCATCATCATCATCATCATCATCATCATCATCATCATCATCATCATCATCATCATCATTATTATTATTATTATTATTATTATTATTATTATTATTATTATTATTATTATTAGCGGCAATATATTAATTATATCATAAAGTAACAAAGGCGCTGACAATATATCATTTGCCAGTGAAGAAAAAGAAAAAGTAAATGATTGTAAAATCGTATTATATTATATATTATTCATAAATATTATTGTATATTAATATTGTTGCTTTTGAAAGCTTACATATATTATACGTATTACATACATCATATGCATTTTGAATGCATACATACATCACAATGGCAAATAAGTAACAATTTGTGAGAATTGAAGATTTGCCAGACAAACTTTCATTGGAGTGAACCAAATGACTTACTGTCACGCTTAATTCGAATAATTTAGAAGGCCTCGACCAAAGAGTCGAATTAATCTTCGGTTGTCCCAACTATATTTCCAATGACATATCCTTTTTATTGTATTCTTTTTTTATTATTAAAGTTTCTTAAATAATTTCGTCTCATTGCAATTACGTTTAAATATTTTCATTTTAATATTTTTATTTGAAACAGATTTAATCAATTCACAAATTAATATTAGTCTTTTTTGCTACCAATTGAATAATTATAATAATTTATTATATCATATATTATTAACTTGTAATTTTTATTAAAATAGTAGTATTATCAATATACACATATGTCTTAATATATATTTTAAATATATATCATACTAAAAATTATAAAAAATAAGTTCTATATATTTCTAATATAAATCTTTTTTTATAAATTATTTATAAATTGTATCTTTTGAATTTTTAAAAAATATTTATTTGATAATTATAACGAAAGAAAGTTGGAACAATGGAGGAAATAAAATTCGATGAATTTTATAATTTTTCTTCAGATGTGTTTAACACATTCTGTTGTATATATTACAACGTGAGTGTATTAAAATAAAAATTAATACTTTAGTAAAAATATGCAAATACATGAGATAAATCGAGAAGTATATACGCAAGCACTATTGGATAGTGTTTGGAATGCATTTGAAAATGTGACTATGACATGTTTAGACCATATATAAATAGAAAAAGCTTCTCTTTCTGTTTTTGTTAATTCTTAAAGGACGATAAGCATGCATAAATCATATTTATTTGTAATGAATATTTTAATTCATATTTGAATATTTATATTAATACTTGAATAGAATATTTGTAAAAATTAAAAAAAAAAAATGTATAAAAAATTTTTTTTATTTTTCGTCTTTATTTTAATATTCTTGTTCGATATAATTTTTAGAATAAAGAAATATTTAAATTATCAAAATTGATAACAAAATTAAAAAAAATATACTCGTCCATTAAGTTCTAACAATAATATTGCATTAGAATAATGCAAGTGCGAAGAAATTATTAATATTGTTATTAATAAGAACGTTAATAAAACTGTTGTTACCAATGTACAGGTGTGTAAAGTGAACAAATATGCAAAATATGCCAAATTTCTTTTTTGGTAATTTATCGTATTGATTCGTTTGAAATAATAGGACATCATGGAAAATTATAAGAATATAGATGTCCAATATGAATTTATTTATTAATAATCAATATAATTACACTCTTTTACGTTGTTTCAATGTTCTCGACAAAATATTTTGTTTCAGATATAATATAGTGCAAACTATCAATAATATAAATTATTGCGCTATGTATTATTAAATATGTTTATTATATATATTATATATATATATATATATATATATATTATAATTTATTTAATATAATTTATTATTATAATATTTTAATATTATAATATTCCTTATTATCAATTTTGAATATTATCTTTTTTTATATTTTTTATACAATGAATTTTGATTTTCAATATTTTGTTACATTTTTCATTGAAGATATACTTTATGGAAATAAAAAAAAATCGATTTTCAATATTATTGTCGAGAATGAGGATAACATCGTTAATTATGCTTATATCACATAAGCATACCTAAATAAATAAAACTAATATAATATAATCCATATCGAAATTGTTAAGATTCATAGGAAAAATAACATAAATTTTTAAATAATATGTGATAAACTATATATGTAAATGTCTACTTGAATTATGTATAATTAATTATTCAAATTATTAATTCCCTAAATGGTGCGCGATAACGGAAATCATCTTGTACTGTACACAAAAGAATATCAGTTTCTTTATATATACATATATACATTTAGAGATTCGAGAAACATAAGACAAAAAAAAAAATGGAATTGTAGTGATGCTTTATTAATTTTATGTCCGCGACTTTTCAGTAGATAGTATTAATAAAAAAAAAAAAGTGTCGCGTAATATAACTTTGTTCTTTGTATAATTAACAAAAAAGTACTTTTGAACAACGTATGTCATATTAATTATATAAATATATATAAATGTATGTATTTTCGGTAAAAAAAAATTTCTCCGAGAGACTGAATATTGTAGAAGATCATCGTCCGAAAAGATGGAATTTCAAGTAGAGGGGATTCCTTCACGCGATTTTTGTATCATCGAGATTCTCATTTAGATTTCTTATTAGATATAATTTTCACCACATTGGAACTAATTTTTTCGATATTTTTATTTTATTTAAATCGTAAAATAACGACAAATTGTAAAAAAATTTAAGAAAATGTTGGATTACGATTGATTAAAAGAAGCGAAGAAAAAAAAATTAGTTTGTAAAATGGATTTGAATTTTAAAAATAATGTTTGGATTCAAAGATATTTCATTTTTTTAAAAATTTATCGGAGAAATCTTCATTGTTAATAACATGATTAAAAAGCATTCTAAAAGAATATTTGTTTATTTCATATCTTCGCAAAATTGAAAAACGAATATTGATCAAATTTTGAGAATATTCATTACAATAACGAGATCCGAATAGACTTAAAAGTTATTGAGATTTATTTATTATTTATTTAATATTGAAATAAAAAGATATTGTTGCACATGTATACATGTAGCTGATCTGCACGCCGATAATATCTTCGATTTTTCATGAACCGCGAAAGTAGATGATGTTGAGACTGTATTATTATCATATACTTTATTATTATCCACGTGTATTCCAATGTCTCCTAAAATTTGAGATATAATAAAATTATATTGCGTTACATAAAACGATATTCTTTGAGAAAAAAAAAAGAACATATTATTTTATACAACAACGTAACAAAATTATAAATTTTATTTTATCGGATTTATTCGTAGTAAATTACAACTTATATACGTAACGTATTATGTTCCTTTGTTACTCGTACCATAGTTGACTTTAAATAATTTCAGTAACACGTTCCATGCCATGTGAAAATGATAATTCATAGCATTGATCAAAAATTACATTATTTTTAAAGGAAATATTTTTCTTATAATATTAAATATCTTTTAAAAAGAGATATGAAATATAAAAAGTACAAAAAAGAATATATATCGAGATAAATATAAAAATAAAAACAATTATAATTTAACATGATAATATTATTCGAAGATATTTATAAAATTTGAAATCTTTAACGACATAGAATGTATCTTTGCTCAACATCTAAGAATTTCGTAAGATATTCATTTCCATTTCTGAAAATATATGAATAAAATATGATTTATTGGTTTTTGTGGTATGATTAAAATTTTATCATTTGAGATACTATGTTGTATGCTCTAAATATTTCTGAACATTTCGTTATTTAGCTAATAACAAAAATAATCTATTGTTCGGAAACGTCTGCCAAAGTTCAAGCGAATATTATTTTATTATTTTTCATTGTTTCGTTAAAAAAAATATTTTACAATATTGCAGAAATTGCATTTCACTAATAACATAATAAACATTTTCTTAAATATAGGAAACGATAACTCATTGTTATTATTTTTATATTTTTATTTTGCATTATTGATTATTTATCTTTATTGATTTATAATATAATTACTTCTTTTGCAAATATAAAAGATCTTAAATACCATATATTTTATAATTAAATATTTGGAATAAGAAATATTCACATTTCGAATCAATTTTTACGAATCGGATATACACTTTTATTCTTTATTTCTTTATTTCTTGACGTGAAAGAAAAAGAGAATAGCAAGTTTACGATTAGATTTTGTTATATATGATCACATCACGGTTATATGATTAACATAACGTATTGTACAGATATTACGAGTTCTTATAGACAAAATACGTATATAACTATCGTTGTTTTTGATTATTATGATATAATCCTTGTATATAATAAGTTTAAATATACAAACACATGGTTCATTATGTGTCCTTACATTAATTTTCATATATTTATTTATATCTCCTAATTTTTTGTTGAAAAAAAAATTCATTTCGATTTTTATTTTAAATTATTGAAGTTACATATAATTTTATAAAGTTGTTATATATTTTTATTATTATATTTTATTATTAAATATACTTCCGTATATTTTATAGTTGTATAAAAAAAATAAGTTAAATCCTTAAAATATTAATTTATTTAATGTAAACAAAATATCATCATTGTGAAAATGCATTCATATTTTGTGTCTTATCGTTTTTAAATTTAAATAAGATTTTAAAAAAAAATTTAAATTTAAATAAAAATAACATTATTATTGTAAATATTTAAAAACTAATCGTTAAAATTTGTAAATATTTTTAATAAAAGAAAGAAATTTATAAAAATTTATTATACTTGGAATTTATGATAAATTAAATATAATAAAATTAAATATAATAATATGTAAACAATAAATTTTAATAAATATTTTTATTTTACTAAGAAAAAAAATTACAGAATACAAAATTATATACATTATATTAAAATTTGGAAATAATAATAAGTAAACATAATATATATATTACATTATATACAATATACATTTTAAATTATTAAAAGAAATATTTAATAATTGATTATTAAAAAATGTAAATAATTTAATTATGATTTATTGATTTGAAAAAAATATAAAAATTTAATTTAATTAATTTAAAAATTAATGTTTTCTTTGTCAATTATCTTAAATAATTGCTTTTTTTTGCTAAAATATACTTTTTTTATTGCGAGCATTGTATAATTACGTATTTCAAAATAAAATTGCAAAAATAAATATATTGCTCGTAATTATAATTAATCGTATAATCAGTTTGATAATTTTTCATAAATAAATAAACCAAACGTTATCATGATATATATATATATATATATATATATATATATATATTTTAATTTTTTTGACTAAATTTGTAAATTGTTCAAATTTATTTGTAATGTAAAAATTTTTCGACTTTTTTTCGATATTTTTTTAACATTTATAGTAATTTATAACAGCTGATATGTAAATTAAAAAATTTTTAAAGTTTATCGAAGAAAATTTTATTTTTTGACATTTAAATATTTATTTATTATATTTTAATATATATTTTAATATATTGCAATTTTTTTTGTTGTTTTATGTATGTTTATTCCAAATATAGTGCATAAAAATCAAAATTATGGCAGTATCTAAATATTTTTATGAATCACACATATTTTTGTAAAATAAATAACCAGTTAGAAGAAGGACTCGGAATTTGTATAGCAGCTGATGTGTAAAGATGGCCAAGCTCAATACAAACAAATAGTGATCAGTGACGTGCTCATTTTACGACTGACTCTGTACCCAGGGGGTGAGTAAATTTAATTCATGTACATAATATTAATAAATAGTTTTGTTTTTCAGTTATTTTAATATCTTTTAAGAATATTTAAAATTTTCGAAAATATTTAACGCTAAGTGACACTTGTCCTGACCTGCTCAATAAAATTTCTCATTACGATCTCATTTACGTTGAATTTACGATAGAATTGTCTTCATATGTAAATTTTTTCAAATTGTTTTTCATATTCAAACTAATATGTTGTTCACAATTTTATTAAAGAATTTTTAATAAATTATAAAAATAAAATATTTTTATTCAGTTTTTAAAATGGAAAAATGAAACTCAATCTTTTAAATTATAAATGCAATTTTTTTTAATAAGATTATTATTAGATTATTAGTTGTTATTTTTTTAATTAATACATTTTTATCGTTATTTGTTGATTTTTTATTACATTATTTTTATATTTATAGGCAAATGATAAACAAATTTATTTTGTTATACATTAAAAAATGGCTTATGATACACGTAATATAAAATATTCATCTGAAATGCACAACCATCAACATAATCAATCTAATATGACTGGATACACATATTCTGGACATCCAGTGTCACATGCTCAACATACAGATGAAAATAGAAATGAAAATAATTGTGGAAATAAGGAAACATGTTCTCAAATATCTCATCAATCTTCGGGTACACAGACTATTCAAAAAGTAGATGCAGCAACCATGACTGATCCATTACAAATAGATTTTAGACTTACTTCTGAGTATTTAGCACGATGTTCTAGTACATTAGGTTTACCATATGTAACTAAATATGAAGAAAATAGCAATAATTCAACTCATAATTGTCAAGAAATTCGACCGAAAATTGAATTTGAAGTTGAACCACAACATATCAATGGTAAATAAAAAATTTAAAAAGATCTAATATAAATTATATGTATTTTATTTTTTGTATCTAAAAGTATGTATTATAAATTTTGATATAAATATTTAATAATTTCAGGTATGTTAATTTATCATTGTCCAGAGTGTGCATATAGATTTGAAGATAGAGAAGCATTACATGAACATTTAGAGGATCATAGACAACGACCCCACATCTGTGATATTTGTGGTGCAAGTTTAAAACGCAAAGAACATCTAGATCGTCATAAACAAGGACATAATAAAGATAGGCCTTATCAGTGTAATATGTGCTGCAAAGCATTTAAACGCAATGAACATCTTGCACGTCATATGATTATTCACTCTGGTAGCAAAAATCAAGTTTGTACAGAATGTGGCAAAGCTTTTTATAGAAAAGATCATTTAAAGAAACACTTGCAAAGTCATAATAGTAGTAGAAATAAAAATCTAAATAGTTCACAAAATAATCAAAATAGTCATAATAATGGCGATGAAGGATTAAGTAGTTTTGCAATGATGATGAGACAAACTGGGCCACCTCCGTTTTCTATTTTAAGAACTTAATACATTTTTGTCTTATCAAAGTTGTTTTATAATTTAGGCAATTTAAATTTAAGAGATTGATACAGCGAGCTTTATCAGAGACATTTTCATGATATAACAGAATAGTTGTTAATTGTTCTGAATTTTGCAATTATATGTATGTGTGTATATATATATATATATATATATACACATATTATATGTATATATATATATATATATATATATATATATATATATGTATGTATGTATGTATTAATCTGAAAATGCTATTTACATGTAGCAAAAGAAGACAAACAGGCTCTAAAATAATTCTGTAAATTTTATATTTCTCTTTTTAATATGCCTCTAATATGCACAATATTCTTAAAGTAAGAATGTACCTGTTAAGAGCAGTTCTTTGAAATATAATATATATATTTAGATACTTTAAACAATTTTATTTAAAAAATGTATTTATATAAATTATTTAAAAAGCTTTTTTATATAAATTACAACTGGATATAAAAACCAGGTACCATTATTTTTTTTTTAACTTTTTAAAATAATGTCTGAAATATGGAAATAAGGAAAAATAGATTAATAATAGAATTTTTAGTTTCAAATTTAAAAAAAAAAGAAATATAGCTTACTATATTCTAAATTAAAATCTTTGAAAAATCAGCTTTTAAATATTTTTTTTTTAAGAAAAAAATAATTTAAATACTTTATAATGGAGTGCATAAATAATTCTTTTTTATTAGCTCAAGATATTAAAGAAAATATATATTTAAATTTATATATTTATTGTGTAAAAAAAAGAATGAGAATACATGATTTTGTTTTCTGCTAAAATAACGGTATCAATCATCTTGGATCATGTGCCTAAGAGAAACAGCATAACATCTATCTTTGCACGTATTTATGAAAAGGAAATATAAAATTAACATTAAAAATAGTTTATAATCAATAAAATACATTTTGTAGTTATAACTGGAAAGGAACATTGCATAAAGTTATATATTTAACAAAAAGTAAAAAGATTTTAAAATAAAAAATAAAGAATAAATATTTTATATCTGTTATATTAATTATAATGTAATTTTTAGCTTTTTTTCTTTATTTATATATTTTTATTTCATATATTTTAAATTGTAAATATACAATAAATATATTTATAATAAAATTTGATGTTCTAATTTTTTAAAAATTTTAGCAATGTTCCTTAATGTTTGATCTTGTAATAAATATAAAGATATGTTATGTTAAATAATTTAATACTGCAGTTTTACATTGCGCGAATGTCAATGTATGTGTGCGTTTTAGTGCATGCGTGTGTTATATACAAATGTATAAATATGTGTATATATGTAACATGTATTATAGTAATACATTATATATTATACGCATATTTATACATAAAAATGTTACATCAAATTGCTCCTGTACATTATTTATATTTATCAAAAAAAACCGATCATATATATCGGCTTATTATGTAATGCTTCCAAGGTGTACATAATCGGATATATTATACAAAACATGGTTAAAAAAGATCAACGTTTTGTTATCAATTGTAGTAATTGCAATTAAACTAATAAATCATTATTACATAAAATTATAAATTGTTGCAAATCAAATCATAATTCTTCATAAGGGAAATCCTTACTTACTATTTAAATACATATGTAATACATGAAATCAAATTTCAATGTGTAATTTTTAATATATATTAAATATATATTTCTATTACACACTTATTATATATATATATATATTTATATATACATATTTTTATTTGTCGTAAAATAAATATAGAATAAAAATTCAAGAATTAATGCCATCTCTAAAGTGAAATACAAATATAGAAAAATACAAATACAAATAATGCAAATAATAAAAAAAAGATAGAGATATGATAAAAATTCTGGAATTAAGTGCCATTTTTAAAAAAATCAGATAATGAAAAAAGATAGAAATATAATAAGAATTTTAGTTCTCTTAAATATCAAAAATATCTTTTCAAAAAATTATCTTTCTGAAAATATTCAAGAGATGACGCTAACGGTCAATTCTTATTTTATTTCTAACTTCTTATTATTTATTTTCTTTATTTATATTTGAGTTTCATTTGCGACAATCTAGAGATGGCGCTGGTTTCAGAATTTTTAGCTCTGTTTTTCTTTCACTATTCATTCTCTTTGTCTATATTTATTCTTGGTATTATTATATAAAAGGATAAAATTATAAAATTGGATAAAACATTTCATTTATATATTTAATCAAATTTTATTTATACTGTGTATATTACGATATTTCAAAAATTCGAAAAAAATTCGTTCTTTTTTCAGTTATATCCTGATACAGAATTGTGAATTAGAAAAATTTTTGCTATTAGGAAACTTTAATTTTATATTAGGAAAATATAGTTCAAAAAAATATGACATTCAAAAATTTTCTATTTATTTTAAGAATAAAAATTTATATATTATATATGATTTATTAAGAATACGAATTTTTATCAATTTTATCAAAATCAAAATCACAATCTTTATTTTATAAGAAATTATCAGGATGAGGAGAAAGAAGGAATTATGAACAATAAAAATTAGCATATTTTTTTAGATGACTTTTCATACAATTAATATATATATATATATATATAGATATATATTATATATAGGATATTACATAAAGCAGCATTGGGAAATGTCCGAAAAAACGTTCACAAACTTTAAACTTCTATCCTCGCAACCTAAATTCGTCTGTCTGTATTTTTTTATATCTACATTCCTCATTTATACGTTTCCCTTTCTCATCTACTACATATGTTTTGCTCTTTTCATTTGTCTCAAACTACGTATCCTTTTCTTCGTTCTTACATTTCTGAAGATTAGATACATATTTCTTATGCATTCTATACAAAAATAAAACGCTGAGATCATCAGAGGGTTTGCATAATTATACATAATTTTTTATTAGTTCTTTCTTTTTTTCTATTTTTCTTTTTCTTTCTTTTCGTTCTTTTTTCTGTTCTTTTTAATTTTTGCCTGTTCTCTTACTTTTTGATTAATGACGAATGGTATTATTTTACTCTTTCCTTTGTACCCTGGAAGACTGCGGTACAAATGTTTCGATGAGGAATAAACAAAAGGAATAATAAATAAAGAAAAGGAACATGGTAGACTTGAACAAAAGATATCTTCTATATATATCCAAGTAAAATAAATTTATAAATTCGACTATTTCCCTTTCTTCCTCTTTTATTATCTATCGGATATCCGGAAAATCCACAACCGAAAACACAATCTCAGATTCAAAAATGAATAATGAATGAATTTCATTTCGAAAAAAAAAAATTGTTCATTGACGTTATGTCTTTATTAAATGCTACTTGTTTTTTTTAATTTGAAGCTATTAATAACCATAATTATGGCAGTATCTATATACATCTTTTAAATATATGGTTTGTTATGATATATTAAATAGTAAAAATATGTGAAGAACATATCATGATGTTTAATAAATACATTTTGGAAACGAGGAAAATACAATTTAGTTTATATCATTTCCAAAACTTTAAGTTTTCACAAACTTAATATAAATCTTATTCTTATTAAGCTGCATTGAAATTAATTCTCAAAGTTCTATTTGGTTTATATAAAATATTCGTCATTCACAATTTAGCTAGTCTATTACAAAAGTATATATATATATATATATATATATATATATATATATATATATATATATATATATACCTTGCTAACATCTGATCGGTCGCAATGTAACGACCTTGCACTATTTCGAGTAATCTATAAAACGTCAGCCTTTACAGTCTCATAAAAAATTGTAAGAATATTTTCTTACGGATCTTTAGTATTGCGTTTGTATTTAACAAAAAAAGTTTCTTAAAAATTTTTTTGATTAATTGTGTACAGGATCTGTTAGAATCCTTTGCACTTATATTTCCGAATAAAAAATTGCGATAATAAGAAAAAAAAAAAAAAAGAAATGATCAAAAAAATATCAATAGTATTCTCTTTTCTATATTTTCTTCATTTTTTTAAAATTCTTTAAATTATTATCATTAATTTTAAAATACTTCAAATATTTTAAATCTTCGATATAAATTTAATGGCATAAAGAAAATAAGATTTACGAGTGCAGAGGATTAAAATCATTATCATTATAACAATCCTAAAATACTATCGAGTATAATATTAAAAGAAAGAATAAAAAGAAGAATAAATTATCTCGTTGCGTCGCGGACTCTCCGGCTACTCGGTAGATTATTATACGCATAATGACTTATGTGCAATTGCGTACTTATTATATTCCTAGGCTATTGGAAAAAGAGGAGTTTAAATGCTTTGTACTATGTCGAGGAATTTGTATATCTTTCCATATTTTCCTTCCGTCGTTACTCGCCTGTTGTGCTGACGTCTTTGTTTGAAAAACCGGTAATCACATTTACGCACACGCGCACAGAGGACTCACGCAAAAAAACACAGCATACACACACCATGTCCACAGGACAAGCCGAGAAACTGAATCGCGGCAGCTGGATTCTCCGATAAAATATGTATATACGTAAGAACAGCGCCTGTTGGTTCATGCAAAACTTCTTTCTTGCTTTTTAATCCTTTACGATCTAGCTTCTCTATATCATCCTTTATTTTATCTATAATTTTTTTTTTTAAAGATTTATTATAATAATCGAAACTATATTTCTTTTCTTTGATTTCTGAAATACAAAAAATAATAATTTGATTTAAAGAAATTAATGTTAAAGATTGAAAAATACAAATTATTCTTAGAATTTAAATATATAAATAAGTTTTAAATTTATATGCTGTGAGAAAAGAATAAAGTTAGACTATAAAGGATCATGTACAGTTATTCTAACTGCGTCTTACGTCTAAGATTAGTTAAATAATCAATGTTTATTCAGTGAATTCTAGAAAAAATTATGCATCTTTTGAGAAATCATTATTTTATTTTATTCGAAAGTTGTGAATTTTTACTTGTTATTCATCTTAAATCTTCTTTCTTCTTTTTCTACTTTTTTAATTCTTGTATTTACAAGGAGAAAAGTGCGCGGGAAAATACTTCGGCTTTCCTCTAAATACAATGCGCATATGTCAAATTTCATTATTGTACTTTTTTCCTTTTCTTTCATATCTTTACATTTTTGCATGAACCAAGCAAAGCTCGCGCGTGAAGTAAACTATTATTCTTCACACGAGATTATTTTATTAAATCGAATTCGTTTTCGGCTCTATTCTGGATTAGTACGATTAAGTTTTTTTTTCGACATTGCGTAGAAAAATATGGTTTTCATTGTCACCTTCATATCTCTCAGTGAATCGCGTTTGATTTATAACAAACTGTTATTTTTTAAATTTTTAGATTTTTTTTTCTTTATCTTCCCTGTTCGAGCAATTACATTTACGTCTGAGATTATTTGTTGAAAATAATAAATTTTATTTATAAATCAATGCTCGAAATTGCATTTAAAATTATCTATAAATATAAAATAAGTGATTTTTAATAATGATACATTAACATTCAAAGAATATTAGGATATCGTAAACAAAACATATTTCATTTCGAGCAATGATTATTTTCAAATTACAGAAATAAAGTTCGATTATCTATCACTTCTAATCGTATCGCTGTAAATAGTATACAAATGATACAAAAAAATAGTAGTAGTAATAATAATAATAATAATAATAATAATAATAATAATAATAATAATAATAATAATAATAATAATAATAATGATAATAATAATGTTATTAATCGTATAATCCTCTATAGCCTAATATATTATTAAAGCAAAACACTTGCTTTTTTAGATCAAGATTTTTAATATTTTAATAATTTTAATATTTAATATTCTAATATAATTCATTTCAAAAGTTATGACATATTCCTTCTGTTAATTAGAACAGATCTAATCTATAGAGGATTAATTAAATTAAGCGCAAAATATATTTTTTACTGTGTAAAAAACAAATTGTATAAATTTCTACGAAATTTTTTTCTCAAGATTTAAGATGTTTCCTTTATATCTTTTTTTTTTCTCACAATTTTAAGATAAATTGCAAAACGAGATTTACGCAAACTCAATCCGTTATTATCATTTTGTTATTTTTTCATCATTCTCTCGCTCTCGGTTGCAATTCATTCGCAATTTCTCCCTTTCATTCTCTTAGCTCGTGCAAATTAGGCAATAAAGGCCTATACCTTATTACTACTTATGTTCTATAAAACGCGATACTTATATTTGTTTAATCATTAGATATTATTATCGGTTACAAAAACAAAAAAAAAGTATCTGGCCAATATTAAAATTAGGATAGAAATTAAATGATTTTTAACCATCTCAATCCGAGAAACAGAGTTTCTATCTTCGGCAATCTCCCATAATTCTTCTCCTTTCTATTTATAATATAAAGAAAATTATCTATACAAATTTAATACACAAAAAGAATAAGTACAAAATGTATATATAGCGCTACGAGAAATGTTCTAATGTCGAGAAACGAAAATAAAAATTCTATCTGAATAACAAATTTCTAACATTCTTTTTTATGCTTGGCTCTTGTTCTTCGAAAAGTATTATAAAAAAAAAAAAAAAGAGAAGAGAAAAACAGAAAATATTTTAATTGAAACGAAAAAAACTAAATATAGAAAAATGTATTTCTTTATCCTGTTTACTGCCATTTCCTTTTTTGCCTATTCGTTTCGATCATTTCTTTCTTTTCTTTTTAAAAACACACATCTTCTTTTTATTTCAATCTTTCAATCATTTCGCATTATTAAAAAATATTTCATCTTCTTTCTCTCTCGATCGCCCGTTGAACCGCTTTTTGTTCGTTTCTTTTTAATTTGTTTGCAAAAAAGAGTATAGCAATTGTAAAGCAATAAAAACGAGCAAAAAAAAGTTACAAACGGGAGATGAAAGAGGAAAGAAACATACACAAGGTGTCCCGAAAAAGAGCTATGAACGAGGCCATTTTCATGGACTTAATAAGGTGGAAAAATGCAGGTGCGGTTAAAGTCCAGCGCTATGTAAAGGCACCGGAGAATTATTTTTTTTCTTCCTTAGAGATGCATTAACTATTTTATTCTTCCATTTTGTTTCTCTTTCTCATATTTTTTTTTCTCTAGGAACACCAACTATGCCTATTATCTCGACGAAGTGGTCAGTTTTAAAATATTAAAGGAGACAAACTGTCTGCTTCATCGAGTATGGAAATATCAGGTTCTTCTCTCTTTTTTTTTTTTTTGGCTACCCTTGAAAATAGACCGCTTCTTGAGCCTCTCATTTGTTTAATTCTCTCAAAAAAATCGTATGTCAAATTTCTGAAAAATCTCTCGCTCTCTCTCGCTCTCTCGCGCGCGCGCTCACTGTTGTTTTTATTTTAATAAATCGTAAAGCTATTTATCTCATTATTTTCTTTTTTTCACATAATCCATCGATTTCCTGTTTCGGAAAAATTTGATATCTTTCTCTCTCACAGTAAATATATATATATTATATATATATATAACTACACACGTTAACACTTTTTTTTTTCTTTTGTTTAATCTCACAGGCTCTTTTTTTTTCTCTCACGTTTTCGATTATATTATATGCACGCATAAAACACACACACAGATGCATACGATCCAACGCGCGCGCATGCACGCTCACATACAAACACACATATATACTTCTTTTACACTTTTTTTTCAATTTCCAATTTATATATCATAGTAATCTTATTTTTTTTTCTTTTTCTTGTATACAAACTTACTGCCTAAACATATAATCTAAAGTGTACTCTCTGTTCTCTCTTTTCTCTTTTTTTTTTTTTTCATGATTACAAGTACATGGCGGTGGAATATTTTAATACAGCTCGTTCTCTTTGTGTGTGTGTGTGTGTGTGTGTGTGTGTACATTTTTGTATATAATATTTTTAGTACATCCTTATACATGAGGTCTGACGAATCCTGAATTTTTCATATTACTTGCTAAAACGTATGACTTTTTGCTAAAATTATAATGCGAAAAAATCAGTGAAAATCGGTTGGAAGAAGAAAAGATATTTTTAATTGAATCAAATTTAGAAGATTATTAGAAAATTGTATTATTAGAAAATTATGTTTGTTTATATTCATGAGAAGAATAATTAAAAAATATATCAACGATAGAGATTTGTACGTCTATCCTATTTGTATAATCCTAAGTTTATAAAATACTTTATAGTCTATCTTATAAGCAGTAATGGATCGCCGAAACGCGTCGTCCTCCCAACGAATACGATGCTTTCGATTTTTTTCTTTTCATTTTTTCTTATAATAATGCATCACGTTCCTAATCTTAATATTGTTATGCTTCTAAATTTTCTTTCTTCATTTTACATCACTGTAAATATATTCAACCGTTTATTAGGTATAATATTTAAGATTTATAGATACTTAATATTTAATGTTTAATATTTAAAGATATAAAATATTAATAAAAGAATTAAAAACGAAAGGATGACAACAATCTAATAGATTGAATAATACTTGTGACAAAAAAATATTGGCGAAGGAAATTGAAAAAAATGGCACACTGAATAATACTAAATAAGAAAGAAGTAGTTGAGAAAATATATCAGGCAAGTCAGACAATTTGAACAAGTGTCAATTCTGTCCGAAACAATCACAGTCCGCAAGGATATTTCATATTTACGATACGGATAAATAAGAAATAAAAAAGATTAAAAAACTAACTTTTAACGACGATTATTTGATTACAATATAATATATATGTATAAAAATTATAATTATAATAATAATAATAATAATAATAATAATGTAAACAAAGAAAATTAAAAGTACATGAAGACTAACGAAAAACGTTTATTAATATGATCAGTATTCAACGAAAGTTAAAGGGATTTAACGAAAAAAAATATGTATAAAAAAAACAATGTAAAAACGATATAAAAAACGATATAAATTTCTAAAGAATTTATGTATATAAAAGAAGAATGATTTAGTACGATTTTCCATGAAATCGTAAAATATATATATATATATATATACGTAACTTATATATAAATGTACACATACAAGCAAAAATTTGGACATATTGTATATATGTCCAAATACTGTCAACTTTATATATAAACGAAATGAACTTATAAAAACAAAAGCAAAATAATCTTCTTTTTTCTTTTACTAACTAAAATATTGCCACATTTTTTTAGCTATTACTTTGTAATGCTTCATTAAAACATTAAAAACAAAGAATTTTTTCAATTTTATGAAAAAATGATAAATAATTGATTCTTTTAAATCAAGATAAATTTAAAATTTCATTAGATTGATAATTGAAAGAAACATTTTTTTAGCTTAATAAAAAATTGAAAGACATTACATATTAATCGGTGGGATGACTCGTTTGCATCCTTATATACATGTCTTTATTCGCACTAGTTTTATGCTTTTGTAAATATTATTTATTTTTAACGATTTTAAATTGAATAAAAATAAGTCTATAAAAATTTAAATTAAATTGAATTATTCAATTCAACTCAATTAAAAAAAACTTATAATATTTTTTTTTTCTTTTGATAGGTTTTGCTTCATAATATTGTAACTTTTTCGTGTTTTCATCAAGCTTTCATAAAAATATGTTTTGTTTTTCATACATATAGTAGTATGGCAAGATTCTTATATTAAGATCTAATCTAACGCTTCTAGAGAAAATTATAGCTTTTCTTTTTTGTGTGCATAAAAACACTCTCTATGTCTTTTTGTATTTTTTTCTTTTTTTTTTTTTTTTGATCATGTACATACATATATGGCACACTTTTTAAAGATAAGATTTACATATATATTTCAAAAACAATACCTGATATACAGGTAATAAAAACTGTGCATTTTATTGAAAAATTTACATAACTGTCACAGTTTTTGCTATTGTACTAGGACATAGAGAGTTAGCAGAATCACGGATAATTGTTTATTATCGTAGAAAATTTACTAAAATGGAAATTAAGAAAAGCGATTGAATCAACTCCTCTTGGCTAAGAGTGTTCCATATAATTTGTCAGTTTTGTTACCTCTTAATTGAGGTCTTCCCCTGCTCTCAGAAATCTTTAACGTGTCCCAAAAAGCTGAGATCATGCGTTTGATAATGGCTGGATGTAGCAAGTGGCGTGACACTTGACTGATGCGCTGCATTAACGGCTGTCAAATGATGATGATGCAATGAATGATGAGAAGTATGTGAATGAAGAATATTATTTGGATGGGGAACTTGGAAGTTCCCTGGTGGCGGGGCTCAGGATAGGAGAGGTCCTGGATGTCCACCAGAAAGAACAGATGATGCTGTAACAGCTGTGGTTTGCATATTTGAAACATTATTTTGTTGTTGATTTTGTTGTGTACCTAAAGACAGAAAAATATTCTTATTATAATAAAAGAAATTTTATTAGTTTTATTATTTATTTTTTTATTATTAAATAGATAAAAATCATCAAAATTCTTACCAGCATTTTGACTGAGTTCAGCTTTTACTCTTCTTGCAATATGGCTTCTGGTATGTTTTCTTAAATGATCTTTACGATAAAAGCCTTTGCCACATTCTGTGCATACATGTCGTTTCTCACCCGAATGTATAACAAAATGTAATGTTAACTGCTCTTTTCTTTTGAAAGCTTTTAAACAAACAGTACAAACGTATGGACGTTCAGGATTATGACTCTGTTTATGACGTGTAAGATGATCTTTTCTTTTGAGACCTGCGCCACAAATATCGCAAACGAATCTTCGTTCTAAAGTATGTCCTAGAAGATGTTGCTCCAATAATTCACGTTCTGGGTATGCCATATGACACTCTGGGCAGCAATATAATGTAGAGCCATCTAGAGCTGTAGTTAAACGAATTTCTCCAGGTTTTGGTCGTGGCTTTTTTTCTTTAGGAGCCTTCTTCTTTTTTTTCTTTTTATTATTTGGAGACATCATTATATTAGGTGTTGTTGTAGTTGCTACAGCTACTGAAGTAGTTTGTGCCATTTCTGATTCTTTTTTAATACTCTCAGCAGAATATTTTAAGAAATGATGTAAACTTAATGGTAAAGTACTAGCTGGTAAATGACTGAGGTAATCTGCCACTGTAGATCCAGGAGTAGCCAAAGATTGCCATGTAGCAGGCATAGTTGCAGGAGTTTGAGTATGAGCATGCTGTTGATGATGTTGATGCATTGTATAATCTTGTTGACTACCATTTGTTGTTGTTTCTCCATTGCGCTGTTGCTCATCTGCTTTCTTCTCCTTAGTTTTATCTTTATCCTGTAGGAGATTGCAAACATCTTGTTGATTTATTGTTTCTGTTGCTTGCTGAAAAGTTTTAATTTTCTATAAAGTACTTCTACACGCAACACTGTAAAATAGTGTCAAAGAGCTTACTTGATGATACGACCGTTTCTCTGGCATTCCAGGCGAATTAGAGGGCCGCTGTTGAACTGGTTGAGCTTGGGAATATGGTACATTTGGATAATGATGAACATTGCTGTTGGGATAATTTGCTTTATTGTTCATCATCACTTGTGACTGAGCAGATTGAACGCCGTTGCTTTCAGGACGGTACTTTCCCATAACCGGCACTCCAATTGGAGGCTGGTTGGGAAAATGATTAGCGTAACGTCCGCCCGCACCGCCGGAGCCGTCGGTTGCGAACTGGTGAATACTCGGAATAGTACCGGGAAAATGGCTTCCGAACGGCGGGAAATTCATTGCAAACCGTCAATCAAATATCTGAAAAATTGTAAAAAATCAAATTTGATTTAATTATATGTATTAATATTTTATAGAATACAAATTACAAAGTAGATTAAAGACCAATATCCTTTCCAAAATTTATGAGTATATTATTGCTAATACACAAATAAATGTTGAATAAATTGTAAATGTCAACTAGTGACATATGTATATGAAATACATTGTAATTGCCTAAATAAAAATATTGCCATCATCCAAGGGAAAAAATCGAAGATATGAAAATAATTTCTTGAAGACATTAGAAAAAATAACGAAAGAGATATTTCGCAAAGATATGACACACCGAACGAAGATATCTGGCGCGTCGTGCTTGACGCCCGAGTATTTACTCACAGCGACGTCCCTCTCCCCATGTTTCTTCGCTGTGGAATCGAATCCTTTCCTCGGAGGGGGGTCTCCGAGAGGTGAGAGTGAGCGTAGGGGCAGATTTTTACAACACGAGAGACACAAGAAGCAAGAACACCACGCCACCGTCGTTGCTGCGTCAGCCGTCTGTCACGAGGAAGTACACACGGGAAACGGTCGCGTTTCCCTTTTTACACGGCACGAGTGTTACACTAAAACGTAAATCTTCACAGAAAATACCGCGAAATTGCACACCTTCGTATCACAAGGATTACAAACGGTTTACTGATTATAGAAAAGGGTACAATAGGAAAAAAAAGACGTTAAAAAACGAATATTGTAAGCGGCCAGGATCGTTGCGATGCGGGGGAAGGGTGGCTATAGAGGGACGACGACGCGGAGAACGGGAATCAGAGGATGGGAAGAATGAAGGAGAACGGGGAAAGACGCAGGGGGGATGATCTGGTCAGAGGGATGGGTAGTATACGTGGGATGGAGTGTGAGGGGAGAGACAGACTTTCCCCTCTCGGCACCTAGTCGATACGCAGAGGCCGAATTCGCACGAAATTCAGTAGAAAATGGCCGTATTGAATACGGAACATCACGAACGTTAGTTAACTAATTCAAAAAATTTATTATAAAATCACCTTACCATTTAGTACTTAGCAGCTTTTGCTCGCCTGGTCAAGATTTTCACGAAGCCGAGAATCTCCGAAAAAGATCCCCCGCTCTATGTGTGTGCCGTTGACACCTGTCCCTCAAGTCGGTGCCCCCACCCCATCCGTCCGCCCTCTACTGTGCCAGCCTCTTAACTATTTTTTCTCTCTCCCGGTCCTCCTCGCAACCGCGCCGGCGAAAATGCCCGAATCCATCGGGGTTTTAACTTCGAATTGCTCTCGGCGACTTGCCATTATTTTCTCTCTCTCAGTGCATAAGAGTAAGAAGAAGTTAGAGATATAGCCACGGGCTCGAAAATATCACCAATCAGAAGGAGTAAAGTATAAAACGAAATTTAACGAGTTATATATCATAATATATAATCATATAATTTTATATTTTTGTTAAATTAACAATTAATCATTAATCTTTAATAATAGTTATTGTAGAATATAAAATCACATATGAAAATTTTTAATGAAATATAGAATAAAAAAATTATTGTAACGAATAATTTATTTGTAAATGAATAGAAGATTTTATTAATAAAATTGGAATTTAATATATAGTAAACATAAAGAAAATATATCCTTATACCCATTAATAGAATAATATCAATACAAATATACAAATGATCTAAAAAATTATCAATTCCCCTGTATATGCATTTATCGGTTAATAGTTTGTTTATTTAAAATGCGTCAATATATTTTAAATATTAACATTTTATAATCAATAATTGACAAATTAAAAATATGGAATCAATAGTACAAACAAGTTTATAATTGGTTAATCAAGAAAAATTTGTTATATTAAATGTATGTTTTATTTTAGCTATTTTCTCCAATATTTATGTAAGTAACAATGAAAATGACTTATAGACTATTTATACTGATTATGATAATAGCTATAATAATATGATAATAAAATAATAATTATATTTCTTGTACAGCTATACCCACTGCCTTTAATAATGATACTTACAATAAAAAGTATTTTTTTTTTTTGTATACATACAAGTTTTCCTCAAATGATTTTGAGTGTATCATAATTAATTAATAAATCAAAAGGATTCATTTTCAACAACTTTTTGCTGTATTTTTGTCGTGCATGTATTATGTATATTGTATTATGATAATACAAGAAATTTTTTCAAGTACGACCAACATACAGAAGATTATAATATCTTCTCATAAAAATGATCAGTTTAGTAAGTAAAACAAGTTAAATACTATACAAAATAAGTTATACTAACTTATTAAAATTTCTAGAAATATTATAGTGGCTATAGAAATGCTCTTTTCTTTAAATTTAAATACAAGATTTAATAGCCAATTGTATTTCATGATAACCTTAAATTTGCAATACTAATTCAGAAATAACGACATATTAATATTTAATTAATTATTTTTAAACTTTTGTAATAAATCTATTTTTCTTAGATTGATTTATATTAATAAAGCCAAAAATATATATTCTTTTTTATAAAAGTAAACGTTAATTAATCAATATGTAGATACAAATATAAAACTTTACATTTATCTAGCAAAACGCAGTATTTTTTAAAATATTAGTCATCATTTGATGGTTTTTATGATATCTTATATTATGTATCTCGATTATGTAGAGAACAAGTGGAATAAATAAATGGACTCGCTTTGTATTTGCACGACAATTTTTTTCCCTCCTTGTGCACAATAAATTGGTTGTATTTACATCTTGCTTTGTGTATTATTTTTTCGCATTACGTATTTTCTTTCTTTTCTTATATTTATGATAAAAAAAAAGAAAGAAAGGAAAATTAACTTTAGCCGAAAACTCGATTGCCTTCTATGTGACGAATCCAGTTCGCGCTTTCAAAAATATATTTTTATATTTATTTATATATATATATATATATGTATATGTATATATAAACTTCTTTATTTAATTCTAACTTGCGTCATGGAACTGGATTAGCGACAAAAACATTTCAAATCAAACGAGCAAATAAACTCGTTTTTATCATTTTTTTTTTTTGTTTTCTCACACGTACGCTATAACGTGTACGCAAAAATGAAACTTCGTATATACGAACTTCGTTCGTCAGTCAGCTCAGTGCGTTTTGCAGAATAATTTTAATCATACATTAATCTGGTCTATAACTTCCTTAAGAAGCTGATGGTGTACAAACTTTGAAATGCGACGACTCGTCAGTAAAAGTATCTTTATTTGAAGATACAGACAATGTCTCAATTTTGCAACACCACTACTAGGCAACGATAATCACCATCAACAAATTTTTTTTACACGATACCAATTTAACTATGAGATTATAGAACTTAATCGGCAAGAACACCTTGCCTTGCACGACCTCTGGCTTGCTGATGATTGAATCGGAAGAACCGCCCAGGTTGATTCGGGGCGGTATGCTGTTGCTAATGTTGTTGTTGCTGCTGCTGTTGCTGTTGTTGTTGCTGCTGTTGCTGTTGTTGTTGTTGTTGCTGCTGCTGCTGCTGCTGCTGCTGTTGTTGTTGTTGTTGCTGCTGCTGCTGCTGTTGATGATGAAGCATAGCCATTGCACCAGTTTCAGCAGCGGTTGGAAGAACAACTGTAGACTGTTCACTAACAGCTATTTGATGAATCTGTGCCTGAGATCCTTGGCCTACTTGTATTTGAATTTGTTGCAATTCAGATACTGATGATTGTTGTTGTAATTGATCTGCTTGTTGTTGTAATTGTTCTGCCTGTTGTTGTTGGTCCGTTTGTTGTTGTGAATTTTGAGAAGTATCAGCAATGTTCGAAGGATCTTCTTTAATACGTTTTGCTAAATGAGATCTAGCATGTTTTCTCAAGTGATCTTTACGATAAAATGCTTTACCGCATTCAGTACAAACTTCAGTTTTTTGTCCAGAATGTATAACGAAATGAAGATTCAAATGCTCCTTTCGTTTGAAACCCTTCATACAAACTGAACAAATGAAAGGTCTATCTGGATTGTGACCCAATTTATGCCGTTCTAAATGTTCTTTCCGTTTTAAACCTGCACCACAAATGTCACAAATAAACCTTCTTTCTATTTTATGCCCAATAAGATGTTGTTCCAGAAGTTCTTTTTCAGGATAAGCCATATTACATTGGGGGCAACAAAATAATGTTGTGCCATCAAGAGCAGTAACTATGCTCACTTGACCTGGCTTTGGTTTTTTTGGCTTTGGAGGCTTCTTCTTGTACTTCTTTTTTCTCTTAGGTTTAGTACCAGGTTCCTGTTCTTCAACAACGTCAGGAATAATAGCAGTTTCTCCGCTTGCTACGGTAATCTGTACTGCTTGCTCACCAGATGCAGTACTTCCAGATGCGTCTAAGCCATCAGCTCCTAGAGGACTTGATTCAATAGTAGCTTCTCTCTTAATAGTTTCTGCCGAAAATTTCAAAAAATGCTGTAAACTAAGAGGCAAAGTACTAGCAGGTAATCTAGAGAGATAATCAGCAACAGTTGATCCTGGAGTTGCAAGACTTTGCCAACTTGCAGGCATAGATGTAATATATTCTTCTCCACTTTGATTTCCTTGATTTTTAATACTACCTCTTTTAATGAGAGCGACTGGTGTTGTACCTTCTTTCACATCTTCTTTTGATTCTTCCATACTCTCACGTAAAATCAAATCTTGTGGAATCTGTGCAACTACAGTTAATCCTTCAGGTGCTCCCGGAAGCTGTACTGTTTGTTGAATAGTTTGTTGGGATGTAGTAGTAACTGCTGTGGATGTACTTTGAGTTGTTTGATCAGATCTAAAATAAAAATATCTTTTATTAATTATTAATTAAAATAAAAATTGATATATTTTTTACAAATATATTATACATATTAAAATTATTCTAAATAATACGATTCTTACGTTTGTGTCGTTGCCACTGTGTTTTGTGGTTGCACTTGAATCTGTACTCCATCTGCACCTTGTTGACTGTACGCAACAGTAAGAACTGTTGCGGCACCTTGGGGAAATTGTCCCAAAGATATAGGAGCCAAATGATACTTTGGCTGATCACCGCTGTTTCCACTTTGCGATACGCTAGGATTAACCACCTGGATTTGGACGGTTTGTTGCTGTTGCGTACCATCTTTTCCAGGTACAGTAATTGGCAGCGTGATAATTTGCTGCTGTTGATTATTACCCCCTTGAGCCACTGCGAACCCGTTCGGATCGACCGGCCTCAGATAATGAACTCCACCTTCGCCGCCAGATAAAACACCAACCACCTGACCACCAGTAGGTAGGTTTTGCGCGAATTTTGCGGTTGCAAATTGATGAACGGTGCCCGTCGGTAGCGAGCCTGTCGTAAAGCCGGGAAAAGGCGTGAAATTCATCTTCTATGTTAATTAAATCTGAAAAACCAAACAGAATATAATTAATATTAGTATAATTAAATAAATATGAAATCTATTTAATTATTAAAATTATTTAGTAATTTCAAGGAA
The DNA here is from genome assembly GCF_048593485.1 of Apis florea. NCBI lineage: Eukaryota > Metazoa > Arthropoda > Insecta > Hymenoptera > Apidae > Apis > Apis florea. The sequence continues at coordinate 1,661,448 of NW_028256714.1, read as the reverse complement.
TATACATCGAAATAATATTTTTCAATTATATAAATATTTAGATATGTTATCTATTTATCAATTATTAAATTTTTTTAGCAAATGTATATATATTTATATAATATATAAAATATATAATATTATATTATTATATTATATATAATATTAAAAAATTTTATCTTTCCTAAATGAAACATATTTATGAATATTAATGAAAGAAATAGGATCAAATATTCGATAAAAGATACGTATTTACATATCATATTACATAACTCCACTCACTTTGATGCATGAGTATTGCTGTGCGAAGTGCATCGATCTTCGATACTTCAAATAATTTCAAAAGAGATTCGGTGTTTTCATAGAATTTACAGATATTCTCTAATTCCTTAATGTTTCTTCAGTAGATATGTTCCGAAGTAAAGTAAATACATCATGTTTGAACACGATCATGTTGCTAAATACGAAAAATAAGTTGCAAGTCAATAAATATATACAAAAATCAATTAATCTGAACATCATATTTCATATATTATATATTGAATTTGATTTTTTTCTTTTTTCACTTAATTTTATCTATCATATATATTTAATATTGATAACATTAAATTTATTATATTTTATTTTCTATTTGTTTCTCATATAATATTAGCTACAGGTGGTTGGAGAATTCGTACATGATTTCTATTAAAAATTTCCATTATATATAATCGTTACTGCATGTGAGATTTAAACAATAATCTCTGAAAAAAATTGTATATTTCTGATCATAACATATATCATAATATATGTGGCAAGATCAAAGTTAAATGATATGTATTAAATAAGTGAATAACTAACACATATTTATTCTGTAAATATATATTGATTAATAATTGATTCTTTTCCTTAGTCTGCTCATATTTAAAATACTGCATTTCATAACAACATTTATTCGTGAAAGTTGATGAAGTTAAACATTGAGTATCCCGCCACCTTTACTTTCAGTCTTAACTTCAGACCTCTTGATCATGTGTTGGTATGTGGGGGTGGGGTGAGAGATCCCCCACTTCACCCCCTTCCCCACCTCAAAGGGATCTGGGAGCAGGGAGGATAGTCGTCGAAGTGGCCCAGGATTGCACCCCACTCCACCATGGTGCCCCCGGGGGTAGGGGGTAGGAGCTCTTGACAAGGGTAGGGGGGAACCCATAGGTGGGAAAACGGGAACCCACCGCGAAATAGAGCCCGAGACTCACTCTCTTTCTCACACTAATACACGGAATATCGCGAGAATAGGACGGGAAGGAACGATAGAACGATGTGTAGGTGCGTAAGCGTGTGCCGCAAGCTCGAAAGGGTAGGGGTATGTCAAGAAAGAAGGGAGACGATCCTCGACATACCGGGAACTCCCCGGGGAGGGGAACGCGAAATATCGGGAGAGAACATACGAAGCAGACATCGCGGCAGACGAAGTGGGACACACCGATGACTCTCGCCCTTGATCCATCCGTAGGTAGGGAAGGAGTAGAAAACGAGTGAGGGAGAGAGAGAAAGAGAAGAGGTTAGGTTACCCGTACACCTCTCCTCTTTTAGACGCACCGAGGAGGGTGCTGTGTCGAATGGACGATTATTCCGTGCCAGCAAGTCGTTGCGGGTGGTTGCACGGCTTAATAGGAAAAAAAAAAACTATTGTGAACACGCATAAACGAACGCACTGCGGATGCGTTTTTCGACTTTCGCGGAATGGCGTGTGCGACTGACCGGTCAGCCTTGCCGACGTACCGTTGTTGGATGCTTTTGCAAGACGCGCATGTCGTAATGGCGCCGATTCTCTTAAGGTTCAACATATCTCTCTCACACTATATAACCTTCTCTCTCTCGTATATATATCGAAGAGAGCATGTCTGAGCATTCGCGGTTTCTAGAGGAATTCTAGTGTCTCACATGTTATTGGGGGCAGCGTGCGTAGAATGGAACAGCTCTGGGGCATTGTGCAATCAGATATGCTTTTACATGCACCCAATATAACACGCATTTCTAAAAGATATAACGAAATAGAATAAAATTGAAATAGAGGAATATATTGTATATATAATTTTAAAGAATACCGAACAAGTAATTAATATCGAGCAAGTAACATAAAACAACATTGCGGTCATGTAAACATTAAAAGCGAGTATGTATGAATGGTAGTTAAATAAACGGGTAGACAAGGTTACACGTCATCACATTTGGTGATACATCGGCCATGATGGAATTGAGTACACGGTGACGCGAGAAAATAGCACAGGTCCGCGAAGCCGATGCTTTGTTCTCTCGATTATTCCCTCTCTCCCTTTCGCCCTGCGTCTCTCCCTCCCTTCGGTGCTCTTTCGATCGCGCATCGGGAGACGTTATGTGGAGAGGAAGTAGGAAAAAGATCGGGCGAGTTGGCAGAGGCGAGAGCAGGGCAGAGGCGAAACGGAGGACAGAGTAGAGCCAACAGAGGCACAGGCAGGGCTGTTGTTTACACCCCCACCTCGACGGGTTAGAGGCAGCGAGATGCCACGGAGGGGCCTCCGAGACCTCGGTGGGCACCCACCACCACGCAATTTCCAACCCCACCAGCCTCTCAACCACTGTCCGCACCTCCAACCACCCCACCAAAGCCAGCTCGAGCCAAGCCGTGAGCCACGACGAGGGCCCCGCGACGATTTTAGTGTCTTGGGGTGGGTGCTCTGTGGCCACCGTTTCGCGGTTTCTCGTGCACGTTTCGTATTAGAAGTAAAGCGCGTAAAGATTCGTGGGGCGGCATTATCCGCGGATTCTTTCAATTCGGTCTAGTTTATGTACGAACGGGTGTACGCGAGTTCCCTACGTATAAGACAATCATTCACGAGGAAATGCGTGTCCTACTTACCCACGAGCAGCTGTGGCTCTCCTTGTGCACTCCTTTCGGCGTACTGCTACTACTGTCGCTGCGTCGGAAGCTTTGCGTAGTACAGAGACCGTCCGCCTGGCTGGCTCGCCTGCGTCGTTCTCAATCTTCACTACGGTGGCAGCAACTTTCTCATTTCTACGTATACGTTCGCTGTGCCACGGCTTTCTGGCTAGCCACGGCTACTACTTACGGTGTACACGTCATACGAGACGTACATTCAAATGTACGTGTTTTTGATGATCGACGAGTCGTGACTCGTGATAAATTCGCGCACTACTGCCAGTCTTTCGATAACGGTGAGCCGCGACGCGCACTCATTTCCGGGTTTACAACAGTCGAGTTCGATCGAGTATGGCCCCAGTCGGTAGGTAAGCGTGGGTCTTGGGCCGGCCAACGGGGAATGAATTCGAGCTAACGGTACATAGCCACCCGACGGTGGCCACACGTTAACTCGAAGCGCCGCAATGCCAGGCCACTCTCCTAAAAACCACGAGCTGTGAAAGTAGACACCCTCCTTCTTACAGATCCCAACTTTATCTTGAATGACCTCGTCTCACCGCCCTCGTCGAACGCATTCTTGTTTTCCAGTTAGTAAATAAAAATACGTTTAACCGCGAAAACTTACGCTGCTATTAATATTCTATCGGAGAAATATCAACTATGGCGGCGGTTACGCGCGGAGTATATTGTGAGAGCGAGGGGAAAGCGGCGCGTGCGCGCTTCTCGATTAAACAGTCAACTCTTATAGTATTGTTCTATTTACAGGTATTATAATTATTTTTGCAATTTTACAAGAATCGCGAATTTTCGAAAAAAATTTACTATAGTGCAAAAAACACCTGTCCGCTATTCTATCTCACTCTCAGTTACTTCGTTTCCTTTACCACTACAAAGCGACACTAACTCTGTGCGCACCTAGCGGAGACTGAAGTGAGGTTAGGTCGAGAATCGATATTTTGAAGATATTTCGATAGCCGCCATATTTTCATGTTATTGCGCGCGTTATATGAAGAATTTATTGTAAAGTCATCATTTTTTTCGATTTTGTGTTTTTTTATTGTAAGTGAATATATATATTTATGATGTGATATAATAAAAATAAATAAAAACATTTAATGCTTTTTATTCCTTTTATAATCTTTTTTTATTATAAATATGCTATTCCATGCTTTCACAGTCTCAAAATACTTTGCAATCTAATAAATGTTCATAATAAAAATATAATAGATCAACGACACGTCACTTATGTAGAATCAGCAATTTAATATAATATTGATATATTATACTATAACAATAATGAAATAATTATTCAAAGCATAAACATAACCATAATTATATAAATTTTAATTCTATTTGTCTAACTGTGAATTATCATGTGACAAAAAATTTTAAATATTTAATTTTCTTTTTATATATACAATTTCATTTATATAATAAATAATAAATTGTTGTTAAAGATCTTCAGGACTTTTTAAAATTTTTAATGATTTAATTAATAAAATTGTATTGAAAAGGAATGAAACAAATGACATGCAAGAAATGCTTAATGATTAGGAATTATAATTTGAAAATAGAGATATCAAAATGAATCAGATGTTCTCTGTATACGTTCCATGTATAAAGAAAATAGTAGCTTATTACTTTCATAATAAAATGGATTTTCAATAGCATCTAAATCAGGTTTATATTCTGCTATGTAACTACTTTGGCTAGAGCTATATCCATCGTACAATGGTGATCCTTGAGAAAGTTCTGAATAATTTGGAGAAGGCATAAAACTCCTATTGCAACAATCTGTTTCCATGTTTTCAGACACATTTTCTTGCATGCCTGATAGACCATTAATATGAAGATTATTAATTCTTTTACTTAATGGCATAAATTCACTAGATTCTTCTTCTGCATCGCGCCCTCTCTTTCTAAATATTATAAATAAAAATGAATTAATGAAATGAAATTTTATTATTACATGAAAGAATTGTGTCATTCCACACACACATCAATAAAAACTAACCTGTTAGCCCGAGTCATTCTTGAGTAAATTTTAACTTTTAGTAGAAGATTTTATTATAAGTATATTCTTAACCACTGCATATTATAATATTTGTAACTTTTCTCTGCCGAAACAATTAATGTTGTATATTGTTCAGCCGTGCACGTCATATACGTTTGTCAAGAAAACAAATCTTGATTACACAAATCGACAATATACATATTCCAATATTCTCACTTAACTATAAGTTCAATCTTTCGTTGATAGAGTGCGTAAGTGACACGTTTTCAACCAAATATTTTAAAAATTAATTATATTTCAATTTTATTTATTATTTATAGTTCATTTAAAAATACAACATTTAAGTGTATTATTTTGAATATAATATTATACATTGGATATAATATTGTAATTTTTTATTTAGAATTTCTATAATATATAGTATATATTATAATATGATTATTTTTATTATAATCATTTCTGTCAAAGATAAATTATTATAAGTTATTTTTACAATTTAATATTTTATAACAGAAATAAACCATTAAAATTCCATAGAAATAAAACCATTTAAATTCATGAAATATTTAAAACAATTTATTATATATCTTAATTTTTTTATTAAAATGAACTGTGAAAAATAGTATGAAAAATAATAAATTATGATAAGGTAGAAAATATGTAAAACAAAAGTATAAAACATAAATAATATTTTTTTTATTAGAATGAAACAAAATATTTCATATTCAAAGTATATATAATATAAATATATAATATAATTGTGATTTATGTATTTTACATATAATATGGCATTACATATAATAGATTTCTTGATATTCTTTTTTCGTCTGTTATCTACAATTTTTAATTGTTATTGTTGATATTTTGTTATTCACGATATAACTATCGATCATTTAGTTATTGACCGGAAGTAGAATGTACATATCAAATGTACATAAGAAAACATTATATGACATCTTTATTAAAAATAACTATATACTATTGATATATATATAATTCATTATATTATATTTTACAATATTATATTTATAATATTATATTTTTAAAATTTAAAATTTTAATTAATTTTAAAAATTTTTATTAATATCTATTATTTTACATATTCTCATAACAAATCAATTATAAATTATTTATTAACGAATCATACGTTTCTACAATATTAATTACATTAATCTTTATATATATCTTTAGATATACATACTTTGCTTGAAAATATTTTCAAGATAATCTTTGAACTTTAAAATTTAATTATTTTTCTTTATGATAAAGTTAATTTTAAAATCTTTCGATACATGTAAGTATTATTATATTTATTTATGTATTATAAAAATATATTATTTATTTTGACTTTAAGTTTTTTTTTCAATTTATCAATATGATCAAATTTTATTTATAAATAGATATTAATCTTTTACTTGTTACAAAATCTTTTATAATTATTTTAGTTACATTATTATTATTATTATTATTATTATTATTATTATTATATATTATTATTATTATATTATTGTATATTATTCTTTTTTAATTATTCTATTTAGCAAATTTCCAAATTTAAATTTATATTTAAATTCATAATAGAGATATTCAAACTAAATATATAATATTTTTTATTATAGTTTTATTATTTAATATATTATACTATATATATTCTCATACAATTTTTAATTAATGTATCAATATTGATTTTGCATTGACATTTCGAAAAATTTCAAGATAAAATTTTTATATCAAAGAGTGAACTTTTTAAATATTTATTTTTGATAATTTATATAAATGAAAACATTTAATCATCTAACTTTTTTCCCAGTAATCATTCACGAATTTCACTAAAAGATTAATTCAAAATTATTAAAAAATTTTATTTTACATTTCATTTTAAATTATTTTTATTCCATATATCATTTCGTTTGCATATTTAAATACAATATGGAGAAAAATTATTTCATAAAATATTATATGTGGCAAAGAAAGTCAGGTAGTATAGTATATACTTCTACAGATACATTAATGTATCAAAATTATATATAATAAAAGATTTAAAAAATGCCATAGTATCCATATATATTTGACGGCTTTTACACATATTTTACTTAATGTCTACGTGGGTGTGAACGCACTCTTGTTACTTCGAACGAATCGCTCCAATTAAACCGTGATGCGCATGTTGATGAGTTTAATTAATTTTAGAAGATCTCCCGAGAAAGAGAGTCACGAAATGACTCCATCGTTATTGAGAAGTCGGAAATATTTATCTTATAGGATACTGACATCCGTATGATAATCACAGAAAAGGGAAATTCTTCATGGATATTCCATTTTTTTATCTTCTATTTTGCATCCCTGAAAAATTTTCTACTCCGCTAAGCGGAAAAATGATGAATCGTTTAATTTTTCAAGTCCTACTAAAATCGAAAAATTCATTATGAAAAAATTTTTTCTCTGATATTTTTTTACGTTCGAATGATTTACAAAATTTCTTGATAGTGGGTCAGAACGTACTTTCTAAAAGAAAGAACCATACTACTTTTACAATTCGATCAAGCATATATATATATATATATTTTAAACATTTTAGATTATAATAGTGCTAACTTTATCTTATATTAATAAATTAGACAAATTAAGATATTCAATGTATCTAAGATATCTTTATATCTTTCTATACATAGATACATTTTATGTGTCTGCAAAAATACTTCCAATATCTACGAAACATACATTGAGCTGTATTAAATACGTATACGCAATGGCCTTGATTCCTAAAGCCGTGAAAAGATCCCGTCGTTAGGTCAATTAAACCAAGCCACGAAGTCATTGACTTTGGATGCACGGCTAATTTCTCTTCAACTGTCTGTAATATAGCGCGTCCCAAAAAATTTTGAGTCAAAAATAATTCCCCAACAATCTTATATTTATAGCAGAATATTTTTAATTTTGGAATTATCTCCTTTCAACTACTGATTGTATAAACGGTAAAAATATATTTTAACAATATATAAATTTTAACAATATATGATGCCTTCGTTTCATCTAATTAGCTCTCGTATTGATTTTCCGACGAATATAGCACATAATGTTTACCTATTGGATAATAAATAGAATAATCGAACGATTCGATACAAATCTTACGTTTCATGTTAATAAGAATTTTTTATAAATTTAGGATAATATTTAATTTTTATATTTCTACATTAATAAAATGTTACAAGTAAATTATATTTTATATTTTCTTATGATTTTTATTTTTATTTTAATAAGGTTACATTTTAAAAATTGTGAGCTATAGTGATAATTCACAATAAATTATATTTATAATTTAATTACGTTTCATTGCAAGGAGAAAAGTTACAACAAGATAGAAACAAATAATTCCATTTATAGTCATGTATATGAATGAAAACGATCAACGAATGAGTAAGATTTTAGATTATTCGACATGTTTATTCGTCAAACCTGAGACTAACGTCAATGAGATACGACAGGAAATCGAGCCACTCCCATGGCAAAGGAGCACCCAGTATCGTATGCAATTTCCAAGATTTGTACAATCACTACTTTATCATTTTTATTCCAATCTTATCGATTAAATCAATTCTTCAAATATTTTACAATAAAACGTAAAAATATAAAAAAATTCCTCAAAAAAAAAAAAAAAAATTAGAGAAAGATACATTTAATTATACGAATAAAATTTTAAAAAATTCTTCCAGATACTATATTCATACGATATTCAATATTTAATCAATGAACACGATGTGAAAGAGATGTTTATGTTACACAGTTTCAATTTTATTCGAGACACATAGGTAGCATGATGTGGTCGTATCGATGAGTAATCGGAAAGCCTTCCCCGCCATTCTTCCGATGCTTGAAAATTAAGGCTATCTCCTTGCCTAAATCGGACGATAGTTGGGTTAGGTCTACTAGGTTTGTTTCTTGCATATCCCTAAAGCAAGATTCACGTGACACACGTTCGTTGAATCTATGACGAAAAGCGAGGGTGAATTTGCACGCTGGCTCGTCACTTTCAGTGCCACGTAGCAGCGCCACGGGGGTGTCCCCACCCAACCTATGGTTCTCTGTATGGGGTGAGTCATGGTACTCCCTCCCGGTTTGGGCGTGGTGGCCGTTGCAGACGTTCCTCATCGATCTCTCCACGGCTATGGTACACCATAGAGCTCACCAAGGTGGTCTTTTTAATACTAAGGCCTCGGTGTAATGAGATACATATTATTTTGAAATATTGATTTTTCGTTGAAATGAATTTAATTTTTTCTTTTCTTTCTTTTCTTTCTACGATTTTTTTTTCTTTTGTCGTAAAATTTTAAAATAGTCGTATCACTTTTAAGATAACTTAATACAAATATATAATACAAATAATGAGAGTGGCACTTGTCATTTCTATAAAAATAAAGTAAAGTATAGGAACAATATGTACCGATATTTAATGATAAATTCAACATGAAATCTTACTGAATCATTGATACCGAAGAAACGAATTATTGCATTGTAATCGTGCTGATATATCGCATTATCTGCTATCTGTTTGTTCGAAGTAATCTTGAACAAGTCACTTGTGTTTCCTTATATGGGCATGAATTCGACATAATTTTTTGTTTGTACGTAATTGTAACGAGAATGGTAATTCTGACATGTTTTATCTATCTATGTAAATTTGCATAATTTTTAAATATTAAATTATAAAAATTATAGCATCTTTAGTTATATTTTTATATTTTTCTATTTTCATTGTTAACTTAAATATTACTTATGAGTAAAATTATATTTTTCTTAAAAGCATTATGCATTAAATTTTACAGTCTTTACTTGTCTACTATTTTCAACAATTAGTTTGGCAATTAATCGTTATCTTATTGCGATAATATTATACTGTAAACTATATAGCTATCGAAACAGTCTTATATAATGCAGAAAATTCCATTCAATATCTTGCAAATATTTTTTATGAAGTTTAAATTCTTATATTTTAAAAACTTTCCTATAAGTTTATTTTCTTTCTTTTCCAAGAAAAATTAAAAAAAAATAATAAATACATATCACGAGCCTTATACTCTCCTACGAAGATTCGACCACACGTGGAGCAGTTTTAAGCTACAGCTAAAATAAGTGTTTTAACATAAATGAATCAATACAAACATCAAATATAAATGCATTATCTTTTAGAAATTCCGTATAATTATGAAAGAGAAGTCTTTTAGAAGTCTTCTAAACTTCTGAATAAGTTACATATGGATATACACAACTTCGAATTCGAATGTTCTTCAGCTAAAAGCTAGACGATGATTCATGCTGAAGCTCGTGTGGAATTTTTGCTTCTTCGTGACAAATTGTATCTTCTATAATTTCATCGTGTAAGCATTTTTATCTTACTATGATCATAATTTATAAATATAAATATTTTTTTAAACATTTCATTTATATGATTTTTTATTTATTTGCGAAATTCAAAAAAATCATCGATATAAGAAATTTTGCAAAATTATGCTAAGATTTGTAAGAAATTTACAATATTATCGAGACAAATTATCGGAAATCATGTAAATAAATAATGATAAAAAATGATTAATAGCCTGTTATATAATTTTTTAGATATTGTCTAATCAAAAAAATAATTTGAAACAAAATGTACAAAATAAATTTGATAATGATTGATTAAAAAAAAAAGTATCATAAAAAGAAATTATGAATTTATTTAATTAATTTATATTAATTAAATATTAAAAATTTTAATTTAATAATAGTTAATGAAGTGCAATCTTTTTTGTATATTTTAATAAGATGAAAAACAGATTATTCATTATTAAGGAAAAAATTTTATCTAAGTCTATTTGCATTCATTTGTAATTTCTAACAAATGATCTAAAAGCTTTGTAAAGAATCGAGGCATCATTCCAGCATCAGTATATATACATATATATATAACGGGTCGACAGGTGTCGTGATGAAAGCAGGTTTTCTTCGTGGTCCTCCTTCAAGTCAGTGCCGTATTTATTATTTATACATCGTATATTTTCGAAATTTCGCATGAAAGTAAATCTAATATCTGAAAATTAATCGATATAAATATTTTATAACCAATTTCAAACTAATGAAATGTTAAATTTTACTTTATTTTTAAAGTGTATACAAATTCCTTAAAAGAAAATCGATTTATTGGAAAGTATATTGAGTTATAATTTTGAAAAAAATAAATGTAATAAGAATAGTCCATAAAAACTTTAGATAAACATTAACAAAAAAAAAAATATGAAAAATTCTTTAATATAAAATTAGATTATGAATTCAATTCTAATATTTTCTTTCAGAAACTTTATTGTTATTATTTATACTATAATATTTATACATATATAATATGACATCAATATTTTATCTTAAAATGTGTTATAACATATAAACAACGTTATTTCAGACGTTGAAACGATTTTTATGTCGTTAATTGTAAATGATGTTGGCTAGAAAAACTTCGATTCTAGGATACGCTCCTGAACACTGTCCCTCAAGACTCGTTTCCGTGCTCCCTCGACGTAGCCCCGAGCAATACACGGGGTCCCATTCCGTGCAGAAGTGCAATGTACCCGATAATCCGAATGCCAGAGATATATACGCATATTTCACAAAGGGAGAAAACTCATGCCAGGATACTAGCTATAAAACAAAAGTGCAATGTTAAATTTGTATTAAACTGACTGTACATCCGGAATTACAATTGAGGTTATATACGATGAAACATATCATGGGTTGAATATTTGAGCATTTCCTGTTGAAAAATATAAATTAAATGATAGCTACAGATTGAATAATTGAAAATATTATATTTATTTATTCCAATTTATATATTTTTATTGTAATAATTTTAATTATATTTTATGTAATATAATTATTTTTTATTTTTACAATTTATAAAATATTTGATTTATTGTAAAATATGCATAGTACAATTATTATCCTATTATATTTATTAATTCTTATATTTCTAAGTCTTGAAGTAAGATCAAAAATGAAAATAGCAAAAACAATTATAAATATACAAAAATGATAAACATGATAATATCAAATAGTTATATAAATATCGATGATTCCAATTACAGACAAAATATTATAGGAATCATACATAATATATTTATCAGAATATATATATACAATGGATAAATTGGATTTTAGAAATTTTACAAGATCATTAAATAAGATTTTTTTTTTATGTCGATGCTGTTGCTATGATACAATTAACGAGCACGAAATTTTCTAAAGCTATGTCAATTTTGCCAGGTGATTCCACTAGATTGCACAACGGGTACATTCGTTGTTATTTGTAACAATATAAAATTTTTTTTTTTCCTTTATGATGTCAAAAATCAATTTACAATAGTTAAAAAATTATTTTGAATTTTACGTTGTAAACATTATTATCTTTTTGGATGCTACGTTTAAACTTAAGAGCTGTGAAAAACGAATCTGTTTGAATGCGTTGCCATTATATAAATTGCATGCGATTAATTATGATATCCGCATATCCGCCCTTCCCACACCATGAATCCGGAGAGATTAAAGTAAGTAAATTCCCAGGCGATTTCTTCTCTTCCAAGGATTCTTTCAGTATGACCTCTAAATGAACTTGAAAAAATATGGAGCGGTACATAAATATACGACCGTGTGCACTTACATCCGGATTTACAAGTACGAAACCTATTAAGATAAATTTAGTTCTGCTCACGATTTTAGAATATATCATTTTATATATTTCATTTGCAATTAAAATCTTTGATTATATTATTGATAATATAACGATCGTTTTGTTAATACGAATAAAAATGAGAAAACGAGAATTAATAAATCTTAAAAATTACAAATTATTCTTTGATAAATTTACTTTTTTCATTTTTTAAATAAAATTAAAGTAATTATATTTACATTTAAATACGAATTAAATTAAAATATATGTAAATAAAAAATATGATACAATTATGGAATTGATCATGATCTAATTACATTTCATTAACTATTACTTTCCATATTAGATACATATTAAATCCATTGCTATATTCACATTATTTTCTTGCTTTTTAACATATAATATAGAATACTTTTACCTTGATACTTTTACCCTGCTATTTTTTACACATTCATCATTATTTCTTTTCTTATTTCTCTTTTTATTCACCAATGATTAATAACTTTTTAATTTAATTTAACTTTAAAATATATTTGGTATTCGAAGCAATAAGAAATATAGTTAGCAGTATAAGTTTTAAATAAATTAATTAAAGTAATTATAAATTATTAAAATATTATTAGAAATCAAATAACAAAATTATAAATTTTATTCTTTTTTATATTCCTTTTTTGATTACGTATCACGAGATAATCACAAGGATAAAAAAGAAATATAATAGGTGAACGCTATTCGTTAAAAAATAAAAATTCGTTCAAATATTTTTTGCAAACATTTGTACACAATTGTGCAAAATAACAATTCAATATTACGTACAATATTATTCTTGCACGAAAGTTTTTAATAATTATTCTATGCTGCCCGATGATTATGCAGTTCTATCTTTCGTCACGGCAAATGAATCAGAGTATGTACATCGTATATGTGGAATATGTATAACCTACACCGTAAGTATATCGACCCCAGCATCTGCCGTGTTCAATATGTGGGGCGAGCTATCGACAAAGACTGTATTATAGATCGTATGTTGAACTCTGTTTCTATTCTCGCAACGTATTTCATAAATTATCACTTTTACGTGATTATCCATCGATATAAATTATTTTGATAAATGATTTTTTCGCGAATTAATCTGACCAATTAATTAGTCTATGAGGTATAAATATTGATAAAATTATGTAATATGAATTTTCCATGTAAAAAAATTCGAAAATTATTTTATTACATCGGTTCTTTATTACATTTTATTACATTTCTGAATGATCTTTTAAAAATAACATAACAGACGAGGTGAACCACCGGCTCATCGTACTACAAGAGACCACGTGTTGAGCTTAATTTCTATTCTTGTAAACGCGTTCTATATTTGGAATACGCAAGTACTTATTTGATTTCTATCATTGCTACAGACACGAACTTTCTATTGTTTCTATTTCTCACGTTAATTATTTGTATAACTGTAAGAATATGTAAAAAACCATAAAAAATTAAAATTTTATAAGACGATTTATTTTTCACAACATAAAATTGAAACTTCTGAGTTTTTTTACTTTTTTGAATGTTCCACATAAGATACCACTTTTCAAAATATGAATATTGATTTCTTTTTTTTCTTTTCTCAGCACAAATTCATTTGAACATTTACACAATTATTTAAATATATATTAATATTTAAAGAAAAAATATCTCGCTTATTTTTATGTTTATTATTGTATATTTAAATCTTTATACTAGATTGTTCTATTACATACGATTATCCTATATATACAATCATATAAGAAAAGAAACAAGCATTTAAAGTTGCTCAATATTCTTTTAAATTTAAAATGATATATTTATTGGCATGTAAGATCAATATCTTATTTCCTTTGTTTTATTACGAGCATTAACATTAACAGGCAATTTGTATTCTCGTAAATGTCTTGAAACGTGTACACACGCGTGTAATTACAAGATATATTAGTCATGTCCGCTTTGAGAAAAACCCTTCAATGGGGACCCTGTTGGATCGTCGCCAAAATTGTAATCGCTTTATTTCACTTCCTTTAATGCGAAATGCGGTTGTTGGTTTCGACTTCTAAAAACTACTCGTTCTCGAAAAGCACACGTTTTCGTTCCACTTTCACATAATCGAATATTCGTGTGACCGTGTTAAATACATTTGCAAAATTAAAAAAGATCATTCGATGAAAAGTATGATTCGATATTCAATGATTGTATCAAATATTAAAGCACGTAAATATCCTTCCAGTCTTTTCTTCTAATCTTAAATGATATGTAAATTAGATTAGATTAGGTTGAGTAATGTAAGTTAATTGGAAAAGAATATGGGTTATCACCGGAAATACTACTACAAGTTCAAGTTTCCATAGATGAAGGGTTTTGAAGTTTCCAGATACAATTTCCTTATTCTCCAATATTCTCTTTCTTCTTCATTTGCGATTCCTCGTCCCACTCGAGAAGGATGCCTTGCACAGTATCCAGCCATTCATCCGGTAGTTTTTGCCTGTCGACTTAACGAACATACACTCTGTTCCAGTTTCATTCAACCCGATTTTTTGCCATGACGACAATCGTTCACCGATTACGAGACTATCTGGAATGAATGGGAAAGAGAACAAGGTGTGTGTGTCATTATTTAAAATTGTAATCGATGATCAACACATATGGAAATATTTAATTATCTTTTTATTCTTTAAGTATCATTGTGCTATTTTAATAAAATGATTAAAGACTTATTTCAAATTAATTTTATGAATAATAAATTTTTTTCACACATTATGTGCATTTTTTTATACTTTTAGTTAGATTAAATTTGTTTATATTTTCATTAAAAAATGAGAATAAATATTTGAATAAGGTGGGACATATTATTAATTAGTTTGATGAAATTGTAAAAAAAAATTATTAACAGATTAATCGAATTATATTTTATAGAATACAAAGGAGTTAAATTTGAATTTTGTTTCTGCTCGAATCGAAATGCACGAAAGGTAAGAAGGTCCTCGAAGTACCTGTTCGTCCTTCGACGAAGCTGAACAGTAAATCGATCCTGCTTACCTGACGAAGCGGAAATGGCTATTTATAACTACGAATGCCTCTTGAATTCTTATTTACAGTTTATGAGAAGGGTCCAATGAAGAATATATTACTTTACAGTGACCAAAGCTTCGTGTACTTCCAATCTGATGTATGCAATTACATGTAATATATTTAATCGTTAAATTTTTTAAAAATTTATTTAATATGTTCTTTTAAAAATTCAAAGTATAAAATTTTATACAAGTTTTGTCGATAGATTTAAAATTGATACAAATATATATAATATAATTTAAAATTGAAATAATAATCGAAATATAAGGATATCACTCGTCGATATTCGCATTCCTATATCGCGTTGAAATATGTAAAAAAAAAAAAAAAAAATGCCTGAAAATTCGAAAGTAGTTTGCACTGCCAAAGAAGACGTGTTTAACTGGAAGAGGCGACCTACATATTATCTACGCATGACTACACTGATAGAAAACTCTCACATGCATAGGGTGAGCTAATTGTAATCAACTGTATATAGCAATGCTACTGGATATTCCGATTAATTTCAATTTCCTGTGCATGACACGAATATGGATGATGATCATGAGAAAAATATCATTAAAAAGATTTAATATCTTAGCTGTTATATCTTTAACTATTTCATTAGAATTAAAATATAAAAATGTAATTTCTCTTAGATATAAATTTTTATGTATAAATGATTCACTCTTTATGAATAGTAAATTTTTCTTTATTTTTTTTTTTTTTTCTTTCTTTATTTTTCTATTCACTTCTTTCACATTTTCTACTCCTCGAAATAAAATGATTCAATGTTTAATTATTTTTTCACATCACATTAAATCGCTTTAAATCGCAAATAATTTTCAATAATGCACACGATTCAAGTTTTAACGCATGAAATTGTAGGTCATTAAAGCGCTTAACATTTCCGTGAATGGTATAAATGAAGAGCGGTGGAGACCGGTTGAGCTACATACATAGACGGTTAACAAGCTCCAAAGTTGCACAGATAAGGTAAGACCTTGCTTCTCTGAACAAGGACACCAGACGTTGTCTTACCATATAGACAACATACCATCCTAGCTATATGTAGTTACATGTACACCGTTCCACTTTCATATGCAACGAGAACGGTGCACTTGGCCTAACGTGAATGTATATGTGTCACATGTATAAGCATAATACATTACAAAGTTGTACAGAGACGTGAAAACTATGACGAACTTCGGTTAGTTTCTTTCCATTAGAAGTTTTCTTCGATATTTAAACTTTTCGTAGAATCACTCGGACCGAGTACAATTGCGATTGTAAGAAAGCGGAGTGTCATTTCGGTTTTTGTTTTAGTTTCAACCTAACCTAACCTAACAAATGATGATTGAAAGTTTTGAAAAATCAATGATCGATGATGGAACGAATTTCAAAGAATTAATAGAAAGTAGATTGATAAAATAGATGTATAAAAATTTGAAGGAAATTGATTTGATGATGTTTCGTTTGTACGAATAAAAACGGAGATATTTCAAAGTTTTTAAAATGGCTGTTTCTCAAGCGACTATATTTCTCAAGCGTACATATTTCTCAAAAGCAAATTGAAAGTAGTAGTCGACCATTATTTCACCGCAGAACTTGACACCAATATGGCAACAAAGAAAGATTAAAATAAATTTAGCATGGCTCGAAGTAAATGAACTTTAATGCAAAAAAGTCAGATATTTTAAAATATTTTTAACATAACTTATCTTAATGTTTCTAAATAAAATTAATTAAATTAAAATAATAAAATAATAAGTTAATAAAATTAAATTAACTTTATTCCAAATAAATAAAATTGACAAAATAAGAAACAATTATCTTTTTCTGATTTTATAATAAAGTCGTATCTGGAAAGATTAATAAATATAGATATTTGTTATCATTATTATTACTGATTATTGATAAATTGCTACATATTCGAATGTTAAGTATTGATAAGTAGTAAGTAATCATTCATATAAAATTAATACTAATACCAATAATATAGTGATACTAAGATATAAGATAATTGTTACGTTTCATGCGATAACTATCAGAAGGAAAATTTTCCTTTGTATCGTGTCCATTATAGTATAATATGATCTTATTTATTTAATTCATGCATAATGATCACTCATAAGTATTCTTATCGATGTATAGTTGTATACCTATTTAAGATCACTAGTGCAAAAAATATAACTTTCCCGAATGATTGATGAACATATTACGCTTTCGTGTTTCATGCTCGTTATTTCGTAATAACACAATTTATTAGTTTTCCTTTGCTCATCGTTCATCGATAGACGTTAAAATTTTCTAGAACGATTTCTGACATCGTTCGGATAAATCAATCGTACGAATTCTTTATCGTTTAAACTTCCTTCTATCGTTTAAATTTTCTTCCTTTATCGATTCATCTGTTAATCCTAAATAAAAAAAAAAAAGAAAGATAAATAAGAAAAATAAATAAATTTGTTAAAATGTTATTTTTTAAACAACATTTTTCGAAATAATCATCAAATTTTATAAAATACGCGATTCGTGTAAAAATTATATAAATGTTGGTGGATCGTTGAGCGACGATCTGAATAAACGGAAGGACAAAATCATCTTTTTGGTAATCCTAACGATCCACGGCCATGTTCCAAATCCTTGGATTTACTTCCCTTGGATATACGTGGAAGAAAACGGAGTCAAGAACGTAAGTAGCAGCCGACAGCATGTGAGTACATTCGTTTTACCGGTTGTCTACCTGTTCTGGGTCAGTCGTGTGTGCAAGGTCAAATCCCAAGAATCTCCAACGTCATTCCGTCAGAGCTGAAGACCGCGGATCTTGCGTGCTAGAATGGAATAGTCGTCATTTTTACCTTCGATTCGTCGACTCACTGCAAGAAAAATATTTCCTACCGGCATTGACGAACCCAATTCCATGGCTATTGTGCGTGCAATAAATTATTAAAAAAATTTTTTTTTTTATTTTTTTATTAAATCTGAATTCAATATTTTTTCTTTTTGTTATTATTATTATTATTATTTTTTTTTTTTAATTTAGAATATTAATTTTACGTATGTACGTATGTTTTGCTCTTAATTTAATGGAATAAAGGAATTGCATGCGTAAAATATGATAGATTGTAAGATATAAATACATATCGTGGAAAACAATAAATTTGTAAAAATCTAAGCATCCTTATTCTACAATATTTAAAAAATTATCTTATCGATATTGTTAAAGTTATCGGAGAAAAATTATTATATCTAATTTTTACAAATGATATTTATCTTTAAGTGTTCAAGAAAAATATATATTTACCAATTATTATTTCGATTTTCATTCGTAAATACTTTTCTTCTAAATTTTTCTCTAAACTATAAAAAAAAAATACTTGATTTTCGAAAAAAAAGAACATAGATTAAAAAAGCAAATGATTATATCTATCTTTGAATAATAGATAGATAAATGTATGTAATCGCATAAATTTTACACGTGTCATTCTAAATGCTTGGAATAATGCAATTACTATATGAGTAAGCGATGAATAAACAACGTACTCTGACTAACGGTTGAAATCCTTCTCAAAAGTAAGCCATTACCTTGAATCATCGAATGAATTTTTGATTGAAGTTTTGAATCATTCGTTCATAAACGAATAACAATTTCTCCAATCTTTGCATACATATTATCATTTTCTTTATCATCAGCTGCTCAGTCCAACGTCACTGTTTCTCGATTTAACAAGCCATAAGTCAACACTAAATATAGTGATCGCGTATTATCGCGCGTCTCTGACCGGATTCCTAACATGCTTGGCAATCGCTAATGAGAACTGTTACTATGACTAGAAATTAGTTGCAGACAAATTAATTACTTTTCACTCTGAGATTGATTACGAATTAAATGTTTATAAAAATTTAATAAAATTTAATAAAAAGATTAAATTTAAAATTTAAATATTTTACTTTAAGAGAAATTGTAAGACAAACCGCGAAACGAAATGAAATTTTTCACCGAGAAACTTTTATCTTCAAGAGAAACTTAAAGACAATTCAAGCATTACGCGTGAACAGCCACTAGGTTATACCTTTTAGAGAAGAGAAGTACATAAGAGATCTCTTTTGTTCTAATTTCTTTTGTTCTAAAGAAAAATAAAGAAGTATCCATGAAATATGTGTAACAAAAAAAATTAAAATAATTATATTTTAATCTTTCACAGTATTTTTGTAGTATTATCTCTATAAAAATAATTAAAAATCTAGAAATTAGATTTAAAAATTGTATAAATTTTTTTTTAATTGTATATATATATATATATATAAAAGTACAAAATATTAAATTATCTTATTAAGAATTTTATAATTATGTACAATTTTTTTATTATACTATTATAAGTCTTTTCAATGCAATATAATTTAGCTTTCAAAATATCATTATTTACGAATCATTCATAAGATATCGCAATAATTTATATCATAATTTAAAATTATATCGAGTAAACTGATATGTAAAAAAAAATAAAAAGTCGTAAACTTATCTTGTTAAATTTTATCAATAATTCGTGACGAATAAACTAAATTTAATCATTGTATTTATAAGAAAAAATTCGTAACTGTAAAAACATGTTCTTCGATAAGTATACTTGTTTACAAGGAACTTCTTCTTCAAGTTCTTTCAATACGTTTCCCCAAACTCTGGCTTCTTTGTTAACCTGGTAAATTTTCAATTCGCGAAAGGTATGCCGTACAAGGTTTTTGACCTCGTTACGGTGATTCTCGATGATAGTTTCACTGTCTGGACCGAATACATGCGGCTAGTCCGATGAGAAAGAACCTTAAGCACTCTTCTGGGTGGGTGCGTTGAACTTACCGTCGCATTCCGTATTGATTTCGGTGGCACTGCGCGACTGGAGCCAGACGTTACCTACAGCACGTGTCCGCGTAGGACAGACACGCCCAATCTGAACTTTCCACAGGACAAGATCATGGATCTAACACGGGATAAAAAGTTCGAAAGAAAAAATACGTCCAATCTTTTCATGAAAACTGCACCAGACACTTTCACTGAAAACGGCCGATGACTAAAGCATGGACATAATCGGTTAATCGTTATGCTGATGGCAGAGCCTTACGCAAGGCCTCGAAGACCTTGAACGGGACCTTATTTGGTAAGCAAGGTCGAGGCTTTGCGGACCATTGGGTTTTCAGGCCGCCCACAATGCAACTTGCACCTTATTTGGATTTAATTCTTCCTATCGAGAGGAACTGTCGCGATAACGAAGAAAGTAAATAGAAATGCGTTGTATGATACTGACTGAATTAACAAAGATTAATATTAATATGTACTTGGAAATGGCATTATAAAATGTTCCATTTATTTTATAAATTATAAATATTTTTATTGCATCACAAATTATATTTAGCATATAAACTTTTGTTTTAAACATTTTTTTATATTATATAATATTTTTGAATGACTTTTATTAATATTATATATAAATATATATTTATCTTTTTAGTATATTTTGTTTAAATATGTTTAAGGATATCGATTATTTTATAAATCTTTCTTGTTGCGATCACATTTGTTCGATAAATATAACTCGTAAGTATATAGATACTTATGTTATGATTTATATTTTCATTCTTATATCTTATTTAATACTGCAAAAATTAAAAGCATAAATATTTTACATTTAATTTTATATGAAGATACTGCATACATGTGACAGTGGACCGGGCGCTGACATCATTTTGAGGTTAGGTTAGACTTACCTTAGATGAAGTAGCTTACCCGTTCATCTGATATATAAATGATGTATGAATATATAGAATTTCATACACATACCAAATATATGATGATAACATTTAAAAATTATATTTATAATAATAAATTATTATAAAAATAATATAATAATAATATAATAATCATTTCAAGAAAAAAAATGAAATCAAGAACATTTGATATGTCCTCATAAAAAAACAATTCAATACGATTTCTTATTAGGCACAAATGATTCACTGATTACATCATCGAAGCACTATTTCGACAAAGAAGCGTGACAGGTGTATTTATAAAACTGTCCTATTTTTTTTGAACATATCTTTCTCAATGTGCAAATTTATTCTATAAACACTAACATTATTATATGATAACATGTATTATATACATTATATATATATATATATTTTAGAAATTATTGAATCTAAAATAGTTTTCTTAAAAATTTTATAAATTTAAAATTTGTTTGTATTAAAAATATATTAAGAAAATTGTCATAAACAAATAAGATAAATAAAAATTTTAAACTATTTTAGAAAATGCACAATGTATAATGATAAAATGTATGAAAATACATATTATCAATATTTTCTATAATTTAATTTCAATTATTTGATAATAGAATATTTTAATCATAACAGTGATATTATAATTATGATTTATAAATAAATTAATTGCAAAATATTTTGAAAAAATAGCATATTTTGACGTTTTCATTACCACGTGGTTTCCGTTCACAAAGCACGATTTACTATTGTACTGTACGAATACGCTTATCGATTTTGAAGCAGACACTGCACTCACACATACCATGATATCTTTAGTTTGACGGATATGTATTATATAGAAAATAGAACCGAAGCGTAGGGCTTACGTGATATCGTAGTAGTCCAGTGCACCCTTATCCGTGCCCTTGAGTCTATTTTTAGCTTCTGTTTCAAGAAAAAGGCGGTCGAGATGACATATACAACATGCAATAAATGGGTAGACGAATATAATCGGCTTCATTTGGTTATTTAATCTAAGTTTATTCTCTGATTTTTGAAAAAAAATTGAATTTAAGCTAAACAGTAGTTGCTCTATTCTAAAATAAAATCTAGATAACAAGTATGCATAAATAGTTAAATTTGACCTACTGACTTCCTAAATGTATCTTATGTATATCATTTAGCACATTTTTAAAATTTTTAAAATTGGAAAAGCAAATAGTATTAAGCCAGGAGTGTAGATTATTGATATGAATTATTAATAATTGTTAATAATTTGATTTTATAAAATTACTCAATGATCTTTTATGAGAGCAGATTAATATAAAATTCTATTTCAATTATATTATCAGAATAAAATATAAAACTAAATTTCATTATAAACAATAAAATATTAATTTTTCTTCTTTTTTCTCAATTTCTTTCTCTTTCTTTGAATATATCATACTATTTGATTAAAAAATTTCTTTCCAAATTGGAAGAATAAATATTTCAATTCATGAAATCATTTTTACAAAATATTTAATATACAAAGTACAAGAAGAATAAATTGCATTTATTATTATTAGCAATTCCATTATTAATATATCTATTAATACAAAAAATATTATCTATTAATTAAATCAATGATACAATATTATCTTCTTCTATCAAAAAACAGATAAGAATATTTAATGTTTCATATTTTAATAAACTTTATTTTAAATATGATTTCCATTAATGATTGCAAATGTAAGAAAGTATTAAATCTCAATGACAAATGTTTCGATTTGCATTAAGTAAAAGAAAATGTTGACCATTCCAAAGTATACATATAACAAAACTTTTTCTGACTCATACCTACTGCCGGTACACACATACACAAAGAACGTGATAATCTTCGCATACATTGATATGTTCACTACTACAAACAGCTCTGACGGTTAGTCAGGAAAGCCCTTACGCTAGTATACGCTTCCAGAAGGCATTATGCTCCCCGTATCGTACAGTTTGAAGCGGCATTTGGAGAATCTAGCCGGCAGCCGGCCAACGGACCAATCAGCGAGCCGCTTTCGTTTTATGCCCATATATGGCAAGAGCTGTGAATTCGAGTAGTGGGGGAAGTCGGACGAATCCATTCCGGAAATAGGGGTGTAGCCATATAACAATATTAAATAATACAATTTTAAAATAAAAGTATGATCATTAAATTTTTAATTTTTCAAATTTTCATTGCTCAATGAATTATATTTATGCATAAATTTGAAAAATAAAACGAAAAAATAAGGGGACATATCAAATAATTTGGAGCATTACAGCGTGTATACCGACCACACCTTTGGGCGAGTCTACATGACACGGTACCGGCCACGATCGTGCTCACAGTGTTCGCAACTCGCGGCTCTCGAGTCTCGCTTCGTCGTGCCGATAGTATTCTTGCGGTGTCTCTTTGCCGATCAGCGATCGAGTACTTTGTTGGTTACCTTCTATTCTAAAAGGTAAGTAATATACTATTTAACATACTAAAGTTCAAGTTTAGCATTAATTTAACACATTTCACGATGATCTATCATAATTTTAATGGCAAAAAGATCGAGGACACACGCCGGTTGATGAGCAGCCATGATGGCAGGGCGTTGCTCTCTCCATTTTTGACTTTCGATGTAGTCTCGAAAAATTTGTTTGAAAAATTCATTTCTGTTAGTATTATTTTGAAAATAAGGAATATACTGTGACGATCCGACAGGTTGTCGTTGTCAAGTGGTTCCTGACGTATACGCATTGCAAGGCAGGTGGTCGCGACGTGGTCGTTTATTAATAGCAGTACTCTGTACGGTGTTATAGAACCTGCGATTATGTTTGCTCGTAACATGAAATACAGTATAAATCTATCATCGGTTGAGAAATTAAAATGTTAAATGTAAAAATTGTTATAACATTTTTATCTCATATGATACTCATGTAATACTAGATTTAAATATTTATATTTATATTTATTTGAAAATTATAAATTCATTTATTTTAAAAAGCGTTTATATATAATGTCTAAATATTTTCAGATAGAACTGAAAATAATGTAAACTACTTATTTCATACATTTTGTAAAATATAATTTATTAATCAAATCAATAAAATATACGAATTAGTTAAATAATTAAATCTTTAACAAATCTTCTTATAATTATTTTTATAAAATTATTGATATTAAAAAATATATAAATTTTTATATATAAAATATCTATAAATTTTTTAAAAATTTCGTTTATACAATTATTTCATATATCTATCAAAAATTAATAGAAATACTGAAATCATACAAAATAATGATTTATTAATTAGATGTTAAAAATCGATTGACATTGAATGTGATCCAAACTGAACTTACATAGTAAGGAGAGGGAGGAAAATATTGGCAAGATCGGAGATGTGCGGTTCGGTCAATTTGGCGGATGCATTCACGAAGGGTGGTGAGACACACTTAAAATGGTTAGAGAAGGGCACAGGAGGGGTAGAGGGGGTAAACCCCTCCGTGGCAGAGGACTTCCATATATGGTAAAGAAAGCCAGGATTGGCTGAGGGTGTCCTGCCCTTATTGGCCGATTGCTTAGTGGTGGGGGGTCGACGACTGTGTTCATATAATACACTGCAAGCCGGCTGTCAGCTACACTCTGTGTTTGGTGCTAGATCGGTCGGCAGTGTCACATCCAAAGACCCAAGCTCCCTAACTTGTACATAACTTTTTTTTTTATATAAAACGAAAAAGTAAGTTATCGTTTTAAGTTCAGTGATAGATAATATTTTTTATAAACCAATTGAAAATTTAAATTGTAGTGTAACCAATTAAAGATTAGTGCGTGGGCAAATTGAACAGTAAATCATATGTACATCCGAACGTGGATTTTCAAATTGAGAAAAGTGGGTGATGTTAGGCTTGAAAGATGTTTGTGTCATATTTAGTGTGTTTTGTGTTATAATTTTTCGTTTGTAATATCATAGTGTCCGTTTGTTGTAAAATCAATTACAAATACCGGTATCGGTGATGATTTATATGTGAATGAGAATGAAATCTTTTTGCGAGAAGATAATTTCTATAATATAAAGTATGCACTAAATATTATTTGCAAGAACTAATCTATTGAAGTAAAAATGTATAAAGTTTTAAATATAAGTTCACTTATTAAAGCTTAAAACTTATTCGATTCTATATTTGTAGCATTGTAAGAATTTATTTTATAAAACTACGTCGGATATTGACCGTTTAATACCGGGGAAGGGTGGGGCAGGGTGCGGTTCTAGTTAACGGCGATAGATGATACAAATAGTTCTTGCAACTTATTTTTTCAATAACATTTCTCTTAACATAGAGAAATACATGTTGTAAAATTTATTTGTCTTTATAATTGTTAAATATATTATTTGAAATATTTAATTTTTGCTATCATAAAAATATATTTTTTTTTTTTCGTATTTTTAAACGCCATCTTGAAAATATTTGAAATGTTAATTTAGAGTACATGGTATTCTATAATTTACTATTTCAGTTATATAGAAAATACAGTACACTACAGTATATTTCTATATATAGAGTAATTTTCGTTAAATATTATAGGATTATACTTTTTTTTATCAAAAATATCAAAAAAAAGCAAAAATTCATATTTATCAATAAAAAAAATAAAAATGAAGAAAAAGAAATATATGTAATACGTAAAATTATAAGATTAATAAGTTTTTTTTAAAACCAATAATTATTAATTGATAATCATTGCTTGTCATTTAATTTATTTTTATTTTTACAGATAAATCAATAAACTAAACATGTCTGACGAAGAAGTTGCTGCACTCGTAGTTGACAATGGCTCCGGTATGTGCAAAGCCGGTTTCGCCGGAGACGACGCACCACGCGCCGTTTTCCCATCTATCGTCGGAAGACCACGCCACCAGGGTGTCATGGTTGGCATGGGACAAAAGGATTCCTATGTTGGTGACGAAGCCCAATCAAAAAGAGGTATTCTTACCTTGAAATACCCAATTGAGCATGGTATTGTTACCAACTGGGATGATATGGAGAAAATTTGGCATCACACTTTCTACAATGAACTTCGAGTGGCTCCCGAAGAACATCCGGTACTTCTCACTGAGGCACCTCTCAACCCGAAGGCTAATCGTGAAAAGATGACACAAATTATGTTTGAAACGTTTAACACTCCTGCTATGTATGTCGCCATTCAAGCTGTACTTTCACTATACGCTTCTGGACGTACTACTGGTATTGTATTGGATTCGGGTGACGGTGTTTCGCACACTGTACCAATTTATGAAGGATACGCTTTGCCTCATGCTATTCTTCGTTTGGACTTGGCTGGCCGTGATTTGACTGACTACCTCATGAAGATCCTTACAGAAAGAGGATATTCTTTCACTACTACGGCCGAACGTGAAATTGTTCGTGACATTAAAGAAAAACTCTGTTATGTTGCACTTGACTTTGAACAGGAAATGGCAACCGCTGCATCATCTTCAAGCTTGGAAAAGAGCTATGAACTTCCAGATGGTCAAGTAATTACTATTGGTAACGAAAGATTCCGTTGTCCTGAGGCTCTTTTCCAACCATCCTTCCTGGGAATGGAAGCTTGCGGTATTCATGAGACAACATATAATTCAATCATGAAGTGCGATGTCGATATCCGTAAAGATTTATATGCCAACACTGTCCTTTCTGGAGGTACCACTATGTATCCTGGAATCGCAGACAGAATGCAAAAAGAAATCACTGCCCTAGCACCATCCACCATGAAAATTAAGATCATTGCGCCACCCGAGAGGAAATATTCCGTATGGATTGGTGGATCAATTCTTGCTTCTTTGTCCACCTTCCAACAGATGTGGATCTCTAAACAAGAATACGACGAATCTGGACCATCCATTGTCCACAGGAAGTGCTTCTAAGCACATATTTGATATTCTCCTTGCATACTCATTCCCCGAATCCCGAAAGCGGCCTCTGTCTCGTTTCGCAGGCGGACGTAACATCAACTTCCGCAATAGTAATTGTCCTTTGGTTCCTCCGGGGCGAAGATACCTTTTTTCGATTCGGATGCACGTGGGACATGATTAACGCAGAGGCAATCCATTCATTTTCATTTAATTAAACACTATTGTATCTTAAACGTATTCCCCGAATTCCTAAGTACCCTTCTATCCTATCGAATCCTTTATATTATACAGGGTGCTAGGATACTTTTGGAAGAATAGGATATCTTTGGAAGATTGATTCTAAATACCAAATTAAATATAAAAGTTAGTATAAAAAGAATGTTGATTGAGGCTTATTTATTAATTTATATACAATTTCAGTTTGTATTAGATGAACTGAGACGATTCTTTCTCTGTCGTTCATATTGTCGACTTACTCTGTTTCCGTCTCGCTTTATCTGGCGCAAATTTAAATTGCTTATGATTTAATAAATAAGTCTCAACCGACACTTTTTGTATATCAACTTTTGTATTTATTTTGGCTTTTTGAATTGACCTTACAAAGCTATCCCATGAATATATTAACACCCTGTATCTTCAAATAACATTGCCTATGGTAGCATCTTAGCTAACCACCCTCACGAAAAACATCTTGTTGTCATCGCGATATTTCACTTTACAATCGAAATAATAATTTTGTTCTTTTCTTTATCGAACATGCTATATATACATATATATATATAAATATTTGCCAATTTTTAATATTCGCGAGTTTGAGCAGAAGAAAACTATTATATAAATTATTTTGGAATATTGTTCGATGCAGAATGGAATCGTTGTGCGCATCCTTAATGCACGAAAGATCTTTTAGTTTGGTATCCTCCAATTAAATGCATTCCGCTATTTTACTCCGCCGATATTTAAGGACATTTATGTCAATCCTTCGAGAATTCATCATTCCCAGCGGAGATAGGCCTTTCTTAATCATATCTTTTTTTTTACTGTTACCAATCGTTGAGGGAAAAGATGGCTCTTTCCTTTCTTTTTTTTTTTTTAAATAATGGGGGAGACCGCTGACCCAGAAAAATATCCCACAAACGCTCGCTCAAACGAATAAAAAAGACACGGTTTCGACCCCGCAAGCGTAGCCAAAGTATTATAATTTATTCCCATTGTATTGTGCAAGACCATTCACGTACACATCTTAAAGACTACTTTAGACTTATGGGATTATAAAATAAAACTCTTAAAAACATTATTGCTTTGACTTTTGTGTTTTTTAAGATTATAGTTAATCCAACATCCTTTACTGGATATTGTGTCCTTGATCTCCAATCCAGTATATCATAGTTAATCTGAGCTAAAAAAAATTGATCATTACTTCATTTAGCATGAATTCATGTAGTTTTATACACAATGTAGCTTTTGTACTGTTTGGCGTTATTCATTATTGTAACGTAAGATTTGTGGTAAAAGTTTATATTACTCTAAGAATTAGGTTTATATTTTCAGTCGAATAAAAATTATTTTCAATGAAGTGGTATCTATTACTCCTTATAAAAATCTGTAATTTAGAGTTTTTGAATTTTATTTAAAATTTAGAGATATTTTATTACTATATTGTAGTATAATGTAATATTGCTTTATGAAATATTCTATTCAATCTTCAAATAAAATAGAAATGATTTCATTTGCAAAAAAATTTTTTAATGATTAATATTTGTGTATCAATTTTTAATAAAATGGCTATATTAATTTATAAAGTCTTGTTAATTAAAAAAGAAATTTATAAAAACTATTAAATAGTCATAACTATTAAAAGATATAAAGTTTAATACATATGTAATAATGATGGAAGAATGTTTATAATTAAAATATTTAAATCATTTTTGTTTAAATAAATAACAATTAGATGGCAGCACAAAGTTCTCTTATGAAGTTGACTACAGCGCAAACTGTCAAATGCGGAAGAATATATTTGATATCAATTTAAATTTAAATTTTGATTATAATATTTTTTTTAAAATAAACTTAATTTTTAAATTTTATTGAGAAAACAGTAAATAGATAAAATATGTGATAAAATTATATAATTCAAATAATTAAAATAAGTTGCAAATTGCAGAACGAACATATTAAAAAATCTATGGTTGAAGTTTTGTTTGATTTTAGTACAGTTGTTCTTGAATCATCACAAAAATACAAAGCGTCAGATAGGTCAATGACATATATGATAATAATACTGTTTAGCTTGAGCAGACTGATTCATTTTAATTTGTAATTTGAATCAAAATGCCCGAGCAAAATTCAAGTGATCAATATTCGACATGGGTAAGTTTATAATTTCGATATGGTTTTTGTAATTTTGACATATGGTATCAAATAACCTTAAACTATAAACAAAATCTTTCTTGGATCCCATTATTATATTATTTTTTTTTAATTCTATATATATATAAATAAAGTTTCATTATTAATATATTTTTCAGGTTGGTCTAATATATATTTTTAACTTAATTGTTGGAACAGGAGCTTTAACATTACCTGCTGTTTTTAGTCGAGCAGGATGGGCTCTTGGATTAAGTGTTATTTTAATATTAGCATTTATAAGGTAGATTAATAATAAGATTTATATATTTTAATTAATTAGTTTTAAAATTTAAAATCAATTGTATTATTTTTATAGTTTCATCACAGTTACATTTGTGATCGAGGTAATGGCATCTGCTAATGCTATACTAGCATGGCGACACATTCAACATAGAAAACGTGTATGTTTTTCTCAAGATTCATCTTTCAACGAATCAGAATCTGAGGTTTTTAAATATTTTCTATATTGCATTTTTTATGATGACTTATTAATTATATTGTATTATTTATAATTTTTGCTTTTTGATAATATTATATTTTTTTAACAAGATTTATTTTTTCTAACATTCATTTTATTTTTAATTAAAAAAATTTTTATTTTATTTTCATTTTTATTTCAGGTACTTCAAACACTAGGTGAATCGGGACCTTCAAATTCAGATTCTGAAGATACTCCTCTTGTTACTCCATTTTCAACTAGTCCTGATCGTACAGATATGACATATCGATATTATGTAATACGTGATAAAATAGAAATGGGACAGATGGCATCAATTTTTTTTAATAAGTTTGGCATAACTCTATTCTATTTATGTTTTGCTATATATCTTTATGGGGATCTAAGTATATATGGAGCAGCAGTAGCAAAAACTTTAGCTGATGTTATTTGTACTTATCAACCAACAAATTTTACATGTAATGATACAATACCAGATACTGAAATCTGTTGGAAAGAATTTGCTTTAAATCGATCGGATGCATATAGAATATTTCTTGTATGTACAAATATAGAAATACTATATTTATTTCAATAATTACTATTTTTAATATAATAATGATGATTATTTTTAGAGTATATTTATATTTTTGTTGGGTCCATTTGTATTCTTTAATATCCAAAAGACTAAATATCTTCAAGTTTTAACTTCAGCTATGAGATCACTTGCATTTACCATCATGATTGTGTATGCATTAAAAAATTTATTTATTCATGGTCCACAAGGAAATCCTCCAGCAGCAAATATTATGGGTAAGTTTATCTATATACTTGAAAAATATATATATTTATTTTTTTAAACATTTAAAATAAATAAATAAAAACATTATACCTGTGTATTTCAGGTATACCTAGTTTATTTGGTGCTTGTATTTATTCTTTTATGTGTCATCATTCTTTACCTGCATTGGTTGCTCCAATCGCAAATAAGACCACTTTAACTCGATTTTTGGCACTGGATTATTTATTAATAGCATTTTTTTATCTTTTACTGGCATTAACTGGAGCATTTGCTTTCGAACATTTGGACGATCTTTATACTTTAGATTTTAGTCCTCATGGATCTGGAGATTGTTCCAAAAGTAATAATATTTTTATTATTCTTATAGAATATTTTTTGGCACTTTTTCCAGTATTTACATTGAGTACAAGCTTTCCTATTATAGCTATAACGCTTAGAAATAATTTACAATCATTATTTTTTAATGAAGATACATCATATTCTTGTCTTCGTAAAATTGTCTTCCCAATATTAGCAATATTACCTCCATATATCATTGCTTTAAGTACCAAAGATTTATCAATATTAGTAGGAATTACAGGATCATATGCTGGCGCAGGAATTCAATATTTGATTCCAACATTTTTAGTGTATTATGCCAGGCAAAAGACAAATAAAGTTATAGGTCTTGGTGTTGTTAATAAATTTGCAAGTCCATTTTCTAGTAATTTTTGGCTCATTTTTGTTATAGTTTGGGCCATTGCTTGCATGATTTTAGTATCAGTCAATTTTATTCAAATTCATTTTTATTCTATAAGTATACATTTACAGTAAAAGATTTAAGATTTAAATATTTAAATCAAAAATGTAAAAAAAGAGAAATTAATAATAGTGCAAACTTGAATTATTCTTAAAAATTGCATATCTAAAGTAATATCATTAAATCTGAAATTGAATTATTTATAAAACATATAGAATGAAAATTGTGATATTAATGATTTTAAGTTAAAATCATAATTAAGATATATACAATTTTTAATAGTAACTCTAATAAGAGCTTACTAATGAGTAAAAAAGTCTTTTCAAAAATTAATAAATACTTATTATTTAAACTATGAAATAGATTGATTTTAGAAGATAGTATTTTTAAATAATTGTTATTGATAGTAAGATACATTCATTTTATTTCTTATATTTTGGCATCATTATCAGAAAATTATTTTTTTCATCATATAAGAGAATATATTAGAGATAAGATATATTAATAATAATAATGATAATAATAATCATAATATCATGACACAATGTGTCACAATAAATTGACAATACACATTGACTGGCACAAGTCAGGATTATCTTATACAAGCCAAATGAATTAATTTAAATTATAAACTTTTATATAATATATTCTTTATCTTTTTTATATTTTTATTCAATAGAAAATATGTCTTAGTACAGTTTTTACTGTACATAAATGTCTTTCAAATAAGTGATATTTAGTGGCCAACTAAAAATATTTTGTCCACTATTTAAACGGTATGAAGATGCATCTAAATCTGTAGACTTATATAACTGTTAATCAATATATATTTAAAAATATTAAAGGCCTATTTGTTATTATTTAAAAAAAAATGTTTTAAAAATTTCCTAGTGCTTTATTTTTTTAAAAGAAAGAATTAGACAGACTAAATAACTATTATTGATTAAATTTGATTTGTATATCGCAGAAATATTTTTATATGGTATAAAACTGCCAATAAAATATTCATAAAATGCCTCTCGTACCGTGTACCTGTACAAATGTAATATGTATATAAATACATAAAATATGTATACATATATTTTCTAAAAGTAAAAGAAAAAAATAAAGAATTGATTACATAAGCTTACTTTGATTTATTTTTATATGTACATACATATTTCTATTTATTCATAATTGTATGTTATATTAGTTAGACTTAGCAGAACAAATTTTAACACGAATAGATTTCTCTATAATAGTCTAACAACATAAGGTGGCACAGTAAAAGCATTATATTATTTGTATGAAATCTTTACAATCTTCTATTGATTATCAATAATTTTTAAAGTTTATTTATTTAAGTTATAAGATATCATACAAATAATTATATACATTGTATACAATCTGTATACATTCATTACAATGATGCATCTATTTTATACCAAAAAGATTAAATTTGAAATGTAGAAAGAATTATATCTTCAATTATATATTTTTATGAGCAAATAGACTAGTATAAAAACACTTTGGGTTATCAGAATAAAAAAAAAAATTGTTGAGCAAGATACATTTATATCACCTCTTTATATAAATCAATTGTCACCATAATAAAATCACCAAAAATGTTATGTATAAGAATTCAAAATATAATAAAACATAATACATTGTATATATAATAAATTAAAACTTGTTTCATAGAAAAAATATTAAAAATATCACATAAGTGAATACCCCAAAGTGAACACGTGCATCATTAATTGACCAAGAAATTTAAATGGACTTACAATAAATATTTATATAATATATTAAATTACATTTAATTTTTTTGTTGATATTAGATTAATTTTTTATTTTCAGATCGCAAAATTTGTACCAAACGAAAAAACAGCATTTCCAATTACATTAAATAAATAACAAATGTTTATGTAATGAAAAAGCTTGTTTATTTGGAGATTTTAAAGCTAAAATGCTTGTATGACTCCATTTTTCTTTGGTCATCAGTCTTTAATTGTACTACAGATTTTCGATTAAAACTCGTCATAATCATTGAAGTTCTACTTAATTATTTAGTTCAGAATACTTTTGTTTTATGAGAAGTTAATGTATTATTAAAATCTTTAAAATTACAATTAATTTCATTGAATGTCAAATTTTAAGATATGTCTTTCATTTCTTATTTATTAAATAATTTGCCAGATATTTCTGAATATTTATAAGTTACGTAATTATGTAAATAAAATGTGATAATGTACAATTTTTTGTTTATGATATTAAGTTGATTAAGAATTTTTTCGTACAAACAATATGTAAGTCAAATTTTACTTTCATTAATATCTGTTATTATTTAAAATATTTAATTAACTGTAATTTATGTAACTTATTTTGTTGCATGTGATCGTTACAGTGTATTTAATTTAATTAATTAACGTAAGAATAATTTGAGAGCTTTAACAATAGTATACTTTTGTCACTTTCATTAAATTTAGGTCGTTATTCATAATTGCTTAAATATGGACAAAGTGCATCATTATGATCCATACATTCTATAACAGGATCATGAGTGCTATCCCACATTCCTGGACCACATTGTCGGCAAAGTCCTGCTAATGTACATGGTAAACGATCAAGTCGACGAAAATGATGCAGTAGGCCTCTCGCCTTTCTTAATATGAGATTTCCATCCATGTACATAGCTAAAGAACTAAAATGTAATAACATCTCATCCGTTCTAAGATCTTGTGCTATTACATCATCTGCATAAACACACATTATGGCAAGACAAAGAAATAGATGAAAATGGTCAGTTAAATAATTTACCCAACAAGCTTCCCACATCACTAATGCTACTTCAGTGGGAAATTCACGTTTTAAACATCTGCAAAATATATATTATTATTGATGATAAATCTATTGATGAAAATTTTAAAATATTTATAAAATTCGTATTTACAGAAGTATCCATCTATGACAAAATAGGAGTTCCAAAGCATCTGTATGTTTTTGAAGATGTGCATAAAAGTCTGGGACCATTATTCTAACTAATTCTCTTAAATAACATAAATTTCTGTCCATATCTATATCAGTAGGAGTACATACTGCTACAGATCTTTGCATTAATCCAGCAAAGCACCAAAATGCTTCTATTTCAGAATTGAGTTCAGCCAATAAAGGAGCCAATAAATCAGACATACCTTGAGTATATCCTAATCGAGAATTATAAACTGCATAATTTAATAGAATATTTCTGAAAAAGGTAAATATGATAGTGTTAACATATAAATGAAATTATATAAGTACAAATCTAGAAATGAAAAAATTAATCTTATATAAACATACTTCATTATTTCAATATTTGGATTATCTTCTCCAGCATAGTAAGGATTTCCTCTGTCAGTACGAACTACATCTTTCTCTACAATACACACTACATTTCGCCAAAAATGCTCTGCTTGTTCTGGATTCATGCTCAGTCTACGTTTTTGTATCTCTTCATATTCTTGTCTACGAATGGCATCAATTTGTTCCCTATCTTCATAAGTACTTTGATATGAATAACAATGAAGAAGAAAGGGCCACACAATTTTTCTTAATGCAGGTTCTAATCCACCAAAAAATATTCCTTTACGAAGAGCAAGGTCATCTTCAACTTGACCTCTTTCATTTAATAAATCTTTCCAGGCTAATGATGTAATCATTGGTACTTGACCTTCTTCTGGATGTAGTTCATCACGACTAACCTCTGGTCGACATACCATAAAATGCCTGAATCATAGAAAAAATTAAATATTTAATAAAATATTAATTTTCTTTCATTAATTAAATATTACCTATATGGAAGTGTTTCCTCAGCATCAGTATCTAATCTCGGATAAAGTAATTGATGCCATTGATGTAATGTTGCTGCTAATCGGTCCAATCCACCATGATGAAAATGTAGAATTTTATATTGGCTTTCTCTACTTGCAACAACTAATTGACCAGAAGTACAAGCTGGATCAGCAAAAAATAATCTTAGAGATCTCATTTCACTGAGATCCACTGAAAATCTTCTACATCTGTGTGCTCTACGTAATGTTACTGGTGAAGCTGTTGCACTTTCAGGAAATGTAAGGTTATGCTGTAAAGCCAAAAGTTCAGGTGATCTCATCCATGATGGAATTTCTTCAGCTAAAGAAGATGAATTATATATTAGTTTACACATTAGTAATGTCTAGAAATTAATGAAAAAATTATCAAAATAATCAATTTAATACCTTCTGAAGATACGCCAACAGATAAACTACATGTAGAGGTTAATGACATACTACGACTTTTGAGACTTACATCATCATAATAAGGATATTTCAATTCTTCATCAATACTTATTCCATCGCTTTCATGCGTTTCGGAAACTTTTTGATCTTTACAATATTGATTTTCGTCATATTTTGAGCTCAGAGATTCAGAACGTAATTGATTTAAACTGATACTATGATCATTTTCTTCATGTATAGTAGTTGATAAATTGTCAGATCGATGATAATTTGTTTGCCGATTGATATTAACATTTGGAATTTCTTTAGTTTCTGATGTAACTTGATGATCGCATAAGTTATCATTGTTTTTTGTATCATCATTTTCGAAACGTGCATTCCGTGAAAAACCACCAGAACAAACTCGTTCACAATCCCCACAATTGACAGGTTCCTTTACTTCTAAACAAACATCAACTTTTTCACCAATATTTTCGTATTCACACTTTAGATCACAACTTTCTTCTGATATTTGAGAATGATGAGAACTTATATCGGTATCTCGATGAGTAATACAATCAAGTTTTTTTATGCTTAAATTTTCTAATGTTGTCGGATGTTTACGAAGTGTACTATTCGGAATCCAACTGAGATGCAAAGTTGGTACATTTGAGTTTTTATTAAATCTACAGGTTATGGCCATGTATCCGGGATGATGTACCACATCAGAATTTTGTCTCATTAAAGTTGGCGGATGAACACAAACGTTATTCTTGCAAAATAATGCCTCGCCATCCTGATATATAGTACGACGATTATCTTGATTACAATCGCCTAAAATGTAACTGCTTGCCTTTTTGAGAATATTTGGCAGAGGCATCTTCGTTTAAGGCAGATTGGTGAAGAACAAATCATCTAGTTATCTTTATTAGAGCGTAATGCGAAATTGTATTTATATGATTAAATTTCTTTACATAATTTTCGTCATAATAATACTCGAATAACGATTCTTATGAAATGATTATGAAATGTAATGTACAACTGTTTAAAGTGATCCGTACGAATACAATTTTTTTGCATTAAAGAACATAATATTCATAAAAGTAAAAGTTAAAAATTTCAGATGCACTGTTTCCTTTTTTTTACAAGTAAAAGAATATCTACAGAATATTTGATGTTTTTATGCAGTATTAAAATTACAGAGATCAAACTTTGTCGCGCAGAAGCGCGCGAATAAACCTGCATCGAAATGTTATAATAAACTGATTTCTGTTTTTATAACATTTCCCGCTATCGTTTGCTTTAAACATATATGCATGTTATCACATCAATTAATTTTGATGTACACACACACAGACACACAGACACACATTATATATGTATATGGAACTTATAAAATGTACACATATGGAAAATCACTATCAGTCACTTAAATTTTCTGTCTTTACCTGCTTTTTATTACCCTCGTATTGAGGGTAATATATCAATAAATTTTTATCAATGATTAGATATTGTCAGGACTCCATTACGTTTAAAATTTTTCAGAAAAGTTATTCATTAAAATTTTCACTTGAATGGATTCATGAATGAAAGATATATCATTAGTATGTCACTATTTATTATACGTACAATTGAACTTTGAATGAAAAATCGGAATATTTTAAAAACTACTAAAAATGTTGTGATCACTTATAATAGATTACTATTATGCGATATTTACTATTATTGTTTAATTTTTAAAAATGAATGAATTATAAATCTAATATCAATACTGTAGTTAGTACTGTAGTAAAACGTGTTTGCTAACAGACGGAACACAGATGCCCCTTATCCAGGATCAATATTTCCATCTGATCGTGAACCTGGTGGTTGGCTTACTATCCAAACCACCGACATATCGTTGTCTAACGTTGTACATGTAGTTTTTATTGATTTTTTTTTTATGTTAAGTTTAAATTATTTACTCTTTATTTCATAGAAAAAATTATAAGTTTTATACTTGTAATTTCATTCAAAAAATATTTTTATCAAACTTTTTTTAAATGATTATGATTCTAAAATATGTTCAAAATATGCATCAAATAATTTCATCAAAAATTGTAAAAAATTTAAAAAAACTTTAGAATCATATTTTAGAAATGAAAATAATATATTTGTATCAAAAACCATTTATTACTTCGTGAAAATATTTTTGGTTAAGTATGTTAAAAATTTATGTATATTAAACAATTTAAAACAAACACATTATACAAAATATTATTAATAAAATATCCTAAAAGTTATTAAAATATCCTAAAAGTTATTATTATAAAGAATACTCACTTTAAAAATTTATAATAAATTAAATTTAAAATAACTTACAATTAGTAAAATATATTGTTGATGAATAGGAATATTTTAAATTTAAAATAATATTCTATTTATTTAATATATTCCTTTAATAATCAAGGAATTATTATTATATCACAGATCATAATGTATGATGATTATATAAATTAATGTAATTCATAATTAAAAAATATTTCGTGAGTAGTATCAAGTGCTAATACTGCTTTGGGCCCACGTTTTATATATGATATTGTAGAATATGCAGAGAAATGAAAGTCTTCTTGTAAATAACCATTTACAAGTAAATATCCTATTATAGCTTCTCCTGATTCTCTTGTAAATTTTGGTATTGGCACAGAAGATACTCGTAATGTTGATGCACCTTTACCATACCAAGCATCTATAAGTTTTAAGACAGTCAATCTAGTTTCATTTTGCACTGCTTTTGTCATAATTTGATATAACTGTCTACAATAAGGAGCTATATTTATTTGTTTATTCTCTTTAAGTTTCCGACAATGATCACACATTTCTGCACAATCACTTCTAGTCCAAGATTCTTCAAAATGAGTTGCAATTAAACTACGTCTACATGATGTTTGATCTAAACAATATGCTAACATTTTATATAAATTTTGTAAACCGACTTTATCTTGAAATACCATTGTGCTTAATTTAAAAATATCTTGAAGTTTGTATAATACTATACACATGGATTTTTTTCCATCTCTACCTGCACGCCCACTTTCTTGATAAAAACTTTCCATTGATTTTGAAATGCAATGATGAATAACATATCTAACATCTGGCTTATCTATACCTAATCCAAAAGCAATAGTAGCCACTACAGCTTGATATTTTCCTGATATCCACTTGGAATATACTTCTGATCTATAATCTGCTTCTAACATTGCATGATAACATCCAACTTTTAAACCTACTGCTCTTAAATCAGTTGTTAATTGTTCTGCATCTTTGATGGTAGTTGTATAAATTATTCCAGATTTATCTTTAAATCTATTTTTTAATAAATTTTCTATCATAGCTAAGCATGTATCTTTGTCTGTTGGTTTTCTCCGAACTTCATAAAATAAGTTTGGTCTATTGAAAGTAGCCCTCAAAACCAAGCAACCTTGAATATCTAACATTTTCTGAACATCTACAATAATTTTAGCTGGAGCAGTGGCTGTTAAACCTAAAATTGGTACACCTGGAAACATGGATTTTAATATTCCTAAAAATTTATAATCAGGTCTAAAATCATGTCCCCATTGACTACAGCAATGCACTTCATCTATTGCAAAACGATCTAAACGTTTCATTTCAAAAGCTTTTTGCAACTTATTCATGAAACGATTGGATTTTGCCATATATTCTGGTGTAACATAAATTAATTTAAGATCAGATTTTTTATCTATTAGTGCATTCATTATAATTTTTACATTTTCTTTATTACATTTTGCACTTAACATTCCAGCTTTTACATTATGTTTTTGTAATCCATGTATTTGATCTTCCATTAATGATAATAATGGTGATACTACTATTGTAATACCTTTACTAATAACAGCAGGTAATTGATAACATAAACTTTTGCCACCACCTGTGGGCATAATTAAAATAACATCTTCATTAGACATAATTGCATTCATAGTTGGTAATTGTAATTCTCTTAATTTTTCTATTTTAAAAACATTTTTTAAAGTTTTCTTCAAATCTTTAGACCATGTAAAATCTTCTTTACTCCAATCCTTTTTTGATACAGATAAACTCTTTTTTAAAAGTGCATCATCTTGTAATTTTTCTTTACGTTGAATCAAGATTTTTTTACGATCCTCAAGATTTTGCATTTCATTTTCAATTTGTTTTAATTCAAAATCAATAGCGGTAATTTCATCTTGTTCAATATCTAGAAAAAGAATGATATAATAATAACATATAAATTTAAAAAAGTGAAATTTAAATAAAGAATAATATAATAAAGAATAATTAATATTAATAATAATGATTCTCTGTAATTTATTTATTTTTAAAAATACATTATTTTTACTAATATAAAAATAAAATAACAAACCTTGATGTTCATTATTTATTACTATTTCTTTCGAATTACTTGCAGACATTGTAAAAAATATTTACATGTAATAAAAGTAAAATAGTTTAATTTATATTTATATTATATTAATTTATATTATTATTAAATAAATAAAAATTCATTAATTAAATAATGCTATAGTTAAAAATATACGCATTCATGTGTTAACAATGGTTCATACAGCATATGAGCGTATTAACCTAATATTTTCCACCAGTATTACATCGTACCGATCAGCTGAGTCCAGTTGTTTTATAGTAGTACTACATAGTAATTAGGCAAGTAACATTGTATATATAATAGTATTTGATATTAGATATTTTATCGAATAAAATTTAATTTAATATCAATATTAAATTTATCAAAAATTATGTTAAATGCAATGTTTCGTGCTTCTCCTGTTTGGTTAACATTAACATCTTTATATTATAAGGGTATCCTATTTTCTTTATCATATTTTCTTACAAACTTTTATTTTATTGTTTTTACATATACTTTACACTTTAAAATTTTTATGATTCTTATTAAAATTATTCAAAAGATATTAGAAAATATTTAGTTTTTTTTAAATATAAAACATAAAATCAAGTTTTTTTAAACATAAAATTATTCATATAAAATAAGATATAAAAATTGTAATATTGCGATAAGAAAATTTTTAAGAATATAATAAAAATAACTACTGATAATTAATAATTTTTACATTTTTACATTTATATCTGAATAAAATTTTTTTGACATATTTTTTGACATTGATATATCTACAAATATAGATATTTCTTTTTAATAATATTTCTTTATATTTTTTTTTTATAAATTTTTGAATACAAATTTTAAGTAAATATTGTTCCATTTTTATTATATCATTAATATTTTATTATTAAATTTATTATTAACATGGATTTTATAATCTTAATTTAATTTAAATTTTTATATCATATGATATTACAGATAAAGACATTGATGATATTTTAACATAGTATATGTATGTTTTATTGTGTAAATTAAATTAATATTAATTATATATAAATAATTATAAATAAATATTAACAAATTATACAACCATCAATTTAATATTTATATTATTTAATATTTACATTGTTTTAAATATTAATAAAAATTTTTATTTTTCTAGCAAAAAGTATTTCAACGAATGGTTTTTATTCAACATATTCTAATTGTGCAATAATAAAACAATATAAACAATACGATATGAAGGTTCAAATATTACCTGCACTTCAAGATAATTATATGTATTTAGTGCGTATTTTTTTATTTTTATCTCATTTTTTATTAATTATTACTTTTATTATATATATTAATATATTAAATTATTAATTTTTTTTTATAATTATTTAGAATTACAAATTATTATTACTACATAATATAATATAATATCTGTCATATTTTTTATTATATATTTATTTGATATCATATTTTGTAATTTTTAAAGATTATTGACGAAACATCACAGGAAGCTGCAATTGTCGATCCTGTTGATCCTGATACTGTTGCTTGTGCAGTTCAACAAAATAATGTAACTTTAACAAAAGTTCTAACTACTCATCACCATTGGGATCATGCTGGTGGAAATACAAAGTTATGTAAGAAATTTAATAATCTTCAAGTATATGGTGGAGATGATAGAATAGAGGCACTTACGTGTAAAGTAAAACATAATGATATTTTCAACATTGGAAAATTACAAGTTCGATGCCTCTCAACACCATGTCATACAACTGGACATATCTGTTTTTATATTACAGATCAAGATATTCCAGCAGTTTTTACAGGTAAAAATATAAGTTATTATTTACATTTTTATAAATTGTTATACATATTTATTTTTTTGATTAATTTTTTAATATAAATTGATTAAAATATAAATATTAATATTCAGGAGATACTCTTTTTGTTGCTGGCTGTGGTAGATTTTTCGAAGGTACTGCAGAACAAATGTATAAAGCACTTATAGAAATTTTGGGATCATTACCTAATGAAACTGTAAGCATATGATCATACTTAAATTTTTATGATATAAAATAATTGTTAAAAAAACGATATATATATTTTGGATATTTTATAGAAAGTATATTGTGGCCATGAATATACAGCAAATAATTTAAAATTTGCAAAACATGTAGAGCCAGAAAATGAAGCAATTCGTCAAAAAATAGAATGGGTTCGTATACAGCGCGAAAAGAATAATCCTTCTGTGCCTAGCACTATTCAGGAAGAGAAATTGACAAATCCATTTATGCGAGTTCACGAACAATCTGTTATGGATCATACTGAACAAAAAGATCCAATTCAAACTATGGCATTTCTTAGAAGGGAAAAAGATAATTTTAAAGCATAAATTTATTATTGTTACAAAAAAATTAGTGGTGGTTACATAATTTTTTTAATCAATATAAAATATTCTTCCTTCTACGTACAAATTTTCTATTTGTTTTATTTATAAAATTTTATTTCAATTTTCTATATATAAATATTGACATATGTGCAAATATATGATTATAAATTACGTATTTACAAATAATATTTATTTTAAATACAAATACTATGTTATATTTAAAGACATATGGTTTGGCGTATCTTCCGATTTTTTATTATAAATTTGCATTTCAGCAACATATTTTTCTTTGGATCGTTCGTACATATCATAATATACCTAGGAAAATATATATTATTTTATCTTTTCAAACATAAATGTTCATGTATTTGTTTATACAAACCTTTTTATCTTCTGAACTGAGAGATTTCCAAGTAGTTGCAAGTTGTCTAGTAAGTTCTTGCTTGCTTGGTTCTGGTTCTCCAGCTAATCTTTCCATAACTCGAGGTCTTTGTTCTTGACAGAATTGAAAGAATGGATTTGCTGGTCTTTTTGGAGCATTAGGATCTGTCTTAGTGCCTTTCCGTTTTGTTCCTTTTTTAGTCTTTTCTTCTTTAGAATTATATGTAGTAGCTTTTGGACCTTTTTCTGGCTTAGGTGTTACTTGAAATACATTATTTTCTTCAAGAACTCCCATAGGTGCTTCTCTCCAACGATCACCATGTTGATCCAAGCGATCAATTAAAAATCTAAAATATAAAAAAAATATTTTATCAAAACAATTCTAATGTATATAATATAATATAATATTCTAATGTATATAATAAAATATAAAATAAATATATCATTTCAAATATAAATAAATAAAAGATAAAATTGTAATAGTATTCAATACATAACCTAGAAATTGAACTAACTTTTTTTCCTTTCGTGTACGTTTAAGTAATTTTCTAACTCGCTGAATACGATAAACCAATCTTTCATTTTCCTATAATTAAAGAATGAATAATTTTATTTTCCATGATTAAATTATTATATGGAATGCAGAAAATTAAAATCAAAACCTGTTGTAAAACTTCACATCTATCTAGTAGTAATTGATACTTTCGTTTATAAATATCAAATTCTTCTGGTTCTACATCATATTCTGATTCGTCTGACATTTTAAATACACAGTTTTAATTAAATAATATCAATATTTTTCACATTGTTTTTATCATGTCGATAGATTTAACACATTTATTTACCATAATACAATAGTAATATGATAGATGCCGCTAGTATAAATACTTTTCAATAAGTTAATAAGTTTATTTATAAATTAAAAAAATATTAATTATATTAATTTCTATAAATTTTATATATTTTATTAATTTATTAAAGATAACGTATTTCTTATTACGTTTAATTAATATTTGAAATTAATCAAAATTTAAAGTTATAAAACCATTATAAAAAATTTCTGGTATAGATACATTGTAAAACTGAAAATATAATATCTATATTTTTTACATTAAAGATTAATACATATAGTAGTTTTGAAGAAAAAATGACGAAAAGTGTTCATCCCGTATGCTGTCCATAACACGCGGCAGGTATAGACAAGGAGAATAAAAACAAGTAAATAATAGCAGAAGAATAGAGAATAAAAATTCGGAATCAACGCCATCTTCAGAATGCTGCAAATAAAACTTAAATATAGACAAGGAAAGTAAATAATAAAAGAAGAATAGAGATAGAGAATTGATCATCATCGCCATCTTTTGATGCTCAAAAAAATCTATTTAAAAGTACAAAAAAGTACCAAAAGATGGTAGTAATACTCAATTCTTTGATGGTATACTCTGCTTTATTTTATCTTTGAAAAGATATTTTTGATATTCAAAAGATGGCGCTAATGATAAATTCTTATTCTATTTTATTCTTGTATAATTTTCTATTCTTTTTTTATGCGTTTCATTTGTGGCATTCTAGAGATGGCCTTGATTTCAATAATTTGACTTTATTCCTCTGTATCTCTGTTCCTTTCTTACTATTTGCTCATTATCTATACTTGCTCGATGGTAACAATGGAATTTAAATAAATGAAAACTTGACAACGAAAGGAGTAAGAAAGGGGTAAGAATTTTTAAACATTTTATTGAAAAGCGATGCTATTAAAGATTCATTTGTCGAATCTATTCTTCGTAATTTTATATTGAATTTGATTTGAATTTCACTCATTACTCACGTTGCAAATTTATTTTGAGTCGAATCGGTAACATT
This sequence comes from Apis florea, assembly GCF_048593485.1. Lineage (NCBI taxonomy): Eukaryota > Metazoa > Arthropoda > Insecta > Hymenoptera > Apidae > Apis > Apis florea. Next base: position 1,616,495 of record NW_028256714.1, on the reverse strand, counting down.
GAAAATGATATTAAAATGGTAAAGAAATTCTTCAAAGCATGGAACAAAAAAATGCATTGAATGTTAAATCTATTTTATATATTTCGTTTATGCTAGTATTAAGTAATATATTATATTTTGAATATTAATTTAAAAATATTTAATAGAAAAATAGAAATTAGAATTAAAAAAATCGTATTCCTATATTTTAAATATTATTGCGAATTATTGTTATATAATTTTTTATTATTATTTATAATTAAATTTCTAGCAAGATAAATAATATCTGAATAAACTATTTCGTTATAATTTAAGAATAAATTAATTGGATATGAAGAATAACAAAAAAAGAATGTCAATAATAATTGATAATATTTTACTTTTCCTTTATTCCCTACTTTGCACCCTGAATCGTGTCGTCCCTGTCTCTTAAAGCGACCAATGAAAGTTGTGAAAGAAGGGTTGCGTCGATACACATGCGCAACTAATCACAATTCACCCTGGACTTGAGACACGGTCAAAACACGTATCGTTCTCCCTATCGCGTTATTCCTTTCTTTAGTCGCTTCTCGAAATTTCACATTTTACATTCCAATATCAAACTAGTTTGTCTTTCTTGTGTCAATTATCGTGTCCCTTGTTTCATCTATCTTTATATCAACATTTTTTCTTGAGTTCTACTTACATCTTTCGTGTATTATTATATTTTTTTTGTCAATTAGTTATAAGTTATTGTTTCCCGCGCGTACTATGGAGTGCGTCGCAGTTTTTTAGCATTCGCTCCAGCTTTGCAGATCGACTTTTGGTGAGTACCATATAAATTATTTTATTCATCAACAAATACCGAAAATAAGACATTAGACAAGATTTAATCGCGTGCGTAGAAATAGGTAGAAGGGGTTTTAACGCAGAACGCGCGTGCGAAAGAGCTTGCTCACGAGATCAATAGCAGCCATTGCGGTTATGGTAACACGATCAGCTGATCAGCTGACGCTTATTTTGTTTACAATTATTATACAATTATTATTAATATATTAAAACATAACAGGTTAATATTCTTGTTTTGATAACAATGTATGCTACAGAATTTTACTTTTTAAATAAAGAGATTTAATTTTTTTCAAAATAAAATATTTTTATTTAGTTTTATTTAAAAAAAATATTTAATTAAAGTGGTGTTTTAAAAATTATTAAAATTATTATTGTTTCAAAACAGATAGAAGCAAATTTCTTTAAGATTATTACTTTGTTTTAATATTTCTTATTATTGTACATGAAATTATTCTTTTTGTTAAATTGGCAATCGTGAAATTCAAATAGATAATATAATTTCGTTGCTGAAAATAGATATGTTACTGTGACTGTTACTTCATGACATTTAACGGCTTCTTGTTAAGTTTAGACACGTTATATTTGTATCACTAATTCGGTATGATTGTAAGATGAAATGATCGATGCAGCATATTCATAACATATGAACTTCAATCAAATTTACACATAAGTCTATAATATAAATGATTTTAAAATATTTTAATCATATTCATTTATTTTAAGAATAAAAATTAAAAAATATAACTTTAAACAAATAAAGTAAATATAATAACCTCTAATAAATTTAAGAATAATTATAATATTATATAATTTTAAAATTTTATAATTAATTTTCGAATACTTTATTATATTTACAAAAATTTAATATATCCATTTTTTCCATTATAGATTCTAATTAATGATTTAGATTAGGTTAGATTAGGTTAGAAATTAATGATTCTTCATTCATGGATTATTACTACTAGCTAGTAATGTATGATTTTTTATTGTGATTCATCACTTCATCATATCCTTGAATCTTTTAAATCTTATAGATAGAAATAGAATCTATTCATATAGTTTTTTTTTGTTAGAAATCAAATTTTTTTTAATATTTTTTTTTTAATTATACTTATAGTATAATTAAAAATATATGTAATTTTATATCATTATTATTTAGTAGCCTTGAGAATTGTAAAGAATTAATATTATTATTTAATATTTTTCGACACAAAAAAATAATAACCATTTTAAATATTTGAATAATTATTATTGAAATTTTATTAATACAATCATCGACGTAATTATGCAAAAAGCACGTCTTTGATCCAGATATTTTTTTTTTCCAATAATTAATATATAATACATAATACATTATATATATATACATATATATTATATACTGTATTGTATTGTATATTAATTAGTAGAAGAAAAAAATGTATATATATATATATATCTTCATAATTTGCAAATTTTAAATGTTCATTTTTCTATAATAAATTACGGTAATTTTGCTTCATTTAAAAAATTTAATATATCGTTTAAAAATTTTAAATTTTCCTGGAGAAATTTATATGATTTCAAACAACGAAATAGAATATTTTTTTAATAACAAGAAAATTTTTTAAAACTCATACAAATTATTAACAATTTTTCGTGTAACATTTGCCAATTTTTCACTCATAATCATGATAATTTGATCTTAACTAAATCAACCAATTTCTTTAATTATATGGGTCAATTCGATCCAAATTCACTTGTTTCTGTAATTTTATCAATTTCGTATAGTACACATTTAATGGATACATAATAAGAAAAGTGAAAAAACACACACAAAAAAAAAAAATACAAAAATCTAAAAGTCGCGAATTATTAATACGATATTATTATCGAATTTTCGACCAATTCAGAAAATTGTTCACGATTTTCATTTTCCATGACCAAAAGATGGACCACGATGTGGACCAATGTGTTCCGTGCGATACGAAGATCCGCAATGCAGGGATCTCGAGGGATCTTCATGTTCTTTCTCAACAAGGAAGAGTCTTTTTAAATGTTTCTAACGTTCTCTTGTTCCCACGGCCTAATTATGTACCGATGTTTCATCGTGTTATAACACGTTTCGTTGAATTGCAGTTTTCAGATTTTTCGAAAACTGCGATTCTTCGATCCTTAAGAATTTCACGTGTAAAGGAAAAATATGTATTTCTCACTTGTGGTGTGATTCTCGTGCGATTTTTTTAAATTTGTTAGAATAAATGTTAATCTTTTGATTTTATAATCTTGTTTCTTGAACCGATCAATATTCTGAAATATTCTTAATTTCTTGATATTGGACGAGTCAAGCAAGTTAATTAAAAATGGATGAAGATATATTCATTTCGATTCGAACTCTATATAATATAAGATAAAGACGTATAAAGATTGTAAAAAAAAAAAAAATTATAAGATAAATAATTATAATTATAAAATTAAAAAAGTAAGATTGACAAAATTCAATCGGATATTTACTTTCGAAAATTAATTTGGTTCATTGGAATTAATGGAGTAAGAGAAATTGAGCGATGAGGAAAAAAGGATTATACAATTGAATTTTTTTTAACTATTTAAGGCTTGGATTCCTATAAGATATAAGATTCACGATTGTTATGTGTTTCATGTGTTGTTTAATTTTTGGAAAAAATCCAAAGCATCTAATAAATCCGCCTCTAATAAATTTACTTCGTTCGAATCACTTTCACTTTCAAAGCCATTCTCATTTTAAAAGGCAGAATTTTATGTTCACAGAAACATATTTTTAATTTTGGCGCCAAAGTGTACGATCGGTATTATAAGTTTCTGAAGATTAAATGATTAATTTTTCGATGAATTTTTGTTTCCTCCGTGTGATAATATTAAATTAATTAAGAATATAGATTATTTTTTGATGTAATAAAAGAATTAGTGTTGTAAAATGTCCAATCTCAACATTCAGAATAGATAAATTTCTGTTTCGTAGAATTTTCACAATTATAAGACGATGAAATTTTAAAAATTTCTTGTTTATTATACTCACAATTTTAATTATTCATATTTTAATCAATTTTCGATCTTATAAACATCTTTCGCATTTAGCACACTTATCGTGTATTTGTGGTAATAGGAAAAGCAAAATTGCCAAGAAAAGTTTCGCGGTTCCCGACATATTTGTTCTCATGATTCATCAATGGAACATTATTCATAAGCGAAATATCGATGAAATGGATATATAAATACGCGAATACTGTTTGCTCATCGCAGAAATTGTATAGGTAGTTGAAAAATTATAGGATGATCAGTAAAGTTCGCTGCCACAATTTATCTTATCACGCTTTTAACCTTTTATCGAGACTATTACTATAATATTATAGTATAATATTATATACTATAATATATACTTATTTTTGTTAAACGATTATAAATATTATCATCGAGTGATGATAATTTTTGTTTCTTTTTAATTTAATGTAGTATATTATTCATATATTATTTTAACTTTTAATTTAAAATTAATTATGTATAATTCATTACATTATTTCAATAATTATTTATATATATATCATATATATATTTTTTTAATCTAATAACAAATTATATTGTCGAAAATTTTTTCTCATTATATTGTTGAAACTCAACATGTTGAAATATTGATAGAAAATTATTATTATCTTTTTTATTTATTGTTGCATATTGTTCATATATCGTTTCAATATTTTTTTCTACTTTGTACATATTTTCTTTTTTTTTTTTTTTAATCAATCTATTGAAATGGAATGTATATCTACAAGATTATTTTATCTTTATCCACGATAACGATAACGAAATAATAATGCAGATATATACACGGATATATACTGTATAAATTTTCAAGTTTAAATGTTTATTTTAATAATATGTAGCGCATAATTTTTCTTTCACTTCCTCATTTATATATTTTATTTATTTATTAAATTGTTTATTCGATTACATCGCAAAATTTTGCCGAGTTTTACGATTGTCATTTGTGATTATTTGTGATATTTTTACAAATAGTTTATATCGTGTAATAATCATCAAATTATAAAATTATCATGAATATTAATCTTCACTTCTTATTTTAAGATTTTTTCCTATGAGTTTATTATTAAGTATTTCGTATTTTAATATTAATTCATCGAAAAAAAAAAAAAAACGAAAATAAGTAAATTAATCGAATAATTTATAAATTTGTTGATCGAGATAAAATCATATCGGTATATTTCAATATTTGATATGAAATCGTATAGATTTGTTCAACAGATGTATAATATGTTTTATGTGTGAATACGTATTATATTTACGTATTATATTTACAATACTATTCTACGAAACGATATTACGAATCATTATTGCGATATTCTTTCACAAATTTATTTAATTATTCAACGATAATATAAAATTTTTGTAAAATTTTTGTATTCATTTGCATTATTTGTTTAAATAATATCACGTTCATGAATCGATTATGCACAAAAAAAAAATTTGCAAATAAAATTTCATTGCGTATAATGAAATATATACACAATATATGTCGATTTAAAATATTCCAATTTTTTATTGAAAATATAAAAAAAATCTTTATGAATCTTTATACTCTAATTGTTCTTACAGTGATATATAAAAATTGGAAAAGTTTTTGCGAATTGTTTCCAAGTTTTCTCAGGTATAAATTTAAATATGGCTTGATAAGTTTTCCCGGCAAACAGGTCGTTTGTTTCGAGCTCGTGACAACTTAGTTCGACGTTTCGCATGTGGAATCAGTTTCGAGAAACTCGAAGATCTGAATTAAAAACGAAGATATCTTATTTCTCAGTATTTTTCTAAGATATCTCTCGACAGATCTTTCTTCGTGTACATTGTTAATTTTCGATTTTAAGTTTGATGAAATATCGATACAATATTATTATTATAAAACTACTGAAAAAGATATTTGACACGATTTATTATTTTTCTTAAAACGATAAAAAAAAAAAGATCAAAAAATCCAAAAGTAGCGTCAATAGCGATAATAATAGTGAAGATGTGTTCAAAATTATATCGAAGATTTATCTTGTTTGTTTGGTACAGATAGTAGATACAAGTGATAATAATATTTCTAGAATGACAAATTTGTTCAAAGACCACTTTTTCTTTATCAAGGATATGCAAATTAGCTTTGGCAAAAGCTAGAATTTAATTGATTTTAGTATATTCAATGAGTTCATAACATTTTAGTCAAGTTCAAATATAAAGGAAAAATATTTGTAAGGGATTTTTAATAGGGATTTTATAAATAGCTTAGATAAAAACATTTGGTTACCAAATGTCAAAGTGTCGTAATTGCAATTTCTGCATATTGACCATATTTTTACATTTTACGCAATGTTTCCATCATTTTTTCCACCGAATTATATATTTACCTTCAACTTTTTTGTTTAATAACTTTCAGATAAAAAAAAAATATGAAAATTAAAATTGGCTATTTCTTGATTAGATGAATTATCGATGATTATTTTTTACAATAAAAACAAGCAAAAATGGAATAAATTTAAAAATTTAAAAGCAAAAGTTTTCAAGAAAATTGAATTTGAAAATTTTCCTTAATTGTACACATTTACTCTCAAAAAACAAGGACTTAATTTGTTTTTCAATTATGCTAAATTTTATCGTGAAATCATTCATCTTATATAAGTATGTATTATAATTAGAATTATCGACACGTTTTCTATGAAATCAGATAAAGTTATCAAACAAAGATGCAGCCGTCGGTATTAAAATATTCTTAAAAATGTTAATTTCTAAGGGGAAGTTTCGTATAATTGGAGGAAAAATGTTATATAAATCAGGAAAAAATATCAATGTATCTTATACTGCGTAACAATGATTTTTCCACGAATGCGTTTAAATTCTAATAGAAAAATTTAACAAGGAAATTACGCGTTTTTATTTTTACGAGCTTTGAGATAATTTAATTTCTTGATAAATAAATAAAAAAAAAAAAATGCTGCGCATTGGAAAATGTTTTCATTATTTAAAAATGTAATTGTATACATGAATAGTGCATAAACAGATATCATCGACATTTACGAGAGAAATGATAATATTATTTATTCATTGTTTCATATGTTAGAAAGAAGAAAAATTTGTAGATAATTTAAGAAGAAAACGTGTATAAAATATTATAAAAATATGGTATAAAAAGTTTTTGTTTAAAAGAAAATTTTATAAAAATTTAATATCTGACAAAAAATAAAATGAATATCAATATTCATCACGATCGATAAAAAAATTTGATATTAAAAAAAAAAAAAGACTCATATGGCCATAATGATACTAAGTAAAAAAAAAATTAAAGTGTTTTTATTATCTAGAGATTATCAATAAATTATTGTGTTATTAATTTGTGTGGTTGATGTTCCCCGATGATCGTGCAGAAAGCGCATTTGTATATAAAGGAAAAACGCGGGTAAGAGCAGAGGCTAAGAACTTCGTATCTTGGAGGCAACAGTCGTATGCATTGGCGAAAGCATTGCCAGCTATCAGTATTAGTTCGGCCGTCCTCATGTGCGCACTCGAGGCGCTCTACGCGACACCGTTACGACCATTTCATTAGAGAAAAACGAACTTTTACGCGTACGAGACTTCGATGTGATGGAGTGAGGTTAACCGGAACAAAAACAGTATCGGGAAGTAAAATAATTTTAAAACGTTGACACTTGTTTTAACAGCATTAATTATAATAAAAAAGAAAAAAGAAAAGTGTTTTTCCAAGATACGATCTGTCGAAACAATCGAATGTTTGATTATTCTCTTCCTTGTTTAACCGGTTAATCGATAGAAGATTATTAATAACTTTTACTGTTGCGGCAATAATGCCAGTGTAAACGAACAGTATCTTCTGATTTATGTTTAAAATCTTTTATATACAATCGTTGATGAAAATGTCCAGTGATTGTTGATATTACGTAAAGAATATACGACGTGCGGAGTATGAACCGTGTTGCAACGTAAAGATAAATAACCGAATTAAATTAGTTTTATTCGCGTAATTCTTCTGGACACAACTCGTGTAATCCATTTGAAATAAGTCATTTGCGAAGCCGTATTGAATAACCGGTCTTTTTTTTTTTTCTCGTCCTTTGCTTCTGTCAGCGAACGAGTCCGGATATACGCTTGTTTTTCATAACGGTCTGGAAGTAAACAAAACAGTCTGTTCGATCGGTCATTGGTAACAGAAATAGTCCCGATGAAAATGGACGGATATTAACGGTACGATTTTGCATGTGTGTGCATGTGCGTACATATGCGTATGTATGTATCAAGAGAAGATAAAAGAGTTGGGAAATCTTGGATTGATATCTAAGAAATTTTATTTAAGCATCATTCTTACGATAAAAATCAAATAAAAGCTTTTTATAATGGAAAATTAATGAGATTAACAGTGTTTTTTGAAATTTCGTGAAATGTGTTATATTGTTGCATCCATGATGGCGACAGGATTTCGCAGGATGTCAAAAAATTGTTCAACGGGACTTGATCTTAAATAAGATCGATCGATTTTACAATTCTATGTTGCATTAAGTTAACATTCTGTTTAAGATGATTTAAAATTCTACCAAATATGATGAAGATATAGAAATTTTAATCGGATAACCAAAAATTATGAGATTTGTAAACATTTATCAGTAATTTTTGTTTAAAAATTTGAATTTATTAACTATTTTTATGTATAAAAAATACAAAAGTGTCCAATATCAAGAAATTTATGTGAATTGAAGAATTCTTAAGAAATAAATTAATCTTGAGCGTTTTCGGCCCGATAAAATTTGAATGAATTGTGGAAGATCAAATTAAATTTTATCATACGCGAGACTATTTAAAGTTGATATTGTGAAATATAAATATGATACGTGATGTGTAGTAAACGTTTTGGCAAATGAGAACATCTTGATATTTTCGAGGATCGAAATTGCCATTGTGACTTTTACAAGGATTAGAAAAACAAGTGTCGCTCCGTCATGGTATGTTTCTCTTTATTTATATTTATGTATATTTTTGATTCAATGTCATTGTCATTGCCACAAAACTATGACACAATTTACAAATTATTTTTGTACAGAAGTACAAAATATATTACAATTCAACAAACAAATTTATAAATAGTAATTGCTTTGTATATTCGAGTAAATTTAATGTATCTATATTACAATAAAATATAAATCGATTAATTTCTTGGTATTTTTACTTATGAGAAACAAAAGCTTTATGAAATAAAATGGAGTACAATTTCTATTATCAAAGATCTAATTTTATACCAGGTTAATGTATCTCTTTACATTGTGACCAGTATCTAACATTGATAATAATAATCCCGTTTTCCGTTAATTGATACACGCTTCTTTTATGCTTTCTTTGTTATTATTTTTCAAAAACTCTATTATTTTTTTACAAAATTCAAAAATATCATTTTTTTCACTTTTAATAATTTATTAAAGAAATTCTTAATATGATATTTTACACGAAATACAAAAAAATGTAAAAAAAATATCCCTGTAACATTATTTAAATTGTCAAATTTTTAATCGGATATTTGAAAATTCAAAATTAAATATATAAAAATTCATGTACAACCTATTCGAGCATTTTCGATTATGCAATTGTGGCACCTAGCAAACGTATATGATTGTCATCGACATTTCTTTGAAATCTATACGACGTGTACTACACAAGATCGATATATATTCTTTTTAGCGTAATAAAACCCGGTAGGCGATTATTAAACGGCAGCACGTGGTACCACGAGTTCGTTCTCCTTGCACAGTGATAACGAAGGTTCATAGTTTCCGGGTCAAATGTTGGCCATTCCATTTGATAAACTGATTGACTGTCATCCAAACAGAAGCACGTGGTTTACAGTTTCCCGGAACGGTGATCGTGAAACATTAAGTTTTCTAAATCTTTCAATTAGGAAAATTAATCGATTTATTGAATCGAATTAAATTATGGGACATAAATTATTATTAAAATCTTTACTATTACTCGAGTCACACTTTGCAAAAGTAGTCAATCTTTGAACACGAAATAACTGAGCTGAAAATTTATTCTATGGTTGTTAGCTGCTTCTAAATACACTGGAAACAAATTGGTCCGTGGGTGGACGGTCAAGGTCAACTTCATTTTTTTTAATAAAATCATATATGTATCGTGTAAAGAATATTGTAAGTTAATTGTTTTATATTTACGTCATTTTTGTCGAATTGATTTCATACATTTAATTTATATGTATGAAAAATAATGAACATTATTTTAATATATAAATTAAGATCTAGTTAAAGAGAAATTTTTTATAATGTTAGAGCGAGTAGTACCAGTTAAGGTACGTTTAATTCAACGAATGTAGGTTAGATTAGATAAATCAGTATAGAATAATAGCATCGAGTGATTAAGTTCAATGACCTATCCCACAAAATCATTCAAGGCCATAATATATATTATTAATAAAACGATAAATCGAAAGCGATTTTGTTGACAAGATCAAAAGTTAAATTCTTTATCAGCTGTGATTAATTGTTTTATAACTTTATGATCGTTTTGTGCAATAATCGTTACAAATATATGTGTTAAACATTCTCGTTATATTGTCGTATGAGGAAAAGTTATATTTTATATTCGAAGAAAGAAAAATATAGAAATAGAATTTTTACTCGTGAAATATATATATATATATCAATCGAATTATAAATAATTAAACAAGTAAAAATTTTCTTATATACGATTCAATTAATAGATATTTTTTATTTTTGAAATTGATTGAAGAGATTATTTTATCAAATATCATTTACGGATTTTAATAAAATATTTGTATTTCTCATCTGATTTTGATAGTCTGCGATTCGCTACTCAGTCTAAAACGTTCCTTTGCAACAAAAGTGCTCTTTTGTATCATACTCGGTCAGAGCGTGCGTGTATTAAAATATCTTTTGTAGCCTCTGAAAAGTAAACGCTTCAGACTGAGCATTTTGTCGCGACACGTTAGACACTTTTAACAGCTACATCGTACTTCCTTTTCACCGTCCTACTTCTATTCCTTTTTTTAACTTTACCTATTTATTTTAAATGAAATTTTTCGATTGTATCTTCTCGTTAAGCATTATTACCCATATATATATATATATATATATATATATATATATATATATATTTATTCTTTCTTTCTTTCTTATTTCAGAAAATTCACATACTTTATGAACATTTATATATTTGTTAATTTCTTTAAGTCTCATTTAACATATCTTTCCATTTCACGCTTATTAAAATTTAAAACTGGTAGAACAGTCTAATTTTTACACCATCGCACTAATGATTATTGAAAGATCAAACAATTATCAATTTCATCCTTAAAACTTAATCTTGTTTGAATTAAATTTGACTATAATTGAGTATAATTGTAGTGTCAGGATCTTTCGCGCGAACAAAGATATATAATTTTTAAAACGGTTGGAAACGATCGAAACAAATTACAGCTGTTAAAAAAATAAATGGTTTCGTTGGATGGCGCGTTCCGGAAGTGGGAAGCATTTCAAAGATTTCAAGATCATTGGCTTTATTCCTTCAAATAAAATCATATATCTTGCTCAATTTATTCTTCACTCTTCATAGTTAAAGGAATAATCTCTCTCTTTCTCTCCCTCATCTCTCTCTCTCTCTCTCTCTCTCTCTCTCTCTATCATCTCCATTCGAACAGTTTTCTATATCCAAAGTGTTGATTCGTTAATTCCGGGGAAAGAACTCCTTAAAGTTGATTACACAGCGAACAAAGCACGATTACGTAACATTTCCTTCTTTCCCTTCTCTTCGTTTTCTCACTCTAGAGATCGTTAATCTAATTAAGGTAATAAGTAAGCTTTCCCCCCCCCCCTTGCTTAAGGAGTTGATTCGAACGTTGCGCGTGTTAAAAAACTCGAACGAATTTTTCACGGGTTCAGCGCCAGAATCGGAAGAATCTTCATTCATTTCACCCTATTTTGCTTGGATTGGCAACTTGGCGTTATTCTATAATTGAGGCTCGTTAATTTTCGTACGTTCTTTGTCGTGCATTGTTGCATTCTGACCGCGTCTACGTAAGTATGACGGTAATAGAATAGTCGTGAAATAATATCGAAATTTTCGGACTTGGGGATAATTTAAAAATAAATTATAAATTATATATTTAGTTGGAGAGAGCGAGAATTAAATAAGATTAGAAGTGGGAAAGTAAATAGTGGGAAGGATTAAAATTGGGATAGCAATTTGTTTCATGGTAACAGCGTAACTATTCTATTATTTTCAGAATTGTTTTCGTCGCTCGAATCGACGTAGTTATATATTCAAAAAATAGAATTCGCGAAACGATATTTGAATTAAATACGCGATGTGTTTCCTTATATTCTTGTTATCGTTTAATTTTTATTTAAGGTATATGTAAATAGGCGAGATAAAAAAAAAAAAAAAAAAAAAAAAATGAAATATAAATACGTTGATTTCGGATCAAGATATCAACAACAGGTTTAAAATTCAAATCAACGGAATTACAATTTTGAATGTTCACATTTTATTTAATTTTTTCGATAGAAAGATGTTGTAGGAGAGAGATTTTTCTTAATACGTTCTTACAAGGAAAAATTCGTGAGAAAAGTTTCGTTCGTAAATGACGCAGCTGCTTTATGGATCCGTTCGAGCTACAAATTTCCTGGTTCACGTGCGAGCCGCTTATTAAGATAGCATAAGGTTCGCGCAAAAAGTAAATCGCCTTCTTCCTTTGGATCGAGGTCAGTGTTAAACCCACAATTATTTTGACGAATTAAAAAAGCAGATATTTTTCTTTCGTACAAGTTTAGAGGTTCGTTAAGAATCCGGTTTAAATATCAATGGCTGGTTTATATTTTGATATCTTTGGACATTCAAATGAACACGGGTAAAAAAGAAAAAGTTGATAAATACATACAATGAAAGATAGGATTTTTAAAAATTTTTTATTAATTTTATTGTATTATTTATCGTTTAAAATTATATGTTTTATAAAGAAAAGTTATTATTTTGTATGAAACAAATAAATAATTTACAATTTTTTGTATTTTATATAGATAGATATAAATCATTTATTATTTATATGATAAATCACGTATATTTATGTTACGTTAATTACGTATCATAACGCGATTATTTATGATTATAATTATATGATGCATGTGTGAATTGAATAGCACACATGTATATTTGAATTTGAAAATGATTCGTGGTTTATTCTTTTCTCGCCAGCGTTATTATTAATAATTGTCAATCAATACGAATTACGTTACAATGAATCAAAATCCGTTCCGTGAAAATAAAATTAAACAAGATTAATTCGATAAAGTAAACATTTCAAGAATAGTATTATTTAAACATACGAATACAGGGTTATTTTATTTTATTTTCTTAAAGAATTTAAATATCTCTATCAAATTAAATTTATGTTATTACATTTTATCCAATTCACCTGCTACTCTTCCATCTCGATTCTCCAATTCTTAAATTTTCGAAACATCGTAAACTACAATTTTTCGAATATTCAATTACTTCGTTTCATTCTTCCGTTCTATTATTTTCTAAAATCTTTCTTTCGACGAACTCCAACACGGAAAAATTCGAAAAGACAACCAATTCATTCTCGAGCACAAATCCAACCCTTTCATCCGTCCCTTAATTCTCAAGATCTGATATCGATGGCGCGAGCGAGCGAGGCAGAGTTCCGTGCTCCAATTCCGCGTGTATCAGGTATTTCGGTATTCACACTTGGCCGAACAATCTAAAATTTCCTCGAGTTCTGACAATAACGTTGCACGCAGAGTCGAAACGAAGCGTGAGAGTGTGGCGTCGAAGATAAGATTTTTGCGAAAGGCGCGCCATACATCGCCTACAAAATGGCGATAAATCGATTTACGGTGGAACACGTGTAAAAGAAGGGAGAGAAAAGGGGGGAAGGAGGATAGGAAGGTGAGGCGAAGAAGAAGAAGAAGAAGAGCTGGCGGAAGGAAAGACCAGGGGATCGCAAGATACGCACGTGATCATCGTGGCCACTGTTAAATTGATAGCAACTCATACACAATGAACTTCATTTATAATCGCCGACTCTAATTCGAGCTACTTCGGCTAGTTACGAAGTGGCAGAAGCAAATCTCAACGACAACGCCGCCTCTCTGGCAAACGTCGAATTCGAAGAAATCGAGACGACGCGAGAATTCTGCTTACGACGATCTGCTTTTATTATTAACACCCAACTTTTATATCTCGACTTGCTCGTCGCGTTACATTCTTGTCTTTCCACTAAGATATTCGAACGAATCGAACGTGAAAATAGGTACGCATGCATAAGTGTTCAAATTTAATGAAAAAAAAGAAAAGGAGTTGTTTCTTCCTTGTCGAGAGGGTTTTATTTGCTTGTTTTCTTCGTTGTACCGATCTTTCGTAATTTGGTGATCACAGGCAATTTGTATATCCACGATCGTTTTAACCAATTTTCGATTAATTTTGTTCGTAAAATTATGAAAAATTCTGTTTCAGTTGCAAAAATATCCGCAGCAGAGCTATCTCGCAACTCGAAGTTTTATTTTATTTTAGTGGATACTTTCGTATGTACGTTGGAGCAATTTAGAGAAAATTTTTTTCCGAAATTTTAAAATCAATTAGAAACCTTTTTTTGCAACAGGATAAAACGGGGATAATTGAAACTTGAATATTTCATAGTTTTATCTTTTGCGTATCGTTTAAAAAAAAAAAAAAGAAAAACGAAAATAATGCTCCTTTACTTATCTTTACCTTGGTCGAGAATAAAAAAATAGGAGAATACGAAAAATTTACTTGCGAAATTATAAGGAAAACGCGATGTCCGTGCTATCACCTGTATTTCCATCAGATTAACCTTAATAATTATCCGATCGAAAGTATGATCTTTGTTCGATTCGAATTAACCAGCGTGGCTGATCTCATTTGAATATTAGCAATCGTTGATGCCTCTCATCAAGCGTGATGAGTATTGTACAACAAAGTGCGGGCGGGACAATAAAAACGGGTGCATTTGGAAAACAAGGTCGGACGAGACGAACTTCTTTTTATATTATATATTTTGTGTGCATTTGAGTGTACTTAAGCCGGTTGCATCTTTTGATACGGAAAAAAAAAAGAAAAGAAAGAGAAAAAACGCCGATCAATAACGATTCGAATAAATGAATTCGCGATTAATTCAAGCATGACGGATGTAATCGAGCATAAAATTGAAATAATTTAACGTGATTCTGGAAACAAGTAGTTGCAATTGAAAATTCATTGTTACACGCAAGATGCATATAGATTGATGAATTTATTTCGTATTTTACAGCGTTTAAATATAGATCTCCTGCTTGGGATTATATCTGTGTTGGTTAAAAATAATTAGAAACTGTATCTGTGTTATACAATTAAACGTTGTAATAAAATTACAATTTGAAGGAACTCGATACATGTTTTAATTTCCAATTTTTATTAATCTTCTATCACGAGTAGACGCAGTATCGAAGAATATTAACGAGGAAATGGAAAGGATATTCGGCTCGTGAGATTCGCGTATCAAGATGGTTTTAAAGTTTTTTTATACGATCGCGATCGAAAGTATTGAAAAATAAGTTTCATTGATCACGATAAAATTAGATTAAGCTCGAGGATTCGCTCCTCTTGTTAGATACGGATTGAAATGAGGTAGACTCCTCGTATCTTGTAAATTCGTTATTAATAATATCTTTGCCAAGTTTAAATAATTTCGAAATTAAAAATTTTACCCCCCCCCCTCCGATCGTACAATATAATTTTTCAAATAAAATTATTTAAAAATACATTTTTTAAACTCCAACCTTTCCAAAAGGGAATAATTTGAAAATTAATTTTCCTCCTTGAGCTCAGGCTCAACTCGATTAGCAAAGAAAATTACGGAGGGAGCGGGGGGGGGGGGAGGGGAAGCAAGGAAAAAATATCGAAAAAAAAAAAGAAATATTCTCCTGGACAATCGACGAAAACTGGACACGACTGACACGTTATTTCATTTTCGTTCGCAGAATACACCGCAAGAGCCGAAGCAGTACCGTTCGCCGTATGGGTGCCTGGGTTGACGATCGTTTCGCGGCGGAGGAGGCGGTCCCGATTATCCAGGGCCCGAGAAGAAGGAAAGCGTCCCGCATCCTGGGCCACGTTTGCGATGGTTGCGGCCCAGACGCGATACACCGCCAGTGTTTCGCAACAAGGAACTTTTTTGTTCTCGACTCGCCGCGCGTCTCGCCGTCGTCTTTGTTGCCGTTGCGCCGCCAGTTCACTAGACAGCTCTACGAGTGGCCGGGTTTACCGTTGTTCAAATCAAGGACGAAACTAGATCAGTTTTGAACAGTTTCCCCAACGGATAATAGAAAAAATTCTCTTCCCTGTGTGTTTCCAGTGCTTAACCGGAAGAGAGGAGGGAAAAGTAGATAAAAAGTAGAAGGAGAAGTGTATCGTCGTGTCCATCGTCGCTTAGGGTGTAGTTAGGGACGAGAGATAGATTGGATAGGTAGAAGGTAGGGATAGAAGAATTAGGTTCGATGTGGTTGAGTTGGCCGGTCGAGGACTGCACTTGAACGGCAGGCTCCTCCTTATTCTTGGCGATCCGTGCCGATCATCATGGCCGAGTGGGCCAAGTTCAACGGCGAGGAGAAGCTGAGCCGATCGTCTAGGAGGAAGGAGGAGGGGAACGGTGACTCGAGGGGAGGCGTGGAGGAGGCGAGCGCGGAGAAGAGGTGTTCCTCCTCGTTGAACAGAGCGGTCCAGGAGGCGAGCCCGGTTAGAACGGGATCGGTGAAAGGTAGCGGTGAGGACGAGTCGGCGGCAGGGGGTAGGGGGAGCGGATCGAGGCAGAGGAGGCAAAGTTCGGATCGGATCGGGATCCTGTCCGAGGAGCGGTCGAAATTGTGCAACGATCAGAGCTACTACGTGAACTCGATCGTGATCGAGAGGGACGAGGAAATTCGGAATTGCCTGGAGGAGAGGGAGGGAGGGTTGGACGGTTACGAGGAGGCTGGCTCGAAGATACGGGAGGAGGCGAGGCGGGAGTTGTCGAGGAACGAATCGTCGTCCCGCAACTCGGTGAAAAAGCCGGACAGTTTGTACAGCAGTAGCAGCAACAACAACAACAACAACAACAACAACAACAACAATAACAACAAGAAGAAGGATAAGATCGTGGCAAGCCCGGCCAAGCGTAAAAGCGTCTTCGCCGAGAGGAACTCGATCTTCGCGTCCCCGACCAAGATCCTGTCCAAGAATCAATCCTCGTCCCAGAAGAGCACGGAGAAATTGGTGAACGGTAAGTTGCCGCGGGAGGACAGGCAACAGCATCACGTGCAATTCAACAAAGACTCGAAGAGGCAGCAGCAGGATTCGAGGGATTCGCAGAGGCCCCAGTCGAGCCCCTCGATCCCACCCTCGACGACCAACAGCTCGGACGACAACTCGAGCCTTGGCCAATTGTGCGAGGCGACTCCGCCCGACGGTGGTTGGGGATGGGTGGTGGTCGCGGCTTCCTTCATGGTGAATCTGATCGCGGACGGTATCACGTTCTCGTTCGGTGTCATATACGTCGAGTTCCTCAATTATTTCGGCGAGGGTAAATCGAAGACGGCATGGATAGGCAGCCTGTTCATGGCGATGCCGCTGTTGTCCGGCCCGGTGGCCAGCTTCCTCACGGACAGATACGGGTGTCGGAGGGTGTCGATAGCGGGCAGCATCCTGGCCACCGCCGGCTTCGTGATAAGCTCTTACGCAAACTCGATGGAAGTTTTGATATTCACGTTCGGTGTTCTGGCCGGTTTCGGTTTGTCATTGTGCTTCGTCGCGGCCGTGGTCATAGTGGCGTATTACTTCGACAAGAAGAGATCGTTCGCCACCGGGTTGTCCGTATGCGGAAGCGGTATAGGGACGTTCATATTCGCCCCTGTTACCCAATACCTGCTCGCCGAATACGGTTGGCGGGGAACCACGTTGATACTGGCCGGCCTGTTCCTCAATCTGGCCGTGTGCGGTTGCCTGATGAGGGATCTGGAATGGACGACGATCAGGGCCAGGGCGAAGACCGAGGAACGGCGGAGGAATCGGGAGAGGAAGAGGGGCAGGATACAGAGCTCGAGCGTGGACTCGTTCTCCGCCAACAGCTCGCTAAACACTCTCACGATCATGGATAATCTTCGGATCCAGGAGAAGGAGGAGGACGACGAAAAGCTGTTTTCCAGCCTGGTCAGCCTGCCCACGTTCGTGAAGAACAGCGAGAAGGTGCCGTTGGAGGTATTGGAGCTTCTGAGCACCCGTAAGAACGTGTACAACGTGTTGCTGCAAAATTATCCGAGCTTGCTCATCTCCTCGAGAAGTTTCAGCGATTCCGGCCCTCTTCACGACCAGCTCAGCACACCCTCGGCCAGATTCGTGCCCACGCCCAGCTCCCTGTCCGAGTTGAAGAGCGAGGAGAACGCGAGGGAGGAGAAGGCGTTGGCCAACGACGAGCAAACTCTTCGACAGCAAACGGACGCGGCATGGCGGCTCTGGTGGTCGAAGAAGATCAATCTGGACAGCTCGTTGAGAAGATCCAGCACGCTCGACCATACCAGGAGATTGCCCACCGCTTATTTGAAGGATATCAGAGTGCACAGGCACAGCCTTACCTACAGGGGCGCTATGCTCAATATAAATCGATACAGGCTCAGGGCGTCCAGTTGTCCGGATATTTATAGGAACTCGATGACCACCATAGCAAAGACCAAGCTCGTGTGGTACGCGGGCCTGTGGGAATTCTGGGACCTCGTAGTCGACATGCTCGATTTCTCCCATTTCGCCGACTCCCGCTTCTTGCTCTTCGCCATCAGCAATTTCCTCCTTCACACCTGGTACGACGTCCCGTACGTCTACTTGACGGACAACGCGATCGAGATGGGTTTCAGCGAAACCGACGCGTCCATCTTGATATCGGTTATAGGGATATCCAATATGAGTGGTGAGGTAAGGATCGTTCTTTATTTAACCCTTTCGCTACGGCCGACTTCTCCGCCGCGCCAAAAATATGCGCGAGAAGAAAGATCAACGTCAACGCCTCGATTCGAGTTGCTTCGACGGTGAATTATTGGGGGGGGGGGGGGAATTGACGATAAAAACAAAATATCGATGCTTACGTTTCCGTTACGTTTGCGTTATCGATGTGCGATAACTTGGATCGCTCATATCGTACGATACGTGGCGGACTATAGTCGCCCATAGCGAAAGATTAACGAAATGTGTAAAATTAATTAAGAATTACGTTGATTTGTCGAGTTCGATTTTCAAATATCGTTTTACCACGAATGATCTTTTTCGAACGATTTCGAAGTACGATTTCCCATCTGGACAAGCTTTTTCGATTGAATTGTAGAATGCAATGTTAATATGCATGAAATATTAGATTTTTACGCGCATAAGAGAGTTATTCTTCTCGTTTCTACGTTTTGGTAATAAAAAATTTTGAAGTAATAGTTGAAAATCGAGAAAATAGGTTTATCACTTGATACCGATCGTGTCACTTCAACCGAATGTGTCGATAATTTCAAATATCGATGTTCCTTGTTCACTGGGTTTCTCCTTTGCTTTCTCCATTACTTCGTTCCTTTACGTGTTCCAATATTAGTTTGCCTCACCGTTGTTTATCGGCCAATAAAGAAGTGATTATTTCCATTTACCGATTCGCCGAGACATCGTTCCTGAAACAATATTTTCTTTTTGACGAGTGATATTTCTGAAAATTCAGTTAATCGCTTCGAACGTTCCTACGGCTTCGAAATGATCAAATTAAATCCAGTAACCGCTTATGCAACAATCGATAGGCCTTTCCATTTTCTAACCTTGTAAAAATCTTTCTACATTAATCTTTTATATATCGTGATGTATCGTTCCAACTCTCTCTACCTAAATTCAATATTCCAATTTTGAAAACCGTTCATTTCTTTTTTTAATTTTAATCCGTTGTAATTCAACCGATGCGACAAGTATTTCCAAATCTCTCTACAAGCGCAAACGAGAAAACACACGTATCGCACAGATCGAACAGTTTTTTTTTTTTTCTTTTTTGCTAAACTAGAAAAGCTTCTTACAGGTTCGTATTACGTCAATCCCGTCTTAGGTCAATCAGCGTGACGCGACTAGTCTTACTTTCCTTTCACCCTCCCTGATCTCATTCGATTGTAAACTCCCTTTAACCCTGAGATCGTGTCACGCAAGGGTTATATTATGCCACTTCTGTGCTGGCCACAATTAATCGGTATGGGACGATTCTGAGAAAAGTTGCCCGCTTTCTATCGATTCTGCGAAATCGGAATATATCGCGAAGGAAAAACGATCGAACGATCGTTTGAATAGAAATCTATTAAATTTGCAAATGCAATTGTAAAAGGAATACATCGATATTTTTTTCCTTTTCAGAATAAATTGTTGTTATGAGAGACATCGCGACGAAATTTTTGTTTATTAAGGGGAATAAATCGTTTTCTCTTTTTCAGATTCTCCTCGGTTGGGCAGGCGACAAAGCATGGGTAAACGCTTCCATCGTATACGCAGTGTGCATGGCCCTCTGCGGTGCAGTGACAGCTTTAATACCTATGGTAGTTGGCAATTACTATGCTTTGTGCGCAATCTCTGGTGCTTTTGGATTATTCATCGGAGCAAATTATAGTCTTACCAGCATCATCCTCGTCGAACTGATCACGCTCGAAAGATTTACAAACGCGTACGGCCTTTTGCTTTTGGTTCAAGGTGTTGCCAATCTCATGGGCCCTCCATTGGCTGGTAAGAAACAGAATAAAAATATAACATTCGGTTCAACAAATTGAAAATGAACAATTTCTTTAACGATTTCGTGTTAAAAATGATTTTCAATCGTTTTGTCAATACAGTTTCTGCTGTGATTAGATAACGGGATGAACGGTAGTGTTCAGTGAATGGATACATAGTAATGCAACTAGCGCAACTGCGAAAAAGCAAGTTCAATTATCAGTAGCTCTGCCCACGGTAACTCTGAAACTCTTATATGAATTATACGGCCGTAATAGTTTTCAAGTTCCATGGCCCAGATTGTGAGCCGTGTAATTATGGCCAAACTTTCATTGTCCGGAGGAAATTCGAGATAATGCATGCATCCTTCGCTATCTATCCACGAAGTCTACCACGAAACGCGTTTTCTGTTTGTTTCAGGTTGGCTTTACGACATCACAGGCACCTACGATCTGTCGTTTTATTTGGCCGGTTTCTTCATTGCGTTGAGCGGAGTTCTGTTGCTGGCCATGCCTTTGATTAGCCTCTATCGAAAATGTTTGAACGGATCGAGGAAGGAAGAGACGGATAAGGATTTCGCGAACATGAACAGAGTTTGAACAAACGGCGACTAGTATTAAAGATGATTATACTCGAGAAAACTATGATCATCGATAACGATGTACATCGATGTATTATCAATTCAACGGAATTTATGGAAACATAACACTTCCAAGCAAAAGGAATTGCAATTAGCACCTGTACAATTAGTTTTACAGCGGTATCTTTTACCCGCAATACGTGTTAAAATCAGTCGCGTGTTTTACATTCAATTAAACGTTCGTGGTTCCTTCATAGAATAGCGTATACACGAGTTGATTAACAACAATTAAGCTCGACAATTAAGTGATTCATCTAAAAGAAAAGAAAAGAAAAGAAAAGAAAATAAAAAAAAAAGAAAAAAAGAAAGAAAGAAAGAAAGAAGGAAAAGAAATAACGTTTTTTGAGATATCTTCTTTCATTAAGGATTTATATATCCTTTAAGTTTCGCGCGTAATATCTTTAAACAGATCGATCGATTTAACGATGTAAAAATAAGCAAGATCTATTGTTGATAACGAAGATAATGTTACGAATAATCTGACAAGAATTATGTCGATACGTAAATTGATCGAATTGCGAATGAATTCCATATGATCGCCGTTAACATTTTGCGATATTTACATAAATCTTGTATTCACTTTATATTCACCGAACTCAATAATCATACTAACGATGGTATTACACAAGAGTTGGACAAAAACGTTGCCAACTTCTCAAAGTTGAAAATATTGATAATCGTTGAAATAATAATGATAAAAAAAAAAAAGAATGTAACGGAGGAACAGAAGTTTATGATTAGATAGTAAATCGATATCACAATAAAAGTAATATCAATTAAAATAAGATAATGCTTGCTTTAGCAATAAAGTGCACAGACTTTGCGAATCGTTTCTAACGTTAAGCGTGATCGATAATTAAGAAAAGTTTGAATCTCAGGATAATAGATAAATGATAAAAGCGATAATTTAATAAACGGTCAACCAGTCTTTACTCCTCTAGGATTAAACGAAATTCGTCTTGTACTTTTTCACGATACGTTCTCAAAGGAAAAAGTAAGAGGGAAAAGAAGAAAAAAAAAAACAAACACGTTCCTTTTTACGTATAAACTTTTTCATTCAATTATACGTATAAAATTTGACAAGTTATTTCCAAATAACGCCAAAGATATCATTGTAAATATAAGTCATGCGATATATAGTCAACAACATATGTTAAAAATATATTAGTTAAATAATCACGTTATTTTGTTGATTTTCTTATGTCGTTTAATTATCTTGATAACCAGAAGTCGCCTTCACATTTCAATTAACGTGTGTTTAATTTTATGCCTACATTTGTATTAATTTTGTCGATCGAATAGACAAAAAGCGAGATTAATCGAACAACGCAAATTAAGTGTAATCGATTAGCCGTATCAATTTATTTACCATTTTCTTTCCTTTAGATTCACGTGCATTTGTGCATGCAAAATTTTTAAAGATATATATGTAAATAGGCGTATATGTATATAATATATATATATGTATATATATATATTATATATATAGCTTTTCTGTGATGATGAACCTGAATTTTATGAACTTTCCGAGCTACAAATAGGTTAATACCTCCGTTTCCATAGCGTGTGCGTGCGTGCGTGTATTATTAATTCTAACGATGCATTTCCAATTTATTTGCACCACTATTATATCGTATAGTCTACCAACATCATACAGTCATACACGAATATTATAATTATAATTCTTCCTCAACCGACGCAATTTATTTATCGAGATATTAATTATTAATCATTAGAATTGGAATATTACAATTTCTTAAATCGTGTATTATTTTAAATGTTCGATCGAGTTAAGCACGAATAAATCGAAGATTAATATTAAAATTGATAAGAAAAAAAAAAATCGAAATGCGTGCAATTCCTCCGATATAACCTAATTTTCTAGAAAAGTCACTCGTACATTCGAACAAGTTAGTTTTCAGAATTTTTACTTAGAACACACACTTGTGACTGTACGGGGCCTTCACACGAGAGAAAAATTTCAAAAGTATATTTTCTTCGAATAAATATACAAAAGGAAAAAAAAAAAAAAAAAAGAAATCCATTCTTCGATATTTAAGAAAAGGAAAACAGATATCTATGTATGAATTACTTGTTTATCCTTGCGTCTTAATATATCTACGTATATACATATATAAATCTATCGGCACGTTTTGCCAATTCGAGTAATAATTTATTCTTTCATGGTACAATAACTAGTTCTACAGTGCATGTGCTCGCGTTATGGTAGCGTGATTATGCATACGCGGCCTTACAGGCGTTTACGAGATGTAATAAAAGTAATATTTTATTATGGAGACGAAAAACTGCATTTCAAATATACCGAAAAACCGAGTCGTGTGTGACTTTCGTCGAGTAGCTATTAAGTAGTTATTAAGACGAGGTATATGGGATAATAATTTTTTTGTAAAAGGACTAGTGAGAACTTCTATATTATATTTGTGAAAGCGGAGCGAATTTACGTCTAACGTATATACGAGGTTTTAAAATGCATGTTTTTGTTCAAGCGAACGAGAGGATACGTTTCCATACGTGACGAAAGACGTTTTGAGAATTTAATTAAAATTGGTGATAAGTGTGTCCACCAAGTGTGTCTTAAATGTTAAATTTCCTTCTCAAAGATTTCTCTTGTTGACTGTTATAACTCAATAACCGGAACGTTCTCACTACCTCTTTATTAATAAGATATCCTATTATCCACGGTTGATAACCTTGAAACAATCGCTTAAACCGTTTGAAAGTGGCTTAAAGTCTACGCAGAAAGAAAAAAGGAAACGATGATAATTCGGTTTTACAACATGATGCAAACCCAAGTTTAAGAGTTTCTTTCTGAACTGTAAAACAGGGAAATTCGAGCAAAATCGTTCCTTTAGTTTTACATATTCTAGAATCTAGCATATATTCTACAACTGTTGTACGTGGTCCAAAACTGATCCCCGTGATCGCTGGTAGTCTGGATTTTCGTGGGCAATTGTGTTGTTTGTGTTGTTAAATTATTAAAAAAAAAAAAAAAAAAAAAATGATTCATTATCTAATTACATACATAAGTTATTGCTTTTGTTATTTCTTTAAGAAAATAATACGATCGATAATCGATTTTCGTTACACGATTATTTTTACATTTAAATATTGTAGCAATAACGTTTTAATTGAAAATAATTTAACGTTTATATTAAACGTTGATGTGATATTTTTTAGATTAAATATTTCGATAAATTAATGCGCACGATTATCCTGCTAAAAGAACGGTTTTGTTACAAGTTTAGTTACAAGCAAATTTATTCCATTGTAAATGGAACGCGAAGACTTACGTTAAGACTCCTTTTTAGACTTTATTAGAACAACCCATTTTTTGAATTGTATAAATGTGTATATGTGCACACAGCTACACGTACTCAAGCATACATACATACACACATTCACGTATAAACGTATACTATTCACACGTACAAAAATATAAAAAATTTAAACTAAAATAAAATAAAAAGTAAATTACAATTCCAAATTGCTTATTCTTTTTCGGAATTATTTCGTAATATTGCCTTTGAATATCATTAATTAATAAGATTATTTTAATAAATTATATTAGTAAGTGAATAAAATAATTCACAGTTATTTTTATCAATTTTATACAATTTTTATAATCTTCTTAAAAAACAAAATCATTATTTCATTATATCATATATAATAGTATCGAAATTTTTTTAAAAACTTGAAAACTGCGTAAAAAAAAATTGCATAAAATAATATTCTTTGCAACATATTTCAAGGTCATTAAAATCGATTAATCAATAGATTTATCTTCATTATAATTGCATATTTATATATAATTATAATTATAATTATAATTTATTAGATTATAAATATAGGATTTTACAAATTATTATTATTTTAAATCTAATAAATAGCTTGCAATACTTTATATATATACATATATAAATAGTTGAAGAAATGACATGCGCCCTCTTTTAGAAGCGTTTCAATGATACAACACACAGTAGCGCTCAACTCTGTTCAGTACTCAGGGCGCGTTCAATCGAAGTGGTTATGCACATGCAATAAAGATAAAATTCACGTTTTTGTGACAACAGAAGAAAAATATTGAATATCGATCAGATTACACGAGTAGATTTTTGACGAATTAATCTTTTAGCGAATCGACGATTTTCCAAGGATCTATTCTCGTGAAAAGTGCAAAACATAGCAGAATACCAGGAACACTCCTCGTGGGTAAGTTGACACTCGGAAAATTTCCGTACACGTATGAATTTCTGTTATTAAATTGATTGATTTATTATTAATATAAAAATAATTATATTAAATGAATAAAATAAAAATAATGTAGTTTCGCTAAATTTTATGAAATTTTATCAATGTTTATGTTTTCCATATTTCTTTTTTTCGTTCTATAAAAATATGCGTATAAAATTCAAATTTTTAATTCATTTAATTGATTTCATTTAATTTGATTTTTCAAAATGTAATGTGACTTTTGCATTAATATAAGGAAAAAAAATTATATCTTATGATATGTTTTAAAAAATTTATAATTTTGGAAAAAAAAAGAACAGATAATTTTTTTAAGATTGTTATTTCTTTTTGTTTTCTATACCTAACACGTGCTTCATCTATTATATATCCATGTGTATATATTTAATAAATTTTAATTAATTATAATATATAAACATTCTTGTAATTTTTGTTTTTCAATAAGATGACAAATATTACGTCAATTTTAATACATATTTAAATAACTTTTAATAATTAGAATATTTGTATATTATAGTTAATTAAAATATTTGTTTAGATTTTTTTTCTTTCTCTTAATAATTACACATTAACTATTATTTAGTTGTTATCACATTATCACATGTTTATTTATGTTTATTTATGCATTTATATTACATTTATAATATAAAAACATTAAAATATATTAAAATTTCTTTTAATCGATAAGCTTTTAAATTGAGCGATCGAAATTTAATTTCTGCGTTATTAAGTAGAATCATAGTTTTTTATTTTTCTTAATAAAAAGATAATTTTTCTATCAAAAAAATATTTTGATAAAAAAGATGACAAATGTTACTTTTATATTTTTTTATTTTATTTGTTATTTGAATCTCTCTAATCATTAATATTTTATTTCCTTAACCTAAATTTTTCTTATATGAAATAGAAGTCGTGTTACATTTGATATACTATGATATCGATTACAAATACTAAATATTCATGCGTTCCATGAAAAATAATATTTTACATTGTATTTAAACACATTGTATGTATATATTATACTTATATGGAAGGATTAACGTTGATTATAGGATTACTATGCGAACAGGTTATGTCATGAAAATTTATATAACTTATACAGGCACACTGACATTAATATTGTTCACGTTATTACAATTGATGAAAAAATTTTAATTAAATATATTATTATATAGATTTATTAATAAATCTATTTCTTTTTTAAGTAGTTTTAAGTAGTTTTTATCATATATATATTTAAAATTTCAAATATATAGTTATGTAACCATTTTTTAATAACTTGATTCTTTTACTTTAAAATTGTGCTATAAAAGTAACATATCAATAATAACGAAAATTAATATTCACGTGTTATGCACGATGAGCAAGTTAGATGTTGCTTTCAACACCGGTGCATTTAAGATAATTAATCGGAACGATAATGATCTACATGTTCGAAAAATGTATAACTTCCTTAAATAATTAATGGTCTCGATAAGATTTTATTTTTAATTTTTTTAATTTTCTTCTTTTTTAAGAAATTTGAGAAATAATCTCTGCGTCCTATTAAAAACTTCTTTTTCAATGTGAATGATATTGAAAATTATTTTTCATCGATATTTCTATTTTTTTTAAGAAATGTATCCAACGTTCAATTTAACATATATCAGAATCATTGTAGTCATCCGATGGTGGATAATGTTAAAGAGTTGAAATATTTATCCATTATACGACAACAAGCTATACTTGACCGAATGTATGCTACACAAGCATGATAATAAGAGATTAATAAAACAAATATTAACATTACGATATTTTTTGCAATGATAATATTGCAAGTTAAAATTTGCTCAACAATTTATAATCATATCGTTGTCGAGTGAATAAATCGATCAGATTTTATCTGTGTAAAAAAAATTATAAATTTTTGAAAAGACATTACATTACGTTATTAACCGAAAAAATGAATGATAACAGTTCTTGGTTGAACTTGAGAATGATGACACGTGGTCGATCGAACTGAAATTTTTAGCGAGCAGATGTCATAGAGAACGAAGATAAATATAGAAATATGAAATCTCAAATTAGGCAAAAGTTGAGTAATTGAAAGACACAGATTCTTACATTCTGTTCTCGATATCTATTTTATTTAATTATTTGAATTTCTCTTCGATCGATCATCGATAATATTTGGAAAAATATCCTTGGATCTCGCTTGTTTATTTTCTTCTGGCGGATGAGAGACGTTAGAATCGACCATGTCGGTCGTCATGGTGACTCCCCTCGATCACTAGCTTTAGGCATTCCTGAATCATCCTGTAGTACTCATATTCCTGTGAACTAGCCAAAAAGAATAAGTGTAACTCGTGACCTAATCTCCTTAATATATCTATAAACTAGAATCTGCTGATTTATGAATTTTTCATAGACTTTTTTTCTACTATTCTTTATGCCGGAAAAAATGTTAAATTATTCAGGATAATATTCTATTTTTAGTTTTTTAATGACGATTCATCTTATATAATGGTATTATTTATATCTTTTTAAAAAATGAAGAATCAAATATTGCACATTTAAATTTTTATAATAACTAAAACTAAGGAAAAATATAAAATTAATTTGTCTTACTTTTAAAAATTTGTAAATATGAAACAATCCAATGGCAATTGCGGATGATAAATACAGTGGCGATTAAGGATTAGTCGCGTGCAGGCTAATAATATCCGTTCTGAATTTCCTTCCTGATAAGATAACCTTAAAACTATGGCCACACCTTGTAGGTGAAGGTTCACGTGAAGTCAAAAGAACAATCGATCGACAGCTCTTTGAATGAATATCTTGGCTAGAGAAGAACTATAGAAGCATAAAGTTATATAATTTAATATGAAAATAAAATTTTCATATTTTTATTATTAATTTTTGATTTCCTTATGATTTATTTAGAAAAAAAAATTTTTTTTTTATTCTATCGATAAATTTTATTCTTAGCAATTTCTCAAGATTTTTTTTTTTATCTCTCTAAATAAGTATTTATCGTCGCTATTTGTTGAATGAAACAACTGGAATGAAATTTCTCAAAAGATTACACGTACAAGTCTGATCTGTGTCATCAAATACTACTTCGTTTCTGGTCTTTACACTGTTTTCCACGCAATGCGTAGAACGCGAAATAGATTAAACTGAGATATGTAGATAGATCGTTTATAATCGGTAAATGAAAAGTAAAGAATTTCTAGAGATAGAGCAAATAAGATTTTCTAAAATTTCGATATTAATATTGAAATAACAGTCGATATCAACTGCAATAGTTAAATTGGATTGTATGAACAATGAATATCTTTAACTATGAGATTAAGAGAGAAAGAGAGAGAGAGAGAGAGAGAGAGAGAGAGAGAGAGAGAGAGAGAGAGAGAGAGAAGAGAATTCGTTCAGTTTGTCATGTGTGTTTGCAATAGAATTCAAGGTCTCTATTCTAATCGAAAGCACTCTATGGTGAAAAGAATGAAGAGGATAAATGTACCTAAAATAACCCGAGAATCGTATCGATTGAACTCCCATCGATTTCCTCGTAAACCTATAAATCACGTGCTTCGGTTTACTTCTCCTTTATAAGAAACTGGTAATCCACTTACTAACCCAGTGACATTATTTTCTTGGAATAACAGTCTGCCAAACTAGAAAAATATAAAAATATTATTGGATCTTTCACGATCATAACGCGTGAATAAAAAAAGACAAGAATTTATTTTCTAATAAAAATTATTCTTCTATAAATAGGAAGAAATAAATATTTCAACGTTTGTTTTACGAACATATTTTATTCATCTTCCGGATCAATAGTTGACAGAAACTGCGTGCAATTGTTGGATCGCGTCCATGTACAGGATATATCCAGGGGATACGAAGCTTTAGCTTTCTTAGCCAGAAGACGTTCTTTTTCAATTTCTTTTCCAAATCCTTTTTCGAATAAATTATATTTAGTTTTAGAGAGAAGATTTCATGGAGGTAGAAAAAAAAAAAAAAAAAGAAATACAAAGAAAAATGAATTAGATCGAAGCCTGTCAAAGACTACTTAACAGATGATTCATTGCCGAGCTTTTATCGGAGATATATGCATGCATGTGCATGTTACTTAGCACAAAAGTCGACCTTCTCGTATTTATATAAACGATAATTAATAAAGGATATAATTCTCTTATCGTACCGTTTGAATCAAGCTTGTGCAAGATACATTCATTAGAGAATCAAAATTATTTATTCATTTCTTTTTATTGTACTTTATCTTAAAGAAGTTTTGGAAAGAAAGAGATATGGCCAAACAGAGTGTCTTCTAATCCTTGCATCATCACTCCATCGTTTCTTTAATGAAACGAGATAAGAGAGAAAGCTTTCGGATTACAAAGGACAAACAATTTCTTTTTTGTGAGAATACTGTTTAAAATACGAAATAAATGGAGTATAATTACGGAAAGTATATTTACAGAAGTGAAGATATACGTATAGACGAAGAATCTTTTATTTATTTGTGTAATAAAAGTAGGGGGAAAATTGTTGAGAAAAATGTTGAAAATTTTTTATTATTTTTCTTGGAGTTATAGTAATCATCCATGATATCCATCTCTTTTTACTTTTAAAATATTATGCACAATGTTTTAATTTAATTAACAGTACTGCGTAAGAGATGACATTAATATATATATATATATATATTATATATCTGTGTATAAAGGATGTTTATTTATTCGTGACACACTTTCTGAAGTTTTTTTTTCTTCAGAAAGATTAAAACAAAAGTTTGCTTTCGATGAAGCAAGACGGAGATAAAACATGATGACGGTATGACAGAAATAGAACTGTTTCTGCTATATCTTCATTTCGTTTCATCTAAGGCAAACTTTAGAATTTGCTTTTTAATTTAATTTAATTTAAGTAAACGAAATTTTTGTATATCAAATTTTTCTATTTACCAATTGTTGCCTGTCGAATCGATCGAGAGATATCCCGCCAATCTATTAAATGTATTAAAGAAATATATCTTGTAATTATTCTTATCTTGTTTCAGGAAGTTTCTCCTCTTGTTTTCACAAATGATTAATATGTTTCCATTCTCAGCTTTTCTTCTATTCTTCTAATTGACTTGTATACGCTTTGCTTGTTTTAGCATATACGATTAGTTAACTTAATCACTTAATGGTTGATCGCAAATATACACTCCCTCTCTTTTTCTATCGATTTCTTTTTATTTGCTCACACCGTTCAGTGTCGTATGCACATTCCTGCACCTAAATACGCATGCACGCCTGTATATCATCTTGCATTACCTCAATGGTGAGTAAACAGTTTTTTTTCTTTTTTTTTTTTTTTTTTTTTCGTTGTTGCTAATTACTTCACTTTTTTTTTTGGCCCGCTTCTATTAAAATTCTTATTTTCTCATTTTAATCTCACCTTTTTTTCTTTTTTTTTCACATTCTTCGTTTTAACACGTGCCAACGAATAAGTATTTCGATTTATTTTACAATTTTACACCTTAAATGCATATTCGTCTTTTATACGTTTCACTTACTACATTATATTTACAAGACAAGTCAGATCATATTTGAGAATATTAAATTAAATACTGTTTTTAAAAAGTAAACTAAGAAACTTTGAATTTTTAAATTTTTTACGATAAATTATTTTTTATTTTTTTCTTCAATTTTCATTATACGATGAAATAGAGAATTTTCTTTCTCTCATAATTATTTATATATATATATAAATGTTCCTGTAATAGAAAATAAATAACAGTTAATAGTTCCAGCGAAAATTTTTTTTTCCACAAAAATATTAACGGAATTACGTATGAGTATAAAGTTGAAAACTCGGAGATCGCGCATAATTCGTATAAAAAAAAAAGTATCTTCAAGATCGTAAATTTTAAGAACGGTTAAAGATATCCATATAAACTTGAAAACTGCAAGACGCGCATCGTATAAAAAGTCTTCTTCAAAGTCGTAAACTTTAAGAAACCTTAAACTGGATACTATCCATGTTATCCAAAGTTTGAAAAAACCATGCGCACACCACGTAAAAAAAGAAAAATAAAAATCATCTTCAAAAATCGTAAGAATATTTAAGAACAGCTATTATATATCCAAATATAAATATAAAAGCATTGAATCGAATACTTGTACAAAAAAAAAAAAGTAAACGCATAATTCTTCTCATATATTATCGAAATATTATTTCTTGCCCAGGAGAAGGAAAAAGACGGTACGTGCATGCTGAGGCGAGCGACGTTTAGTGACTGGTCCAAGCTCGGCTGGGAAGTCCTTATGGTAGCTGAGAGGCGTGGACGATCTTTCCCGAGCGAGATCCAAGGGCTGAAGGGGTGGCCCCGTCGTTGGATCCACCCGGCCAACACCTACATTTAGAACAGAAGAAGCAAAAAATGACCGATCGTAACGAGAATATCTTATGCAGAACCTCCGACCAACCCGCAACACGCCCCTACAAACCCGTCTACGGTTGGGCGAACAACAACAACGACATTCGCAGCAACAACAGCTCCGCGAACCTGTTCGGCAGAAGGGACGGATTGAGCAGGGATCAAACGAATTATCATCGATCGAACGCGTTTCAAAGGGATCAAGCCAACTCGAATTACCGTGCGCCGAAAAAGGCGCCCATAGTCGGCTGGCAGAATGGCAGCCCGACCGTTTTCCCAAGCACACCGTGTAGCACCCCCGACCCGGAGTCGCTCGACACGATCGACGATCTGTCCCGTTCGCAGAGCGTCGCTTCGTCCACCAAGTGTTCAGAGATCTGTCAAGATTCCGCCGGAAACACGGAAGATCTGAGCAGCTTGGCGGACGAGAGGCTCCTCCAATCAACGCCCGCCCGCACCATCGACAGAAGCGTGGAATCGCTGTCGCCCGATAAAGACACGTTCCTCACCACGTCCCCCGAGATCGGGAGAAGCAAGGAGTTGAGCCTGGCCGACGACATAGAGGACAAGATCGATCTGTTGAGCCCTGGAACCGATTGCACCGAGGACAGGATACCAGCCACGCCTCCCCCCAATTACTTGATCTCGCCGAATCTCACGATTGGGCACAGCCCCAGAAGCGAGGACGAGTTCAAAAGGAGCGGGGGATCGGATAATTTTCGGAGGCGGAGGTCCCTCGAGGGAAGGCCGATAATCACGCCGAATCCCGGATACAAGGACGACGATACGAGGGACTCCATCGACTCGGATAGCGATTTGGTGGACGAGTTAACAACGAGCACGGCCAAGGACGAGAAGAGGAAGTCGAAGGTGCCGGACGGTGGATGGGGTTGGGCGGTGGTGTTGGCTTCTTTGATCATATCCATGATAGCCGACGGGGTGTCCTTCAGTTTCGGCCTCTTGTACATCGAATTCTTGCAAGAGTTCGGCGCGTCGAAGCTGAAAACAGCTTGGATAGGCTCTCTGTTCATGGCCGTCCCACTTTTGTCTGGCCCAATCATGTCCGCGTTGGTCGATCGTTACGGGTGCAGGAGCATGACCATCGTCGGCGGCCTGATCTCGGGATTCGGGTTCATATTGAGCTGTTTCAGCACCACGATTGAGGTAATGTATTTGACATTTGGAGTGATCGCGGGTCTCGGTCTGGGTCTGTGCTACGTCACTGCGGTCGTGAGCATCGCGTATTGGTTCGAGAAAAAGCGGACCCTAGCTGTAGGTTTGAGCGCGTGCGGTACAGGAATCGGCACCTTCGTTTACGCGCCCATGACCACGTATTTCATCGAGGAATACGGATGGAGAGGCACTTGCTTGCTTCTGGCGGGCACGTTCTTCAACATGATCGTTTGCGGCACGGTGATGCGCGACCCCGAATGGTGGATCTTGGAACAAGAGAAGCAGAACGGTGCAACTCCTAAAAAATCGATCACCAAATCTGAGTGCGACAGATCGAGCATTAGCCCCGTGGACGAGTTTCCTGGGATCGAGGAGTTGAGGAAGATGTTGAAGAGCGGACACACGCCGGAATATCTGTTGCAAATTCTCAGCACAACCACGGAGGATCCGCAATCGGTTGATGGAGATGTTAGATTCAGAAGCGTGGTTAATTTGCCTACTTTTGTCAGACATAACGAGAAGGTGAGAAACCGATTTGGATAAGAATGTCGTAATCGTTTCTTTGAAGGATTGCAAAGAATGGTGATGAAGTTCTTTTTCTTTTTCTTTTTTTTTTTTTTTTAATATTTCATCAAATATATTAGTGGTGACGAAATACTGAAAATTAATATTATTTTATTTTATACGTCTTAATTAATTAAAGAACTTTTAAATATACATTAATACTTACAGTGATATATTTTATACGAATAAATTTGATTCGGTGACCGATGCTTTGTAAAAAAAAAATTAAAAAATTGATCGAAGAAAAGATCTGGGAAATATCATCTAAAGTATGCATTTTTGAGGATTGTAGGTGCCCGTGGAAGTATTAGAGTCGCTTTCCAGTAATCCGAGATTATGCAAGGTCATTTTGGAGAACTATCCTAATCTTCTATCCTGTAGAAGTTATTCGGATAAAATGCTACAAGATTCCAATTCAGAAGTTGGCAATAAGAGTATCGTCACAATGTCCATGAGGTTTTAAATTTTATCTATATAGATTATTCTTATAATAAATATTATCATTATGATGAGAGATTTAATATTATATCCGTTTTTGAAAGAATCAAACAAGCACGTGACGAACCAAAACATGACAATTCGCATGTAATAAATAATGTTTATTCTGGATCTGCGTGCAACACTATAAAAAATCATATAGGTAAAAAAATATATAAAAAAGAATCAGAAGAAGCTAATCCTCTTTTAATTAAAGAACTTGAACACGTTAGTAATTAATTAATTTAGATTTATTCAATTCGCTGTATAAAAAAGAAAATTATTTATATCTTTTCGCATTAATGAACAATTTTGTAGATAAGCGAGGGACGAAAATTAAAATCTGTGTCTAGACAACACATAGTAGAACTAAATTGTGGACTTATTAAAACGGACTCGCTTCCGTGGTTAAAAAAACAATTTAATACCAATACTCACTACTTCAAAGATATCAGAGTCCATAGAAATTCGGTTATGTATCGTGGCGCTGCTCTTAATTTACACAAATACCGATTAAGGGCTAGCAGTTGTCCCGATATTTATAGAAATAGTATGACTACATTGGCCAAAGAAAACGAGGAGGTAAAAGAAAAATAAAAACTTTATTTTATATCAACGATAATTAAGTTCATCTATTTTAATTTCTATTTAGATTTTTTTTTGTTTTCTTTCTCTATTTCCCGCTGTATACCTTTTTATCTTATCCTTGAATTTTCTTTTTCTCTGACGTCTGTTCAATCTTTCCTTATTCTCTAGACTTTTTTTCCGCTTCTTTATACCTTACCATTCATCACTCGTTTACCAATCGAGTCTCTATTTCTAATTTTTTATTTTCAGAAATGGTACAGCGAATTAATAGATTTACTAAAAGGTATGATGGACTTTTCAATGTTCCTGGAATTACACTTTTTATTCCTCTCACTGTCAACGATTTTGCTATTCACTTGGTTTATCGTGCCTTACTTTTATCTTGCCGAACATCTTACCAGAAACAGTTACACCGAATCTGATGCTGCGAATCTTCTCAGTATTATCGGCATCACTAATACAATTGGAATGGTACTATTTTTTATTTATATATCAATTGTTTTCAATATATATATATATAACCTTATTTTTAATATGTTTTCAGATTGGTCTTGGATGGGCGGGAGATCAACCTTGGATGAATGTGAGCAAAACCTATACTTGGTGTCTTGTTGCTTGTGGTGTGGCAACATTTTTAATGTCAACGTTTACTCCTTACTATAATTTGTTGATGATTACCTCAGCAGCGTTTGGCCTCTTCTTCGCGAGTAGCTTTAGTTTTACTCCTGTTATATTGGTACAATTGATACCTCTGGAGAGATTCACTACTGCCTATGGTCTTAGCCTATTATGTCAGGGTATAGGGAATCTTCTTGGTCCGCCATTGGCTGGTTGGTTATTTGATATAACGAATTCATGGGATTTATCTTTTTACATGGCGGGTAGTTGGATCGTTGTTTCTGGATTGTTGGTGGGGCTTATTCCGTACACGAGAAATAGAAAAATTTGGGGCAAAGGTCCAATCGAAATGGAACGTGAAAGAGATAGTTTAGCTTGAATTTATTACTAATTAAGTTTCAATGAACCACTATTACCTCCAGCA
This sequence comes from Apis florea, assembly GCF_048593485.1. NCBI lineage: Eukaryota > Metazoa > Arthropoda > Insecta > Hymenoptera > Apidae > Apis > Apis florea. Next base: position 1,580,669 of record NW_028256714.1, on the reverse strand, counting down.
AAAGTAAACGATCAATCATTTATTGTTATTTCTATTGTTGAAAGTTGAAAATGAAAAAAGAAAGTATTATTTATTGTTATTTATTTTTCTTTAATCTGATTATTATCTTATTGTCAGATTCTTCATTTCTATTAAATAACTATGATGATTATATTTTATATATAATGATAATGATGGTATTTATATATGCTAATCCGTAATAACATGTACTTATAAAATGAAATTTAAATTTCAATGAAATGCATTTACAGATAAATAAAAAGAACAGGAAACAATAAACAGCGAGGAAATAAAATATCTAATTAAATAACTACATTTTTGTCAAAATTATGATCATTGATTATTATATTTATTCTTATCTAACAGTACAAAGCTCTATATACATCTTATTTAGTTTTACTAATAAAAACTAGATTTCAATAATTTTATTAAAATAAAAATTTTTACTCGAATAATTTATAAATTTCTTTTTTTAAAAAAAAGAAACAAAAAGATTTGAAAAAAAATAATCGTGATTAAATCTTGCTTTGATAAATATTTACAAGATTTCTATACACAATACATATTAATGGAAATATATAATAATGTGAAAATATATTATTTGATAATTAAATATTTCGAATACTTCTGAACAAGAACATAGTAAAACTAAATTTATATACTCCGAAAGATGTTAATAATAGAGAAAAATTGCGAATATAGTCAGAAATTGATATACTTCTTATATTTCTAAATTTTTGCCTTATAACGTCCAATATAGATAAAAAGTTGAGAAATCAAGTCTGCCATGCTAATTAAAACGATGCATGATTATTTTTCGCATCGTTGTAACGTAACGTCCCAACTGTGATTATAATCATTGTCAGGAAAAAATTAGTCAAATTTTGAAATTAGTGTATTCTAGTTAATTATATAATTGTAGGTATGGCGCTTAATTATATTAACGAAATTTTTTGAAGTGCAATGTTATCATGTTATACATTATAAAAGATAATAAAATAAATTCAATAAACTTATTCAATTTTTAAAAACATTTTTACAACTTTCAAAAAAATATTTCTTCCATAAATTTCATAATAGAGGATAAAAATATTTAACTATAATGATTATAATTTTACCTAAACTGTTCTTAGATCTTTTTTATTATTGATAATGCTAATGATAATAATTTTTTTAATAATAGTAATAAAATGTAATCGTGATAATGATTTAAAAAGACATATTGAATATATCTATAATAATTACCAATAATAATATCTTTAAATAAAAAAAGAAAAGGGAAAAAATATAAAACGTTGGTAAGTAATTTAAATATACTTTAATTTAAGAATATTTTTTTAGAATTTTTTTTTATCGAGTACAATATATGTTAAGTAGAGAAATAAAAAATATATCTTTTTTAACATTTTGTTATATATATTATAAATTATTATAATGTATTAATTGTACAATAAAAAAATGCACGTACAAATTAGATACAAATATACATATTTATATAAATATATACGTTCGATATTTATTATAATATATATGTATATATATTATAATTTCAAGAAACATTATTTTTATACAATTATTTAATGTATCAACAAAATGAGTATCAAAAAGGACGGAGATAAAATAGTATTGCATCATAAATTTATAAAAATTTAACAAATAACAATTTTTTTCATTTTTTGTTATCAAAATTGAAAATTTTTTATAAATATATGGATATCGAAAATAATTATAAATATTATTCAATATGATTAAATATAAAAAATTCTAAATATTACTGAACAACTTAATATCCAGTTTTATTTTCAAATTTAAAATTTTATTCGATCTTTTAGAAGAATTTATCTTCTTAAGAGACAAACACGTGACCTGTAAAATTATCCATATTATTGCAGATAATATTACTATCAGACATATAAGATATGCGAAATTAATTACTTTTTAATATAAAATTGTAAGAAAAAAATTTTATAATGTAAACAAGTATAAATAAGAAAATATAAAAGAGATAATGAATTGAAATTGAATTATCATTAACATAATATCGTACAATATTCAAATCAACATTATTTGTAACACTTAATGATACTTATAAAAGGGAAAACTTTTCTAGTTACATAAAGAAAGAAATTTTAGTTACTTATATACGAAAACAATTTTTCTTTTTTAAGAATCTGAGAATTTTCTTTAAATTTCCTGACTTTAAAAATGTGCTAAAACACAATAAAAAAAAAAAACAATTCAAATATCGATTAGAAATTAAAACCTTATTTATTTTATGCAATCTCGATACATTTTTAATATCCCGGTGAAGTGTTTGGATTAATTAGATTCTGGATTGGACTTCTGTTTGGAATTCTAGGAACACCAACTACATTAGCGAGATTCTCCACACTTTTTGGAAAAGTTCTTGTGATGATTGTGTGCTCGGGGCCAATTAACGCGTCGCCCATCACACCCAATCGTACACCATTTCTATATTTGTGTAGAGTTATCGACATATCTAAAAAAAAATGAGTTGTAAATTTTAATGAATATTGAAAATAAATAAGATATATATTGAGAATGTTTATGAATCAAGAAAAAGAAATAAATTTTCCAACAACAATTAACATGTTCCATTCACATCATTGAGTATCATGTGAGTTAGTAATGATTTTTATTAGGAACATATATATATGAAACATATATAAGATGATAAAATGATATTTAAACAATTACTTAAACGATTAAAATTATTAAATATTTATGTTTTTCCAAAAGATGATATTTTAGGAATAATGAATTTTCTAAATTTCTTCCAATTATATAAATTCTTCATAATTTTTTTCTTCTTAAATCAATTCAAAATTTCTTGGTTTTTTCTCACAACGTAATACGCATTAAAAAAACAAATATGAGAAAAATATTGCATTTTTGTAGATGAAAAATTTTTAATAAAACATTTACTACAGTTGCCTTGAGGTGGTCTCCAATACATCACCGCATCGACGCCTTCCACAAGGAGATCTCCATCGATGTGTGTTAAAGAAAGGGAATATCTTCTCGTTAAATGATTTAGCATCACTTTAAGCAATAATGAAGGTAAACAAGAAGAAATTAATCCGCATGACTCTTCTGCCGCTGTAATTGCATACAACGCACTTTGTTTTGATCTTGCCTCGCGCACATTCTTTTGAATAACCTGAAATAAGTACTTTTAAAATAAATATATATTTATGATACTATCTATTTATGATACTATGAATTCATAATTTTCATTATTCGATAATTTTTTTTCTATGTTTATTTATAATAGAGAATAAAAATATTTATAATAGAGAATAAAAATATTAAAACAGATAAAAATGAAACGAGAATGAAAATATAATAAAATAAATTTTGAAACCCGAATGATGATTTGAAATATAGAATGCATCTTAAAGAGAATACTGCCCTTTTATTGTCCAAGATAACAAGCATAATAAATTGTTAAATTGAAAAAAATTGGGTCAAACGTGTGTATATCGTCGCTATATAGTTTATTTTCGTCCTGTGAATTTTACGTTAATTTTATTCTTCTTTGCTACTTAGACGAAGAAATTGATATAATAAACTATAATTAATTCAAATATTTAAAATTATTGTAAAACTATTGTAAAAGTATTGTATAATACATAATCTTATCTAATTGTGAAATTAATATTAATGAGTTATTATAAATCGATTTTTACTATAACACTACTAAATTAAATTCTCTAACACAAACCTGCAAAATTTCAACTAGATCATCCTCGAAGAACGGAGTCTTCGTGGGAAGTGCAAGGCACAAAATACCTCTGGTTTCGTGATTTTGTACAAATATCGCTCTTTGTCTGACGAACTTTCCAGTGGCGAATACATCATCCGGTATTCTAACACCAGAATGACGGAAATATTTTTTTAGAGCGTCTACAGTTGCGGCCAACAAAATTTCAGCTTCTGTCGCACCTGTCATGATGGAAATTTTTCGAAGAATATCGAGTTCGACTTCCTCCGACCATGCAACCACTTTTCTTCCGCAAGAAGATGTAGTTTGAAGTCGACTCACATGCGCGTATTTCAAAAACAATTCCTCGAAGATAGTTTTCGGTGCCTTTATCGCGATCCACATGATAGATAACACTTCCATAACGGCACGATATATTAGAGGAACATAGTACCATAACGTGGAAATTAAAGTATCCGGATAATAATGTTTGTAAGGCGATTTTAAGGCTCGTAACTCTCGAGCAAAGAGAATCGGTATTTTTAATGTGAATATGATTGTTAAATACCAATACCACAGGACAAGATTAGACAAAAATTTAAAAGGATTCAAAGATTTCAATAAGGCATGTAAGAATACGATCTGTCCGATATTTCGTTTTTTAGCTTCTCGTTGAAATATGGAGAAAATATCGAAAAATTTGATACCCTCTCCTTTTTCGTACTGTCTTGAGTGAAAAAAGAAAAATATTGATAAAGAATTCTAGAAATTTGATAATTTTTTAGGTTACGCGAAATTATGCGAAATTATCTCTTTATTATTTATTATTTAATTACCTTGTTATCTCTTTCATCGAAGAAAATAAAACTATCACACTGATTTTACAACATTGTAGAATACCAATTTGTTTTTTTAAAATTTCCGGTCTCTCATTTGGGTCGTTATTATATAAAAATTCGTTCCAATAATTACTGAAACTCTCCGTGAGCTTCTGATAAAGTTTCGGAAGTGCCGATGGCTCAGAATAAAGATTTGTAAAAGGAGAATTCACTTTTTCGCATTCCCAAATATCGGAACAATATCTCAATGGAAGAAAATCGGCTAAAACTAAGTGTTCTTGTCGCAGAAGTAAATGATGGACTCTCACTAAACAAATTTGATACTCTTCGCCATGAAAAAAACAGTTTATCACGTGCACTTGCCATGGTGGTTGCTCCGGTGGAAAAAATTTCGACGTGAGATCACTCACGTAATCCTAAAATGCATGAATCCATTACAAATACTAGATACATTACAAACTGCTTGTTTTCGAAAGTAAAACATGAACAAAACATAATTATGTTTATAAAAATAATAAAAAAATCTAGAGATCTACGTATAAATTCTTGTGTAGTAAATGAACTTTAATCCATATAATTTTTAATATATGAATATGTACATATACTCATATCCTTATATTTCTTTTTTTTTTCTTCTAAAAAATTTCTTTCCTAATTATTTTCAAGAAATTTTTTTTATTCTGCAAATTTTTCACTTCAGAACAGATTTCTTTACAACATTTCTCTTAAACAAATATTTCTAAATATTATAAAAATTAGCCGTACTTTTATTTCTTATGATCTATTGACGTTTTGACGATAAGTTAGAAAACGATCGAAAAATTTCGGAATCAGCGCGATCTCGCGTTTGAACACTGAAAACTTTGATTTGCTATACTATTAGCATAGCAGGATGTTCAAGAAGGTGTATTCACAACAATTCTTTTTAGATTCTATTCTCCTAATCGTAAAATTGTAAAAAAAATTCTTATCTATATTATGATAAAGAATTAAAAATTTGAAAAAAATTTCATTATATCCCATGTTTAAAATCAAATAATTTGATAAAAAATCTAAAAAATAATTAAAAATTTTATTTTAAAATATAGAAATAGGAGAAAATATAATTCGTAATAAAGCGTAGAATATACAAAAAAGCTTGTAATAAAAATGAAAAATAAAAATTGTATAAAAAGAATGTCAAATATAGCATAAAATAGAATAAAATTGATAGATCATGAAGAATTAGAATTCAAAAACCAACCTGAATGTTGGATTCTGTAATAGGTCGACCTCTGTACAAACATGGTGAATTTAACAAATGATTGTCCACGGAAAAATAATCAAGATCTTTCCATACATAAAGACCCCATCGTGTAGATAAGCCTGCACGAAGAAATCTTCTGGACGAAGTCAAATGTATTAAATGAGAACGAATGCTTTCCGCAATTGAACGGCCTTGAATCAGTAAAGTATAAATTCCCTATATTTAAAGAAAAAATAAAGAATATTTAAGACTAAACTGACAATATTAAAGTGTAATAAAAAATGGAATTAAATTGATATATATTATATTCATATTGCACCTACATGATTTCGAAATTTATCCAGAATTATACGAATGTTATTCTCTTCCACGACGACCACATTTGGATATTTCCATTTTACAAAACGTATCCAACTCTTTCTTGACCACGTTAATACTTAAAAATGAAATATATATATGGATATATATGGATTTCTTATAATAATAAAATTAAATTAGATAATGATACACTTATCAAAATGTTGAGAACCATTAATTTATATATGATACTTAATATAATATTAAACAAATTGTCTATCATAATTATTTCATAAATAATGAAATTTACAAATATTTCGATATATGATATGATTTTCGATTCGATATGATCTGGCCGAAAATCTTCTGTCAAAAAAGATATAATTATATTATTATATATTATAAATAATTTCAAGGAAAGACATATCAACAACAAAATGTGATTAAGTTTATTAATAACATTAAAAGACTATACAACATCGAGTTTTCTATTATACTTCTTATTATGAATCATTTTCATAAATAAAATATCATTAAGATTTATAACAAAATTTTAATTTCTTCGTTAATATTTTCTAAACATTTATGATTTATTTATCTAAATGATATCTTTCAAAATACGATGATGAATGCAAAAAATTTTTATGAAAAATGATATTTAATTTAATAAAAAAAGAATAAAAACTAATACAATATAAATAATTAAAAAATATTATTCGTGATAATCATTATTAATATCATATTATTAATGATATCTAAATATAATGAGATGAAACAAGATTTATATATTATTTATTTATATTTAGATATTTATAAATTTTTCAAAAGAAACTTTCGATATTTTACTCTTCGATACTTGCGTTTCTATTCATTTCCAAGTAATCATAAAAAAACTGCAAGTAAATATCTTAAGTATTTATTTAAAGATTGAATTTTTAAAAATTTTTTTCAAGATATCATTATTATTTCAATAATATTTAAATATATATCAAATTATAAAAGTAGCTAAGTTAAAAAAAATCAATATTTCAGCTATATAAATTAATTATTAGACCATACGAAATTCAATTATTAATTAAAAAATAAAAAAAACAATTAAACTATATACATTTGAAGCAGAAGTTAGTTATTATGTTATTAAGTTATTTCGAAATTTTTCTTTTCAAAAAAAAATTGCACATCTAATCAAAATTTGGTATCTGAAGTTAATTCAACTCGTGCCTCTAAACTATATCTGTCAACAACAATGGAATGGTTATCATGCATAATTACCCGGATAAACAAGTAACAGAAATGGAACCAAAATGACCAACACTAATAGACTGAAACTAAAGTGCAACAGCAATGAAATACCGAGAATATCCACGAAATTGATTGCGATCATGATTGTGATTATTTGCACCCTTTTTTTTTCAATGATCCAGAACCGGAAGTGAATCAACGATACTCAAAAATTGGCGAGTTTTACTAATTGTAATCGTACAAATAATAGTCGCACGTACGAGGATCGACACAGTATTACTGACTATGCTGTCTATAGATGATTATGTTCCGAAGACGTGGCCTTTGACCTCGTTGCAAAAGACCAACCAGACAGTAGTTCAATGATATTGCGAAGCTACTGTCTTTTAGTCTCGTTATTTCCCCTCAATCTTCTGAGATTCGCAATACGATGATTCGAATAATTTATCGAAGTCCATAAGATCGAATCCAATTATGGGTATGTTTAATTATAGGCAATGATTCAAAATAATCGGTGAATCTTTTGGTCTCTGATCCAGGTTAGGGAATCATATAAAATCACGTTAAAATATAAGAATTCATCGTTCGTTAAAAAATAACAAATTTTTATGGATAATAGGCTTCTTGTAGAAAAAAGGAATTAAGAAATCCTTTGTAATAAACTAATGATAATTTTATAATATTTTGAATATAAATTGATAGTATGATTAATTATTTATTAGTTTGATGAGACATGATTAATGATTTTAATATTTGATATGATTTAATATTTGATAATGATTTAATATTTGAAATCGAATTGGAATTTTTTTTATATAATTCTTTTATCTTTTGTTGTAAAATAATTATCTTGTTCAAAAGTGATTGATATATGATTATAAATTGATTGATGAATATTTAAAAAGAAATTCATATTTAAATCGATAAATACTTTAGGAAAAAAAATATACAAATATTAATCTTTTATTTTATAAAAAATGTATTCACAAAATGATATATTAATATACATATGTTTACAATCGATTTTTTTAAATTAAATTTTTTTATATAATATTTTATATAAAATATGTAATTACTTCTACAATCTAAATCTTTCTAACTAATTTAGAGAATATTGTATTCCTCCAAATTTGTGAAGTCTTTAAATAGCTTAGCAATCATAATAAAAACAAAATAAAAAATATTAAATAATTGAATTTTTATAAATTTTTTTGTTAATCAGCACATGCAGTCAATTTTCTTAAAAATGAAATTGTAACAATATTGCATGTATTATGCAGTAATTTTGTGCAAATTTTAATATCAGTTCTTTCTTTTTTTTTTAATTTCATTCTCCACCATCAAGTAATGGCTTATTAGGTTTATCCCGTTTAGCATTATGATAAAGATATGAATGTACACGTAAACTGTTACTATTTTTATATTTATTACCACATAGTCTACATGTTAGACTTTCAAGTGGACCGTGAATATATCGAACATGTAGTTTCAAATTTTCTTTACGTGTAAAATGACGAAGACACCATGGACATGAATACATTCGAATAACTTTGCCTCTTTCCATACGTAAAGTTGGTCCCAATTCAGATACAACACGCAAAGTTGTTTCTAATGGTAAACTATTGTTAGAAATACCTTTAACAGTACGTCGACCTTTACTATGACAACCAGTTTCATATGTAAATTCATTTTCAAAACCACTTATGTTACTTAAACCTATTAAATGAATATAAATAAAATATATATTATTGATAATTATAATTATTTAATAATTTGTAATAAAGGTATTTTGAAAATATATAAAAATTATAAAATTAATATATTATTGAATTAATGAAAAATTAATATTATTAAATTGATAAGATAGATATAAAGACTTACTAAATGGTTGAGTTTGGGCATTCTGATTGTAAGGAACTAATTGCATATCTGGTACATAATCTATAAAATATAATATTTCTTATTTCATTATATCAATATTTGTCACATTATGAATAATTGAATTACAATAAATTTAGATTTGAAACTCAGTAAATAAATATATAATTAATTTCACTATAAAATTAAATTATATGTAAAAAAATTTTGTACAATTAATCATAAAAATAATTGTGTCAAATCTTTTGTTTTTCAATAAAACAGTTGTAATTTTTTCACTGATTTTAATCATTTTATTTAGAATATTTATTCATTTTATTTTGGAATATTTATACAAATTAAATAATTTTCCTGCTTCAAATCTTTATTATCATCAATCTATTAATTTATAGTTTCTTGTTTCTTCTAAATGATTACACTAATAATATATTATATAAATAATTACCTTTTGTCTCAAAATTTTCATCAGATTTATAAAGTGATTCATTAGGCAAACATGTTTTATATCCTGTTTCTGTATCTATATCAAGTGTATAATCCAATGGTTCATGCTTTGTTGATTCTATGTGAGTTACATCAGCTGTACAATCCAATGGTTCATCTTCTAAATTTGTTGAATTGTTTTTTTGTTCCATATGAGGATTTTGCACATTATAAGTTGAATTAGAAATAGAATATTGTTGATAACATTTATCACTGACATTTTTATTCTCTAATGATAGTTCATCATTGTGTAATTCATCTTTTGATAGAACATGTTGTTTTTGGCATTGTTGATTTTTCTGCACAGGTTTTTCTTCTTTTGAAATCAAAGTATTTGCATTTGAATTAACAAAATTAATACTGTTGTTTTCTATATTCAATATTTGATCTAAATTTTCTGCATTCTTTGTCAAATTTTCTTCAAATTTCTACAAATTAAAAATAAATTCTTTTATTGCACAATTAATTTATTATCTGATTGAACATACCTCTTCTGTTCCTGTGGTTAATCCTTTTATTTGTAAACTTTCTGCTACTTTTAAGAAACTAGCAATATCTTCTTGTTTAATATTTACTTCTCCTTGGTACATAAAGTGAAGCATTGCTGACAGATCACGATAATTGACATCTTTTAAAATCACAATTGGATGTTTACAAGAATTTCCCTATATTATTATAAATATCTTATTATCATAAAACAAATATAAATTATATTAAATAAGTTAAAATATACCTTGAATAATTCCCTAAAATATGGACTACAAACTGATAATATTAACTTATGCGCACGTAATATTTGACCTTCTGCAGCTAATGTTACATCAACTAACTGCTCATCAGTTAATAAAGTATATAATCCAGAGGACAAATTTCTAGGAAAACTATTCCAAACTAAAGAAAACTGTTCTCCAGACATTATTTCTTTAAAATTGTTTGTTTAACTGAAAAATAAACATTCACAACAAATTACTCATAAATGAATATGAATCACAAATACTTTATTTTTTATTTATAATTCTTGCAAATTTTTTTAATTTTGTTTTTACAATTTTAAATTACATTTTAATTTGAATTAAAAAAATTTATTTATATATATACTTCTGTCAAATTATTAATTAAAATTTTCAAGTCATATGAATGACTAGAATTATTTTCAAAAACAAAAAAAATATTGTCATCATTAAAGAACACATTGATAATAAATAAAAAATAAACATTTTAATTTGTTTAAAAAGTTAACCTTTATTGATACGCAATTTGATGATTTGACGAAAATAATCCACTACAACTAAAATTCGTTATGTAAACAATACGATATTAATAATTACAGTATAATTTGCGCTTAAAAATGTTTATTCCATTTCATTGTCAGTATTTTCTTAGAGTTTCTTAGGAATTATAAAGAAACATTTCATCGATTTCCAAATAGTTCATGTTTAATTGCAATTTATAATTTATAAAATAATTGTTTTATGATTCAAAAAATATTTAAAGTGATATGAAATGGATATACAAAAATGAATAATTTCGGATAAATTACCGCGCTTTTTAATTATAAATAAATTTTAATTATATACTAACATTATTATACATTTGAAAAGTGCAAATTATGATAAATATTTAATAAAATACTATACACTATTAATTTATCTTGCCTTTGTTTAATACGTAATACTATGAGTTATGCTATCTATATATATATGTTTGTGTGTGTGTGTGTGTGTATAATATCAACAGCCATTTTGATGTCAATTACTTATATGTGTAATTTTATGGGTTTATTATAAAATGGTTTATTATAAAATGTTTTCAAATTTTATTTATAAATTATAAATTGAAAATAAAAAATATCAAGATAAATTATTATACTCGTAATTCAAATCATTTCTTAACGTTTATGATATCATATAAAATTTTGACATTACAAGTTTAAAATTCTTTAAAATTAATTTGAATCATATAATTTTTGATAAAATTAAATTATTTTAATCATCATTTTCTTCATCAGTTTCACGTAAACGAAAACATTTCCATAAACCATAGCGAGCTTCCCAATCTACAAAAAATAAATCTGGTTTGTTCCAAAGAATATGATGTGCAGCAAAATTATATTGAGATTGAATAGGAGGATTTAAATGCGGAGCCCATTGTGCCCTTTCCAACATTATTTTATTCACATATTCGTAAAATACATCAGCTTTATGAATCCAACATAAAAGAGACATAATTGCTATCACTGTTGCATGTATATGATATGATATTTCAATATGACGTTTATTTTGTCTTTTTAAAGTTATATCTTGCAAATTCATTAAAAGACAAACTACAGCTGCTGCTGTAAATCCACATGGAACTTCTACAGCAATCAGACATATTGTACAATATATTGATTCTAAATTCATACGTGATGAACAATGATTTAAAATACCTTTTAGAAAACTGTCATGTAAAATTTCTCTATGAAATTTACAGAATAGTTTATCTTCTTTATAATATCGTTCTATTTTTATGTCAAAGTTAGCATCTTCAAAAAATATCTTAGGTGTATCAAAATTTGCTTTATTTTCTTTTCTATCAAGCAAATATTGAATAACTCGATTACCTAATAAGCTGCTTATCTTACTTGTTGATGCTATCATTTCCATTAATAATGGAAATATCTTTGGAGTTAAAGTTTTCTCATATAATGTTACATTATGTATGAAGGCTATATATTCAAGTGTACTACCAAATTGTAATATAAATTCATCAGTCATTTCTGTTTCAACAACCCATGAACACATGTGATGAATTATGATGAGAAGATGATAATTATATATATGTTTTACCATATTAATAATACAGACTTCCAAACTTTTCTTAAGTGTTGCATATGGTATATAATTAACTGTTGATTCTGTAGTAGTTATAGAAATATAAAAAAGATTTAAAATTCTTTCAATAACTATTATTGTATCATGAGTATTTGGCCATTCATAAACATTTAATAATTCATATAATATTCTCATGATTCTTTTTGAATCTTCTATATTCATATTTGGACCTTCAATTTTATCCCATATAGCATGAAACATTAATGATCCATTAAGACCATATTTCAATAAATCACATATAAGTTCAAAACAAAAAGTTTCAAACTCCCAAAGCTTATTTTCACAAATTGTATCAAGTATAATTTTAAGAGTTTCTTTAGACTTTGTAGGAATATATATTTTCAATAAATTATTGTAACATTCTTTTGCATGTCGATATCTTTTTCTTCGTTTGTATAATATGCATATATTATATAAATCAGTTCGAAGCAATATATCATAATAATAAAAATAAACTTGAATAATACATACAATAATATTATTTGGATCATAAATTATCAATTGATGTGGTAACGCATGTTTTGTTATACGAATTATATTATTAAGTACTTTATGTTGGTCGCGTGATAAATCTTTACACATTCGTTGTATATAATCCATTTTATTTTTTAATTCCATGTCAGTAATCATTGTTAAATAATGTTATATTAATACTGTAAAAAATTTGTTTTATTACATAAACAAAAATTTGGTTAGAAATAGTTTTAAGCAAACTGAATTTGCAAACTTTTACATTCGATTTTATTTTGACTATTTTTCTTTATAAATTTTATACAGTTTATTCTGCATAAAAAATAAGATACGCGTGATACTTATAAAATAATTTTCCACTATATATTTACATGTATGTATATATAATATTCATAGATATGTATTATAGGAATTCAGGCGTTCATTTTCCTTTTTATAAAATCATTCATTTTAAACAACATACACATTTCATTTAATTTCAAATATTGAAATTCAATTATTCCTATAAGAAATAAATATTTTGATTTTCTCTTATTCTTTTCTCATTTTGTAATATAATCCTTTTGATTTAAGAAGTAAACTACAAAATAATTTTATTATTAAAAATAAATGATATTTGTTTAAAACCAAAGATCTCCACCAACATCTTCCTCTGGTTGCGGTAATGGTTGTGATGTTTTTTGTTTTTGTTTCGCGTTATTTTCTGTATCATCATCACTTTCAGATACAGCAAGATCATCCTGTATTTTATTCTCACTTTTTTCATCTCTGGCTGGTAAACCAGCTAGCAAAAAGTCAGAAGGATCGTAGTTTGGATCAACATCCATACTTTCGTCTGTAATTTAAAAAAAAAATGGATTAAAGAAACAATAAAATAATAAAAAAAAATATATAAAATATACTTCGTTTTACAATTACCAACCTTGCTGAAGCAATTGTTGGTCCGTCATATAAAAACCGACATTACCCAATTGAACCATTGCTTCCGCTGCTTGTTGACTATCATCATCCGCCAATACTACTCCGCCTTCTGTACCTTCTCTAACTTCATTCAATTCAAGTGTTTCCATTTCAGCATTCTCAGACTGTTCATCCGTACCAAATGGAACCTCATCAAATTCATCTTCACTAGAGAATTGTAAATCTATAACGAAATATATTAATAATTTTTTTATTTAAATAAAACTAAATATATACATATAAAAATATAATATATAATATATAAAAATATATATGAAAAAATTTTATTTACCTTCTTCAAGAACATCTTTTTTTTTAGAATTTACACTTCTACTACCATCACCTTCCATATCTCCTTCTACATCCACAAAATCAAAATCTTCCATGTTCGTTTTTCCAAATGGATTTTCTGGCGAACTTGTTTGACTCTATAAAAAAACATTTTACGTGTTTTATAAAAATTTTTATAAAAAAAAAAAAAAAAAAAGAAATAAAATTTAATTTATAAATAGATAAAATACCCCTCTAAATTCTGGTTCTACAATAGTATAATTTTCTTCATCTGCTCCAAGCCATGAAGAATCTATGTCTGCTTGTTCCATTGCTCGTTTTTGTACTAATAATATATTGTTTTCTAACTGTGTTAAATGTTCATCATACTAAAATATAATTTAATTATGAGTACAATATTAAAATTTAATCATGATTAAAATATACTTAAACAAACTCAATAATAACCTCATCTAATGTTTCTTTGCAAACTTTCATCAGTAATTCTGCTTTTTGTGTAAATGGAGATTCCTTTCCATTATATACTGTACAATTTTCCAAAATTTGTTCAATATCTCTAAGAAATTCATGACGATTATGATACTTATGTGCTGAAAAAAATAAATGTAATCATGATATTTATAAAAAAAATTCATAATATTTAATATCATTATAAATATAGTTTAAATTACCAGATACTTTTTTAGATATAGTTTCTAAATCCATAGGTCTCTTAATAACATTATAGTAATCTTTCACTAATTTCTTATTAACTGGTTTCAAAAATGGCCAAGCTTCTGTCATAGATTTTAATTTATTATTTACAACATTGTCTAAAATAAAAGTAAGAGCAACTTGATCATTATCATCCAATAAAGGATTAATTGCTTTCTCTAATCTCATCAAACGATCTTCTTTTTCTCCAAGTCTTTCTACACAAGTTTCCAGCATACGTTTGGCTGCCACTGTTAATGAACTTTTTATTCCGTTATATAGAGTTGAATTTTCTACAATTTGATTAACATCAGCCAAAAATTCTTCTCGACTTTGATATTTCTTTAATCTTAAATTTTCACGTATAGTTTGCAAATCCATAGGTCTTTGTATAATTTTATAATAATCAGGAACAGCCTAATAAAGAAATTATGAAAAATATATAGATAAATTATAAAATATATTTATTAAAGCATATTCAATAAAAATAAAATACCTTGGCATTAACAGGAAATAGAAAAGGTTGAACATCAGGTAGGTCTCTCATTTCGTTAAGTATACTTTCTAGCATTGTAGACATAACAACAACAGGATCTGTTCTACGCCTATTGGCAGGTCTCTGTTGTCGTTTAAGATAATCACAATGGTCATCTCCAGTAGCTCTCCTTCGTTTTTTGGAATTTACTGCTTCCTTGGGCACTTTCAAGAGTAACGTACGCCTTTTCATTTCTTCAGCATGCTACAAGAAATATAAAATAAAAATTATAAATTTTACTTTAATAGCTTCTAATTTTTTAACTTTAATGCTTTAATACTTATGCTTTAATAGCTAAATAATTAATTTAAATAATTCAAAATAAATCACCTTAATTAATTTGGATGATAATTTTACTTTAGTTCCATCTACATTAACGAGATCTTGATCATCTGTATTGAGTTGCTTTTCAATCTCTTCCTCCTGTTCCTCTGTCATCGCAACGTTTACTGGTGCTGTAGTTATGCTATTCTGATATAAGGGACAAGCTTTATTCGTACGCATGTGACCTACATTACCGCAAGCACCACATTTTAGTTTAAGATCTGGTTTAAGTTTAGGTTTCTTACGTTTAGAAGGAGATATATCAGGTTTAGGATGTTTAGAAGCAGGAGAAGTAGATTGGAAAGAATTACAGAATGGAAGGATACTATTCGAGGATGTAGTTGTTGGGGTATTGTTACTACTACGATCGAATATATTACTCGATGATGCATTATTTCCTGTCATTGGACCACCAAGCATACGTTCTCGTTCTTGATTCCGTTTAATTCTACGTAATTGCTCCTGAATTCTTCTTTTTTCCCTCTTCATTTCCTCTTTTTGTGCTTCATCCAATGTTGCAAATTGTTTAATAAATGTTTCATCTTTAGAATTTCTAATTTTTATATAAGTATCTATTACCGCTGATTTTCTTACTAATTCTACCCTTGTATATTCTTTGCCTTCTGGATTTCTAAATGTTCGATAAATCTTAAGAACTCTACCCTGTTGTGAATTAAAGTTATTTACAGGACTATCCTCTTCATCATCTTTCTTTTTTTCTTTGGTTTTTTTATCTTGTTCTTGAACTTCTCCCATCAACATTTTTCGTAATTCATGTCGTTGTTGTTCCTCTCGTTCAAGAGATAATTGCGTACTAGTTTTTTTATTGGAAAGCATATTTTCTATATTTTTACCCATCTCTTCTATGTCAGAACTATCTTCCTCAGAACTTTCGCCTTCATCTGTACTTAAAACTTCATTAGAAGATAAAACACGATTTTGTAAATCGAAAATTCTTTGACATTCTTCTTTGTATCTTTCTTGATGCTCAGCAATAGAAAACCGATTTCCTCGAGAAAATTTAGTCATGCCCTCTTCACCAGCTTTAGCCTTTTCTGTAGATAATGTTCTAACAACATCAATTACTTCCCATCGCGATAATTTTTTAATTTCTTCTTCAGGAACGCCGAATTTTCGAAGTAATGCTTTTGCATTGTTTAATGATAATCTTCTTAAATCAGCATCAGTTCCAGTTACAGTTCTCTTTGGTTGAGCTTCTTGTTCTTCCTAATTTATTACAAAAAAAATATTTTAAAATGTACAAAAGAAATTATAATAATAAAACATATACTTACTTTGCTAATTGTAGGTTTATTTGGTACTCGGACATAGGAAAATCCTTCACCACAACCTGTAGGATCAGCTGGTCCTGCCAGTTGCAACAAACATTTACCTTTCATAGCTTGAATATATGCTCGTGTTGTATTCCAAGGTGCAACTTTCACTTCATCATCCATTTTTAATTGCATTTCTTCATCATCGTCATCTTGAGGAGTAAATAGGAACTTTTCACCATATCCAGCATCTTTTAATCTTTGTTCAGCAGCAATCATACTAAAATAAGCGCAACACTGTTCTGGAGAGACCATTGCTCGAATTTCTTCTTCTGTTGGTAATCTAAAGTCAGGTTTTATAACCCACCAATTTGAATCCATGCCTAATAATAGAAAAAATTTTGATATTTATTTAGATATAAAATATGAGGATGATTTAAAAAAATCATTTAATATAATATATATAATATATATAAAATTATAAATACCTGTTCTTTTAAAATCAGCACATAATTTCAAACGTTTTCTAATGCTACTTTCACTATGTGAAGGAAATGCTCTTTTAATATCATCCATTTTAATACGTCGAGGAGTATCTCGAGATTTCCAAAATAATCTATATATAAATACTTGTAAAAAATCTCTCACAAAATTATTAGCTCTCTTTGAGTTAGGACCTGGAACTTCATATAGTGGACATTCTTGACCAGCAACAAATAAAGCATCCACTTCTCTAATATAATATTGTTGTCTACATATTATATACAAAAATTCATTAATAATTCATAATTGCATTTTTCATAATGCAATAAAAAAAATATCATTACAATACCTTGTTCTGATAACTAAAAAATCTGTCTCTGGAATTTTGTGTTCATAGATTGGGGCTCTATACATATTATTTTCAACTGCTTGTATGCTTTGACCAGGTGTAAGAATTCCAAGAAATGGACTTGTATGAGCATAAGCAGTTTCACCATATTTGTATTTTTGTGGTCCTTGATCTTTTCCCGCTTTTCTTTTGTAGTAATTTTTCACTTTAGAACACATTCCTACTTGATTCATTAATGGAGGATGCTCTTCAGAAAATTCAATTAGTACTAATTCACCATCTTTGCCAGTTAAATCTTCAGGAGTTCTCATGAAGAAGACGTCACCTCCGCCAGATGCAATTCTTTCTTGTTCTCTTTGCTAAGATGCAAACGTCATTTAATTTTTGTTTTGAGAAACTATTATAATAAAATATAATATAAATTACACATACTTTGGCTTTTTTTTTTATGTGCTTTATTAATGGCAATACAGAATGCGGACCAGGATGAGCAAGTGGACCATGACTAAACTTTCTTAAGGGTGGTCTATGGAAATTTCGAAGGCGCATTGGACCCATATGAGTTTGAACAAATGGAACACGTAATTCTACTACTGGTGTACTGTGTTGTATTAAATTCCCACCTCCAACTTTTAATCGTAATGTTGTTTCTGATGATCGTGGCATATAATATCTAAATAATATTAATAATAATCAAATGTTTTTTATGGAAATTAAAATTATTTGTTATTATTAAATTATTAACTTACGTATCATTTGAAATATTAAATGGATCTCTATCAGGTGATTTTGGTGGTGGTGGTGGAGTATCTTCTTCTAATACATTAATTACTCCAGCTTTTCCCAATAATAATTTACTTTTCTTAACATGAGGATGAGGTATTTTTACTTTCGGTTGAGGTCCATTATCTTTATGAACCAATGCTGGATCTATATCATCAGGAATACCAAGAACAATATTCTCATCATTGGGATCTAAAGTAAGAATTTTAGGTTTTGGAATTTTTTTCATATTTTCAGGATCCCAAATCACTTCTTCCTCCCAAAGACCATATACCAATTCTTCGTTTTCTACAGGAAAAATTGAATACCAAGTATCGTCGTAATTTTCTTCTCGATTTTGTTGTTGATTCGCTTTATTCATGTTCCTAGTAAGATCAATAATGAAAATAAAAATATATTATATATATTACATATATGTTTATATGTACATTAACATATTAAATTTTTAGTATTAATTAATAGAATGCATTTTTTCTTACATTTTAGTTTTTTGAGATTGCATATGTAATGGAGTTGTAATTTGTGAAGTAGCTAATCGAACATTTGATGTAACTGATACAGGTGCACCTTTGCCTGGTTGACTGAATGCCTGAGCAGTTCTATTTCCGCTGGATGGTACCCATCCAGCCGCATTATTTTTACTATTTAATTTCTGTAATACCTTTCAAAGTATTTGTATTCTTACTTGTTATCATATACAAATTTTTAATTAGAAATATCTTACATCAAAATATCACATACCTTGTGTTTTATATCATCACCATTCCATATAACATCATCTTCCCAATGCAATTGTGATACCATTAAAAATGCATCATCAGAAAATTCTTCATTAGTATCTCTAATATTTTTATCTTTATTACTTAGTTCATCTGTCTATTAAAAATAATTTTTTATAATAGTATTTTTTATATAAATTAATTTTATAAAATCAAATATAATTGTAATTTGATAATTCTTATATTTGGTATATAATAATTTAATATATGCAAATACCTTATCAATAAGTTTAAATCCATAATTAAAACCATCTCCAGTTTCTGGAACTTGAAGCATATCATACCAAAGCTGTGCAGGACCAAATCGCCAATCTGCTACTTTTGGTCCCATATCACCATTTTCGCCAGTTTCACCTGTTTTACCAATTTGTTCTTTATCTTCTATTGGCATTAATAATTTATTTTCATCATCAGAACAACACATATCTGGAGTTTGATCTGTGCCATATTGCATTACCCAACCCTATAATATAAAGATATATAATATAAAAATATAAAAATATAAATATATTATCCTTAAATTGAAAATTTAAAATTTCTTTTTTATACAGACTTTAAATTTTGATTTTTTTTCTTCCTGATCAGAACCAGAATCAGAATCTCTAACATCATGATGACGTTTCTTTTTACGTCTCTTTTTGACACCTCTCCATATTTGTGGAAGACTGCTAGGTTTTCCTGGACCAAATAATCTTGAAAATCTTAGAACTTTATTAGCTCGAAAGTCAGGAAATAATTCAGTAACATCAACATTGGCATATTTTGATGGTAGCATAGAAGCAAGGGGAGTTTCTAATTTACGCTGACGTGCGGCTTCTGCTTCTTCTGCTGTAAGTGTTTCTTTTTCTTCAGGTATTGGAGGAGGTGGCATTAATTGTGTATCAGATTTAATAATGATTTCTTCATCATCTGCATCATAATCAGCATTTTCTTTTTCAGGTTTACCTTCAAATATGTCCTGTTTGCCTATTAATTAAAAAAAAAAAAGAAAAAAAAGAAAAAAAAGTATTTAAAAAATGAATCAATAAATTTTAATATTATATATAAACTTTTTTTTATAAAAAATAATTTTTAATAAA
The DNA here is from genome assembly GCF_048593485.1 of Apis florea. Classification (NCBI taxonomy): domain Eukaryota; kingdom Metazoa; phylum Arthropoda; class Insecta; order Hymenoptera; family Apidae; genus Apis; species Apis florea. The sequence continues at coordinate 1,560,066 of NW_028256714.1, read as the reverse complement.
TTACATTTATAATACTTACTACTTTCTTCTTTTTCATCCTCTGCTAACTCATTTATATCAGAAAAATCAAGTGCACTAGGTGATTTTTCCACATAATTTATATCTTTTTCATCAGTTGTATCATTTTCTTCTTCAATTTTATCATTTGATTCATTACCCTTTTCTTCAGTAACATCTTCATTTAACATCATTTCGCGAATAAATGAACTTAATCCGAGTCTATTTAATGAAGTTATATGTTGCTTTGCTTCTGGATCAAGAATATCATCTTCCAATTGACCATTGTCATCAATGTTTCCAAATAAAAAACCAGTCATATTGATTCCAGATATTATATCTTTATCATTTTCCTCTTCAGAATCGGCCATTTTTGATAATTAAAACTCAATAAATTAATATGATTTTAAACTTTTACTAAAAAATTATTGATTTTTTAAATGTACAGTAGATGTATGATGTTCACATATAACAATATTGTACAGTTTTTAATTATCATATATCATATATTTATTTATTTACAATTATGTATATATATTTATATACATTTATTATTATTATTACTATTTACAAGTAACTATTAATTACAAGATTAGTAAAATTTAACGTTTTGTTTACGTACACCTTTCCATCAACTAATCGCCATATTCTTTAACAAGTTATTATATAGAAGATTGCAATTATATTAATTTTTGAAGATATTTTAGAAATAAAATCCCTAGAAATTATCACATAATTCATGTATTAGATATTACACTTACTACAGACAAAATGGACAAATTAAACGTGGAATAATTTATTTTATATTTTATATTATATTTTATATCACAAGAATTTTTAAATTTACATACTTATGATGTATAAAAATTGAATCGAATAGATAAGCCTATTAAAATTTTTAATCAATAAATTAAATAAAAAAGATAATAAAATTAATTAAATATCAGAATCATTGTCTCAACACAAAACATAATAATTTGCATAACACGTATAGACAAAAAAAGTAGTAGATAAAAGAGAAGATAAAAACTCAAAATTCAATACATCAATATAGACAAGGATAGAAATAGAATAAGAATTTATCATCAACATCATCTTTTAACAAAAATATTTTTCCAAAGACAAAATAAAGTAGAATGAACATTGAGAATTAATGTCATTTTGAATATCAAAAACATCTTTCTAAAAATATTCAAGAGATGGTGTTAATAAACAATTCCTATTTTATATTTGTCTTTTTTTTTTTAGTATTTGCTTGTTTTTTCTATATTTATATTTCAATTAGATATTTTAGAGATAGTACTGATTCCTAAATAAGATAAAAAAAGTCAATTGAACACATTTTCATTATTTTCTAAAATTACAATGTGTCTTAATTTTTAATATACATAAATATAAATATTATATTCTGAGATTTACAATCTTTAGAATGACAATTTCACAAAACATATATGATTTATGACATAAAGTATTGATAGAAATGAGATTTAAACAAATGAAAACAACAACAAATCTGACAACAAACAGAATAGAAAGAAATTTTAAAGTATTTTATTGAAAAATAATATTATTAAAGATTTCATCGAAGTTATTCTTTTATAATTTATATTGAAATTTAATTTCAATTTTAATCGCTACTAATATTACAACTTATCCATCAATTATCAAACTGATACTTGAACATACAACATTAAAATGATAAAGTTTTAATGTCTACAAAACATAAATTCAATGCAATTAAAAATATATTAAATATTAAGTCTAATTGGATGTTCAATGCATTGTATATACCTATTTTTGATATATATTAATTTTAAAATATAGTATATATGATTAATAGTAATATACTATATTATAGTCATATAATTATATTTAACATTTTTAAATTGTAATTAAATTTTAATATAATTTAGTGTTTATAATCAATTCGGTAATTTTTTTTTATGAATTGTTATTATTTATTTTCATTTATATTTTATACAAATTTTCATTCATCTATTCATTTAACCTTTTTGTTTATATAAGAAATGTTCTTCATTTTTTCTTCACTTCTATTAACTTATACATTTGATAATGTATTTTTAAAATTATATTTTTTTTTAAAAATGATTTCATTTTATATTAACATTTCTATGAATCAAAAAATAAATAAAATAATTTAAATATAAATGTTCTAACCTCAAACTTACTCAAAACATCATTTGATGAATATTTATATATTATTTATATATTATTATTTCTACTTATTATAAGTATATAGTATTTACATATTAAAAAAATATTTAATATTAAATAATTTAAAGAAATCCATGTTTAAATTAATTTTTTTTAAAAAATATTACTTAAATTATGGTTTTCCATTTGTCATAACCATAATGTTATAACTCTCGACTCATAAGAGCGATGTTGCCAAGTTTTAGAATTTATCTAAAATAGATTATAGATAAAATTTCGACAATTCAATTTGTTAAATAAAAAAATAAATACTTTTCATGTTACTAAAAAACGAACTACAAAAAACATAATATTAATAAAACTATAAAAACATCAACATAAATTGTTAATATTTTAAAATCTATAATATATACAAAATTTCAAATATATTTTTTATATAAAACTTATTTTTATAAAAAAAATTTTTTTTAAAAATAAGAAAACTTGTTCTTATAGAAAAGATAAGATACAATTTATTTTTTTGTTCATGTACAAAGTAATATTATTTTCATGGAAAGTAAAAATGTAATATTAATAAGATTTAATCATGGAACACAAACAAAACTTTTATGAACTTCTTAAAAATAGTTACATTATTAAATATTAACATAATTTTTTCTAACAATGCTCTTTGCCATTGTTCTACTTGTACATTATTATAATAAATGAATATACCTAAAAAGATGATATTTATTAAGAAAATTTGAGATTTTACATTATTAATTTTTTTTTTTTATGAAAATCATTTACAAAGAATCTTATATTATGTAAGTAACATGTGTTTGTTGATGTAGATGTTTTTCTACACAGTGCAAAATGCTGAAGAGACAACTAATGTGCCTTCATTTACAATGTTTATCACTAGAAATAACATAGCAGTATATCTGTTGTACAATATTTTTAGCCAAATTATTGAAAATTGAAATAATACATTAGAAGAGAAATAGAATTCATCTAGTTTTTACAAAAACCAGAATAATTAAAAACATCAAATAATAATAAAATATGAATACTTATTAAAAATCTTAAGTTATTACTTTATGATATTAAAGAATATAAAATGTATTTAAAAAGATTTTTTTTAAATAAACTAACATATAGATTGAACTGATCTAAATGTTAAGTTTGATATATATAAAAAGTATAAACAACTTTCCCATATTATATTATGAAATGAAATATTCTATATCAGAAAAAATAGAAAATTATTAATGCCTTCTTTTTAAAGTAAGCACTGGAACAAAAATTTTTTTATCAAGTCCATTTTTAAACTATTAAAGGACAATCTTAAATCTCAACACAATCCTCCTCCTGTTTGTTGTTGATAAACTTCTATTGTATCTCCTTCTTCCATTTCAAGAGTGGTTGGTGTATCCAATTCATTTATAGGCTGTCCATCAAATCTAAACCTTACTGCTGCTATTGCCAAGCCCTATATATATATATATATATATATATATATATATATATATATATACACATATATATAGGATATAATTATAAACATAATAATAATTCCAAAATATATAAATTATACATAGGTAAAAGATAAAATGTATAACATTTTATTATTAAAAAATTTAATTCAAAATTATCTAATAAAATAAAATATTATTATAAATTAATCATATGTACTTACCACACGATCACAGTAAGCATTCATTAATTTCCTTAGTGGTGTGTGCTTTTTAATTTTAAACTGAACCACTGCACTATCTTGTCCTAGCACTTTCAAATTTATGTGCTCTGATTCTGTCTTAGTTTCCTATAACAAAGAATGCTCTTGAATCGTCACTTACCATTACATCAGTTTTGAGGTTATAAAGTATTACCTTCTTTTCGTCAGACATATTTATAGTTTAATACAAATATTATATTGTCACTGATTATTAAGAATATTTTCACGAATTAATTATTAAACCAAATGTCAGGCTATCTAAAATTCTTATAAATAAATGTACAAGTAAATCACTCGCAATAATCCCGCTCCTACCTTTACACTTGTAATCACAACGTTTCCATCTTACACAAATAACGTAGTATTATAGAAAGTTATTGGTATACACGCGTTTTGAAAACCTAACATTCGTGATTAATAAACTAGGGAATTTTGTTATTTGATTGTGGTAGTTTAATTACAATTTAATTTCATCCATATTAGAAAAAAAAACTCAAAAATATAGAATTCTAAAGAAATCCAACAAATCGAAAGAAAAATTATCTTTAGTCTTTATGTAATATTATACAAATAAATTTTAAATGTATTTGTCTTTGATAAATTAATTATAATAGAATTTACCAATTTTATATATTTTTTATTAAAATAAAATATTTGAAAATACAATTTTATTTAAGTATAATTAATAATTATTTATAGTTATATATCTATTATTCTATTACTAAAATAATTTTATTTAATAAATTTTGTTTTAATAAAAAAAAATTAAAATTTTGAAAGTTAATTTTAATTCATTTATATACATATATAACAAACTTTTCATTAATCTTATGTATTTTATATGTTTCTATATTTAATTTTAAATATTTAAAATATATAAAATATACAATTTTATATATATATATATATATATATATATATATATATATATATATATCATGCATATAATAAAATTTAATTATTATATCATTTTATATTATAAATAACTAATAGTAATTAAAATAAATTTGATTAAATTTATATAATTTTGTAAATATGAAAAAATAATAAATATTAAAAAAATAAAAAAATAGGATTTAACAATTAATGTATTGAATTATGTATGTTTAAAAACTTTAAAATGTTCCACGTAATTAAAATTTGTTGGTCCTGAAAAGGACCGTTTTTTTTAAACAACAAAATGTTGCTTATTTTGAGCTGGTATACTTGGTGACTGCTTTGGTACCTTCACTGACTGCATGTTTTGCTAATTCACCAGGTAATAAAAGTCTCACAGCAGTTTGAATTTCGCGAGAAGTAATAGTAGATCGTTTATTGTAATGTGCTAATCTTGATGCTTCTGCTGCAATTCGTTCGAAAACATCATTCACAAAACTGTTCATGATACTCATTGCTTTGCTGGATATACCAGTATCAGGATGCACTTGTTTAAGCACTTTGTAAATGTAAATAGCGTAGCTTTCCTTCCTTCTTCTCTTTTTTTTCTTGTCAGCTTTACTAATATTTTTTTGTGCCTTACCAGCTTTCTTCACAGCTTTTCCACTAACTTTCGGCGGCATGATAAAGTTGAATGTCGTCAAGTTTTCAAAGTTCAGTATATTCGTACCATGTATTGAGCAAACGATACAATGATTGCCATGGATAGCGTGTTCCTTTCATATACCAGAGTATAAGCAACGTTCAACCAATAAGAAATCAAAATGGAATCGTTAACATTTTTATACGATATGATTGGTGCTTGCGTTGATGCTACCGTTATATTCTCATAATACGATTGATTTTTATGCATAACGTATCTAATATATTTCTAAGTTTATTTTTTTATAAATAAAAATTTTTAAGTTATTATATGTTACTTTCTTTTTAATAATAAAAAACATAAAACGAAATTAAAATTACACAGATGACAAAATCTTAAAAATCTTAAAAAATTGCATAAAAGAAATGTTTAGCTTTAATTTATTAATAAATTAATAAATTAATTATAATAAATTAATTACATATATCAATAAATTAAAAATATATTACGTATTTAAATATTTTTATAACTAACTATTAATGAAAAAAAATTATTTTTAGAAGTTTTCTATAATATACATTAAACAATGATTTAATATTAAATTTAGAAAAATTTAATATACTATTTATTTTCAATAATTTTTAATATTGCAATAATATATAATTTATTAATTGATTATTGTGAAATAAAATTTATATTATTCATATAGATACAAATATTTATAATATATATTTAAATATAAAAAATATAATAAATTAAATATTTTAAAATATAACTATATTTACAAAACACATATAAAAATATAAAAAATAAAGATCGTAAAGAAATAATGATTTTTAATTACTTAATCAATATTTAAATATTTTATATTTAAATATTTTAAGGAATTTATATATTATTTTAAAAAATAGTTATTAATGAAGAATTAGATTTAGATAGAATTAGAAAATTTTAAATATATTATTAATATAAAAGATCATTAACTTATAAAAATAATATAAAATAACAGATCATAAAACTATTGTAGATACAAACCAATGAGAATGCTGATCATCAGTCATTGGTCAAAACAAGCTATCACAGATTCTTATATAAAAACGCTAAACATATTCGTTCTACAGCTTTCATCCAAGGGAGTTCTTGTAATGTTGCTGTTCTTGTTGCTAATTTTATTTTGTATGGATTGTTCGGAAAGTAATTTCGTTTTTTCAGCAACAAATGTCACAGTAACAAATTGAATGTTTATTTAGTTAACCTCATTGTAAACCGTGTTGTTATTATATTTTGAGAGTTAGCATTTCATGGTTTATTTATAAGAAAAATTCGTTTCATTCTGTGTAGTTGTGTTTTTCGTGTGTGATAACAAAGATGCAAGATCAAAAGGAGCATTTTCGGCATATTTTACTTTTTTATTACCGAAAAGGTAAGAATGCTGTTCAGGCAAGAAAAAAGTTATGTGAAATCTATGGAGAAAGTGTATTAACAGTACGCCAGTGTCAAAATTGGTTTTCAAAATTTCGTTCCGACAATTTTGACATTAAAGATGCGCCACGTTCTGGAAGACCAGTTGAAGCTGATGAAGACAAAATAAAGGCACTAATTGAAGCAAACCGACGAATAACAACTCGAGAAATTGCTACGAGATTGAATTTGTCAAATTCGACTGTTTATGATCACATGAAACGACTTGGTTTCGTTTCGAAGCTTGATATTTGGGTTCCACACGTTCTTAAAGAAAGAGATTTACTCCGTCGCATTGATATCTGTGATTTGCTACTCAAACGTGAAGAAAATGATCCATTTTTAAAGCGAATCGTAACTGGAGATGAAAAGTGGATCGTTTACGACAATATTAAACGAGAGTTAAATGATCCGGCGCAAAACACTTCGAAAAACAACATTTACCAAAAAAAAGTGATGCTCTCTGTTTGGTGGGATTTCAAGGGAGTTGTTTTTTTTGAACTTCTACCTAACAATTGTACGATTAATTCAGAAGTGTACTGTAATCAATTAGACAAAATAAACGATTCCATCAAACAAAAAAGACCTGAATTAATTAACAGGAAAGGTGTAGTGTTTCATCATGATAATGCTAGACCTCATATGAGTTTAATGACTCGCCAGAAGTTGTTACAGCTTGGATGGGAAGTGCTACCACATCCACCATATTCGCCAGATCTGGCACCATCAGATTACCACCTGTTTCGATCTTTACAAAATTCTTTAGATGACAAAACATTTACTTCAAATGAGGATGTCAAAAACCACTTGGATCAGTTTTTTGCAAACAAAGATAAAAAGTTTTATGAGCGTGGAATTATGCTATTACCTAAAAGATGGCAATATGTATTAGATCACAATGGTCAATATATAATTAAATAAAATACATATATGTTATTAAAAAAGTATATATAATCTAAAATGTCTAGTCGTGGTAAAGGAGGAAAAATAAAAGAAAAAGAAAAATCATTTTGTTTGACTAAAACAGAACTTAAATTTCCAGTCAGTTGTATTCATAGACTTCTAAGAAGAGATAATTGTGCTGAATGTATTGGTTTTGGCGCTCTTGTCTATCTGGCTGCTGAAAATTTCTGAAATTAATAGAAAATATAATTCGAAATAATAAAAAATTTAGAATTATACCATTATGTGCAACTTGTTATTCATAATGATAAAGAATTGAATAAATTATTATCTGGAGTTACTATAAGTGAAGGAGGTGTTTTGCAGAACATTCAAGCAGTGCTTTTGCCAAGAAAAATCAAAAAAGAAACATAAAGTAAACTTATTAAATGGCCCTTTTCAGGGCCACAAATTATTTTAAAACTAAAGGAACTTTTCGGTTTTTACTTTCAATTTACCTTATTTTTCCATTTATATTAGATAGATTATTTAATAATTTTAAATATTTTTGATTGAATTTTAATCTTCTATGATCTTTTTTTTCATACAAATCTATAAAATTGAAAAATTTCAGTTATATTTTTAATCATTTATCTTTGAATATTATATTTATAATTTATAAACATTTATATTTGCATTTTAACAAATAGATCGTTAATATGAAGTTTCAGAAATTAATTTATAAAATATTTTAAAATTATAACAAATAAAAATAAAAATGAATACATTATTATTAATTATATTTTTGTAAATTGAATTGAATACATATTTAGAATGTTTTAGGTTAAAATTATAGTTATTGTAACAGATGTTTCAGATTCCTTGTAAAATAAAATAAATAACTGCACTTCATCTGGTAAACAAAAATCAGAAATCTTAAAGTTCTAACAAAGTAATCTCTAATATCACGTGAAAAATCGTTATAATAATTCAAAAAATTTTATATAATGATAAGATATTAATATACATATATTTAATATAAATACAATTAAATTTTAAAATTTTTATTTTTTTTAATTTTTATATTTTTTTGAATCACATGTTTAAATATTTATAATATATTTATATATAATTAGAAAATATCTTTAAAAAATCAATTCTAATATCGAAATGTAAAAGACATAAAAGATAAAATAAAAAATATTAATTAGAGCTTTTTTCAAATTATAGCAATTTAATATTAGAATGTATATTAAATTTAATGTGTATACATAAGCAAACTATAGCAAACAGCAATATTATTTCATAATTACTTAATCATACTGTTCAGTAAAAATTTTAAAAACGACATATCATTTTAAAAGTATTATTGATTATTTCGAAACTTTCATTTAATATTTTTATACAAAAATATATTTTTCATGATATTTTTTAATTGTATCTAAATCATATCAGATTAAACATATTAATGTAATAATTTTAATATAGAATAATATAGAGGCTATCATATAATTTGTTATCCAAAAAAGCTTATTTAAAACAAATTATTGTATATTCTATGAAATTATATTGGATATTAATTGGATATTAATTGGATATTAATTATATTGGAAATTAAATTATATTGGATATTATATATATAATTGTATAATATTTTTTAAAAATATAGATAAATCGTTATACATATTATATTCAATTTTTTTAATTATTGAAAATCACAGAAACAAATCAAAACAAATCAAAATCTCATAAAATTTCAAATTTGAAAAAAATAAATGTATTTACTTCTTTTCATAAAATAAAAACAAATCCTTTTATTTGAAAATAAAATTTTTTTGAATTGCTTTTATTTAGTATTTTTCACAATTAAATTTTGCTTAAAGATGATAATATTATAGTTTTGAATTAAATTTTTAAAATATCTCTATAAACAAGAAGTTAAATCAAAGAAACTTCGTCATATATAAATTATATTTGAATATATATTATTAATACACATATCTTATAACGTTGAAAGTTAAAAAAATTATTATCTATTACATTATTTATTTTTAATAGAAAAAAATCGAATAGTATTTATAATTTTTTATGCTATTCATGTAAAATTTCAATGTATGCAAATAAAAAGTATTTATATTTCAGAAAAAAAGAATAATTAAACTTTTAATTATAATGCTTTTGAACTCTTAAAAAATTTTTTTTATATTACTTTCTAATATATTATTTTATCAACTAGTGTAAGATCTAATTAATTTTCAAGAAATATAGAAAATTTCAAATATGCATGTGTATGCATGTGTTATATATATATTTCTTTTCTATATTAAATGCGAATGAAATAAATATGAATAATTAATATAAAAATAATGATCTTTCAAATACTAGTTAAAATAAATATATTCTGTAAAATCGTGCTTTTCATGTAAAATCGAAACCGGTTTAATAAAATGGTTATTCCGTACGTAGCAGATGTTCATCTTGACTGTACAACAATTGCTTTTTACCGGTTAGTTATATGGGATTTAATTGCAAGCAACTGGTATGACAAGAAACTGCTGTAATTGGTTGATAACGAAGTGGTGGGAAAATACATGAACGAAGCTCACTATATAAACACGAGTTCTATGTTGTAAAATATACATTTGAGAATCGAAAAACGAAATCTTTCGTACGGAAGTAAAGTTTCATCATGACTGGTCGTGGAAAGGGAGGAAAAGGATTGGGAAAAGGAGGAGCAAAGAGACATAGAAAAGTACTTCGTGATAATATTCAAGGTATCACGAAACCTGCCATTCGACGTTTAGCTAGACGAGGTGGTGTAAAACGAATTTCTGGTTTGATTTATGAAGAAACTCGAGGAGTACTTAAGGTATTTCTTGAAAACGTTATCCGTGATGCTGTTACATATACTGAACATGCAAAAAGGAAAACTGTAACTGCCATGGATGTAGTTTATGCTCTGAAGCGTCAGGGAAGAACACTTTATGGATTTGGTGGTTAAATATTTCCAATACAGTTCCAAACAAAACGGCTCTTTTAAGAGCCACAAAATATAAACGAAGGAGCATCTCTTAAAATTTATTATTTAATATTATTAAATTTAAATTTTCATATATTTCAATATATACATACATTTCAAAATAATTCAATAATCAATAAAGTATTAAATATTGTATTAATTTTAAAGATATATAATAAAATTTGATTTTATAATTTATCAATTTATCTTTTTTTATATATAATATGTGTACATATAATATGATTTAGTATAATTTTGAAGTAAAAATATGTGTAATTTTTAATTTGTAAATTTTTAAATATATATTAATAAAACAGTAATTTTGTATCAAAGTTATATGTAGTATTTATATATTATGCATTTAAATTTAAAATGCTTTTTATATATTTATAATATTTATAATATAATTTATTAAAATTAAATATAATTAAAGATATTAATCTAAAATAAATATTTAACAAATTAAAAGTTTAATATTAAAATATATTCGAAATAGTACATACATAAAATTAAAGTAATTTTTATTGAATATATCTATCTGAATGTTGTTTCGTAATGATGTGTTTATAATTCTTGTAGTATAGTACAGAAATGTACTATAAAAAAATATTACATAAATTCACGCAATATAGGTATATACGTAATAAGTATTTTAATTATTTCTAATAATACAAATATTTTATTGCATACATTCACGATTATTTTTAACTTTGTTTCAGTAGTCCAATTTTTTTTCTATCTAACCTAAACATTATAAAATTCACATGTAGAAAAATGTCATTAAATATAAAATCTTTAGAAAAATCTAAATCTATATTAAAAAATATGTATTTTGCTGGTGTTAATGCAGTTTTACCAAAAACTCTTATAATAAATAAAGTTAAATTTAAAAATGGAATATTATATGTTGGAGATCAAAGTTTTGAACTTAAAAAAAATGTTTATTTAATTGGATTTGGCAAAGCAGTCATGGGTATGGCAATAGTTCTTGAACATATGCTTGGCAATTATTTGAAGGATGGTATTGTTAGTATTCCTTCTGCATCAACAGAAGCAATGTGGGAATCTGAAGATAAATCATATTTTCCTTTATTAGAAAGTGGTGTAGTAAAATATTGTGAAGGTTCTATAAATAATCAACCAGATGAAAGATCTTTAGAAACAACACATCAAATTATAGACTTAGTAGAATCACTTACAGAAAATGATACTTTAATTGTATTAATATCTGGTGGTGGTTCTGCATTACTTTATATGCCAAGACCAGTAATTGATTTTGAAGATAAATTATATGTAAGTAAAATGGTTCAAAATGCTGGAGGTGATATCAAAGAAGTTAATATAGTGAGAAGCAAATTATCTATGGTAAAAGGTGGTGGTTTGGCTCGAATGGCTTATCCAGCTTCAATTATCAGCTTGATATTGTCTGATATTGTAGGCGATCCTATAGAATCGATTGCTAGTGGTCCTACAGTATATAGTCCTAAAAGACCAAAAGAAGTAATAGCTGTATTGAAGAAATATAAAATATTTGAACATTTAGAAGGTGATGTAAAAAAAATTTTAATGTCTACAGAAAAATTTAAAGATAAACAATTATTAACTAGAAAAAAACAGTTCAAACATGTAACTAATATTATCTTAGGAAATAATACAGTGGCAATTGAAGCATCTTCTTTAGAAGCATATAATTATAAATTAACTCCTATAATATTAAGATCTGATGTTGTAGGTGATGTACATGATGTTAGTTTAGCATATGCTCATATAACAAGTTTAATATGTCTTGCATTAGATAAAACATTAGAAAAAGAAGAGTTTTTTGCAAAAGTAAAAGATATTCCTATACTTTCTTTATCTGTTACTAAAGTAGATGAAATTTATAATTTAATTGATAATGTGAGTGAAGAAGGATTAGTATTAATTGGAGGAGGAGAGCCAACTGTAGTTGTTAAAGGAAAAGGAAAAGGTGGTAGAAATCAAGAATTAGCATTATATTTTTCCCTAGATTGGTTGGCAAAAATTAAAGCTTATCCTCGATTTTCGGAATATGAAGTAATAATGTTAAGTGCAGGAACAGATGGTCAAGATGGTCCAACAGATGCAGCAGGTGCATTTGGCTATCCTGCTATTGGACCATTAATCTATGATATATATGCAAAAGTAAAATCTATAGCTTCAAAAATGATGGTTAAAGTAGAGGAAAACAAAGAGGCTATAAGAAAAAAGAAAGAAGAAAAAGAACAATTTGATATAAAGAAATATAAAGAAATATGCAAAACACAAGAATTAAGTGGTTATTTAAGAGCTAAAAAAACAGAGACAACAGAAGAAAAAGTTGATTCTGACAAAAATGAAAATATGGATTATGAGAATATTGTACTTCCATTAATATTTCAAACAATGGAAGTAGAACGTATGTTACCTGAAAATACATTAGAAGATAATAATTCATATAATTTATATTCTCGGTTTAGGAAAGGTTCAGATTTATTTAAAACTGGCTTTACTGGTACTAATGTTATGGATTTACATTTTATTTATGTAAAAAAACGCAATTGTGAATGTAAATTAGATATTGAAGAAGAAATATTTGATAATACTTTAGATGCACATGACTTACATATTGATCCTTCAACTATTGAAGCATATAAAAATTTATATAGAAGAGAATCTTTTGAATGGAAAAAACTTTTAGAAAAACCAGAAATTATGATCAAAAAGGATGAACAACTTAATATAAAAATTATTGATGATAATTTAAGAGATCCATGTTGTCGTAGAGATAGAAAATTTCCGCTTAAAAATCTTTTAAAGGATAAAGATTTTCCATCATAATAAATTTCATAAAATAAAATTTTTTATATCATATCAAAAATTTAAAAAATGTATATTTTTATTAAATATTTATATGCATTAAAATTTAAACATAAATAAATAATATTTATATATACAACTTATTATTGAAAATTTTTAAAATACTGTCAATGAAAAAGATATAGTAAAATCATACAATCAGTTAGATATTAAAATGTACATGTTTTAAGAATTAAATTATATCATCAAATTATATCAATTTATATCATAAAGGATAAAGATTTCACATTTTTTACAATATATATTCAGAATTGTTTCATTTTTTGTTATATAACAAAGTATGAAAATTAAATTTTATGAATAAATAATATGCTATTTTTTGTATAGTATACATATTTTAATATATGTATAGTATACATATATTAAAATTTTATATATTAAATGACTTCAAACTTCAAATATGACTCTAAGTATAGTTATATTCAAATCAACTAATGCTTTAATTTTGTACTTCTATTTTTTTTTTAGTAATAATATAAACATCAATCTTATTTATCATATTGATTTTAATGTAATTCATACAATGATTTCATTTATTTAACGACTTTTTTTTTAAAATAGAATTAACAATATATAACATATGTATATATATAAATATATTTATATACAATTCATTTTTATTTATTAGCAATTAATAAAATTGAAACTTTAATTATTAAAATTTCTTGATATTTACTTTAATTAAATAATAAAATTTAAATAATTTATATAAACAAATAAAAATATAGAAATATTATAGCATCAAATTTCTATAATACATACGCATACATATATTCACATATATCCACACATACAATACATAGTCTAACATACATAATAACAATTGATTTGTACTACACAATTATCTTGTATTATTGTGATATATATGAAAGCTTTAATACAAAAATTGTTAATTTTTTTATATTATGCGCTAAAGATCCCAACTAAATAAATGGTGTTTAACTAACATATCACGAACACCATCTTTTAGAGGTTGAGATTGTTCTTTCTTGGGTGGTAATTCCCAATCAGGATTTAAATTAAATGCAAATTGACTTAATATTCTTAATTCACATTTAATTTGTACCCAGCCAGGACTATTTATAAAACTCCATGGCTGATACCTGTAAAATTAATAACACATAAATTATGTACATAAATAATGTGTAAGTTAATGATATGATATTATAAATTACATGATATTAAATCATTATTATTATTTTTTATAATATTTATTACCATTTTTGCACAATTTCTACGCAAGAGCATAAAACTTCAAGCCATAAATGTAACACTTGTTCGTTTAAACCTAAACAAATGAGGGATCGTAATTTCACATCCATTTGTGCATGTGCATTATCATGTGTTAAATTTACTGATTGAACGCATCGATATAGTAACTGAAATAAAATTATATAATTATTATATAATTACATAAAATTACATAATTATATAATTATGTAAAAATTTAAATTGAATAATTTAAAATAAAAATATAAATATATATTACCTCTTCAGGTGTAAGCACTTTTCCGTCTTCATCTAATCTATATGTTTTACATAATACTAATCTGCTATAAACTGAATTAAAATCTTTTTCTACTTCTCTAGTTGAAGCTTCTTCAATAAAAAGCCATGGATGACATGGACCACCTAAAAATGATGGTCTACGCATTCCATGTTCTAATACTGCTTTTATAGCTGGACACAAGGTTCCTCTTACTAAATCAGTAACAGCTTCGCTAACTGCATCATCTCCAGCACATGTATACTGTTTACTTCTTTCATCTAATAGTTCTACAAATTTTGCAGGAAACCATCCTCTTAATCCATTAAGTTCTCCTACCCAGCAATGTTCATCTTTTTGACTTATAATTGTAATTATATCATTTTTTCGGAATCCTAATTCATCATCATCATGTCTTTCAAAATCTAATATAATCATAATCATGAAATTTATAAAATTAATTTTTCTTTATAATAATATGTACAATTTATGTATATTATGTATATTTATATACATATATAAGATGTAATATATAAGATAAATATATAAAATATAATGTAAATATTTGTTATTAAAAATACCTAATAATGCTTTAGCTCTTCTTTTTCTAGTCCGTGATACATTCACATAATTATCATGATCTTTTGCATGACTTTCCATACTATAATCTGCTACAAGCACAATATTACTTAATTTTGGATCAACATTTATAAAATGTCTTGCAACTTGTAAAACAGCTTCTCTTAGATCAACCAATATTTCTAAAATATTTATATTGTATTTTTATTTTGTTTAAATTTTTTTTTAAACATTCAGATATAATATAAAAAAATATTTTTGTAAAATTAATTAATACCTGTTTGACGAATATTTTTTGATTTTGCATCATCTTCAGTATCATAACTTCCAAATAAAAACGTTTGAAACATTGATTTATTTCTTTTCATTTGACGTCTTTAAGGAAACACAGATCATTATAATAGTTATAAATGAAATATTATATTATTTTGAATATTCTAATTAAATTTCTAATTAAATATGCGTAATTAAATTCTGCAAATTGAATATACCTATTAAGATGTTGTTTTGGTAAATTTGGTACAGCATCAGGATTACCCACTAAACCACCTTGATCTGCCATTAAATAGGCCAAATGTCTACGTCTGTGAGTTTCGATCAAAACGTCTGTTAATGATCCACTTACTTCTAAAGATATCTATGAAAAGATAATTTTCGGTTATAAAAATTTATTTATTTATTACAAATATAAAAAAATTATAGCTCATTTATTAATAATAAATACAAAATCAAACTTACTTTAAATAATAAATCTACATCGTCAATATCTCCAGGTATATCCGAAAGAGCATTAAATATTTGTGCAGAATTTTCTACTTGTTTTAATTCATGTTCTAAAACAATGTTAAATATTTTCCGAAATATATCATATTCATAAATATATTAATTAACAATGATATATATATATATATAACCTTTAATCTTTAGCATTCCAAGGGTAACTTGAAATAAAACTATAGATCCATCAAAAAGAAACATATCCCATATACGAAGCAATATTTTTTTATGTACAACAGATGCAAATAAAGTTAAGAACCAATGTAAAGATATTAAACTTAGTTCTATATCATGTTGAACCAAAACATGGTCTATATCAGGAAGATAATTAGCCACTAATGTTCGAAGTACTCTTTGATCAGCTTGAATACCTATATCAAATATTTTTAAGTTAAAATCAATTCTTATATTAATTTATTAACTGAATATATTATTAGTTTATTACCTAATAATGTTGAAGAATAGTAAGATGCTGGCAATAAATCTTCTACTATTGTAGCCATCATCCAAAAAGCATCCTCCTCTTCTAATAATAATAGTAAAGAAGCTGCTATTGTTCCTGTACCTTGACAATATCTTAAAAAAAAAAATAAATAATATAATCATTGAAGAATATTTTAATGTTATTTTGTAAAAATATAATTACCCAATATCAGGATATAACCAAGCAAGAGCACGCATAATACGTCTTAAACGTGGTATTCCTGTACTATGAAGATGACTAAAACATGCATTGGCTGGCATAATTCGTAATAAATCTTTCTCAATTTGTTTATTAGTTACTAATGCATCATTACTTGATGCTTTAACTATATCTTTATACATTATTTCAGAAGAACATTTTTTTTGAAGTGCTCCTGCAATATAAAATAAAATTAATATTTATTTTATAATGTATACTTAAATATATTATAAGATACATGCTATAAATCTGCAATATTAAAAAAATTGTAATTGAGTGTAAAAATTGTAATATACCTGACATTCTCATCCAAATTTGTGGTCTAAGAGAATGAGGTACACCATGATGAACCATATCTCGCAATTTATCTGTACGTGGTAATCTTGTATCCATATTTTGCCAAGAAAATTCAGTTACTTCTTTATTATGACTGAATTCTAAGAGAGCAACCCATTGTAATCTAAGCATATAAAAATTACATTATTTTTTTTTAATTTCATAATTAATTCATTTTTTAATTTTATTCTCTCTATACCTATGTTGAGGATCTTCAACAAATGGAATACCTAATAATTTTTTTGAACTTTGTTCTGGACCATCTTCTTCTTCTACACGAAATCCAAATTCATCAAATCTAATATATATTATATTAAATTATTATATACTGAAATAATATCTTTTATTAAGAAATTTATAATAAATACCTATACTCAGGTTGTGAATTAGGATCATCAGGTTGATTTAATTTAGCTAAAATATCTTGAGGCCACATAGATGGTGTCAAAGCAGAAAATGGACCTCCTGGTGCAGGAGATAAAATTTCTCCACATAATCCTGTAATTTCTATTTCAAATTCATCTTCAGAAGCAGCAGTTTCTAATTTTTTCTAAAATATAAAAATATTCAATAATTTTATATCAATAATATGCAGTTAACAGATGTATATTTTTTTTATTAATATTATTAAAGTTTAATTATTTTATAAAACTATATGTATTTTTATAAATATCATATTTTAATATTGCATTTTATTTGTGTAAATAAAAATTAATTAAATTAAATTATAATAAAATTAAATTAAAAATACATGAAAATTAAATAAACACTAACATTATAGTCTTCTTTACCAATATAACCTTCATGATCACGAACATTAAATAATGATTTAGCAATATCCATTTTGTTAAATTTTTAAATATTTAATATTAATTATTTTATATATATTCTTTTTTTAATTTTACATTATATTATTTTAGATATTTTTATATTTATCATATCCAAAAATATTACTCTATATACAACGTTAACAGTACTAATACTGTTATATTTATCTCGCCATCTAACGAAACTAATGATAATTAAACCAATACGTAGCAATTAAAATATTTTATAATAGTATATTGAATAAAAAATTTTTCAATATATAAACATTTGTGCATTTTATTTAAATAAAATCAATATAAAAATTAAATATTGATAATTTATAATAATATTTCATTTTATTTTTCAATAATTCTTGGCTATTATTTTTATCATGTATTTAATATTAACAAATATAAAATTTATTGTATATTAAATATTTATTATAATATAGAATTACAAATTAGAATGAAAATAAGCTTATTTTAATGTTTCACATATCATCATATAATATTTTATATAATAAGTTGTAAAAATTACAATTTTTTTTATCATATATTTATCATATTAGAATTATTATTCAATATTTTTAATGGAAAATAAATTAATTATATAAAATTAATTAAATTGTATAAAAAATAAATAATTCCTATGTTTATTTTAAACATGACGCTATAATTCCGACACATAAACTTACAATTTGCGTATAGTAATAGATATGTTGTATAGAATAAGCGGGAAAAATAATGTTCTGAATCTAGGGTTTTTCGTTAGTATTCATATATCGAGCTGCGAATTGGACTTTACCGCCGACATTATAGATAGAAAATGAATCCGATTGGGCAGCGTGGCACGAAGGCCACATCCGGCAGCAGCACTGCAGTATTGGTCGATCCCGCTTCAGCAACAGCGAAGTTGGTTGAATTTCCTATATATTATTGATAAATAGCTCGTGTTGCTCGTGTGACTTTTACCAAAATCGACATCGGTATTCGTATTTAAAAAGAGAAAGTCTGTACTGTCGGAATCACGTACATACCGAGAGACGCAAAACGGTTAGGAGTACGCGCGTTGCTTGTAACGAGAAATCAGTCAAGGGATTATCGTGCATTGGGTGTGACGGACATTTATATCCGTGCGAATTGCATGAAAGTCGTGTCGTGTTGCGTAGTGCACAAGAACATTCGATTATTCGTGATTCTCATGGGTGTATGTGCGATTATGTCGAGCGCCCCCGAAGTGAGGTGAGCGTTATAGGAGGGGAAACTGCCCAAAAGAAGCAGCCTTCGAATCTGTTTTTTGCTCCGCCATTGTACGCTACAAGAGTACCGCGAAGGAAGCCGCTTGCCTCGTTTATCCGTGTGTTCTTGTTCAACTACATTTTTTTCAACTGATCGCTGTTCAAGCGTGTAAACGCGCCTACGTCCGCGTTAACGCACGTCTCGTGGTTACGCTATTCACGAGGCGAAGCACGTTAGTGTCTTCTCTCTCTTTCTTTCTCTCTTTCTTTATTGCGCGTTCTCTTTCTTTTTCTATCTTTTTTTGCTCTTTCTCGATATATACATACACACATACACACATACAATTCTCATTTTCTTTCTCACTCTCTTTCCCTTTTGTATTATATTCTCGATGCCTTCGACATCTCTACGGAAGTCGCATGTGTAAAAGTTTTTCGCGTACGTGGACATTGACGAAGACGCCAAGTGATTTGTATACTAGTGCCTTTGCCGGGGATACAAATCTTGCGCGTCATTATGCAATAGACGTGCAGCTGACGAGAAAGAACTGCCTCCTCTGTTGAGGACGAAGACGGCGGTGGTGTTGTGCGGCATGTTTTTATCTTTGTTTTTTAATTCTGTGCCACGACGAGGAAACGCTGTCGTTGCCGCTACCGCCGCCGCCACCACTGCTGCTGTTTTCTATATTTTGCGACGAGTAATCACGTGGGAATGCGTCAAACGATGCAAGCATACCTGTTATTAATCTCTACGACAACATATATTTGGTAGTGATATTTAGTGTAATTATGTGCGATATTTTATATCATAATACCGAACCTAAATTTTTACCTTTGAATATATATTTTCTTTCTTCTATCTTCAATCTTTTTTCCTTTACTTGACACATTTTTCTCTTTCGTTATTTCGTTAGTTTTCGTGAGTGTTCAAAATTTTCTTTCATGCATACTATCTTATTTCATCGCATTCCAATTTTTTAATAACGCGTTGTTATCGTTCGCCGGCAGCCACTTACCGCCTCAACTTACTTTACGTTCGAAGTTCATCGCTCGAAAATAGTGATCCAATATACTAAATTATATCTTCGTGGGAAGAACGATCTTGCCTTTCTGACGTTCCTCTTGATTTATTTTGTGTGTTTGGATGTTGCCTTTACAAAAAATATCGCTCTGAATAATCTGCGATTTTAAACGTGCTTCCTTTTTGCAAGCAAAAAATATAAGGTAAGAAGAATTTCATGTTCTTATTTCTTTATTAAATTACTAGTTCTTTATTAAGTATTCTGAGCTCTTTTTTCTTGTTTGTATATTTGACGATAGTTTATATAATATTAATCAATGGTACATATACTATTGAATATTAATTACTTGATTAAAATTGATTTTTAATATATAATAATACATTAGTATAATCTTTTTATTATCATTTATTTTACATATATATTTTATTAGTATTTATATAGTTTTTATATAGTTTTTTTTATTAGTACTTGTTTAATAATGATTGATAGGCAATTTATATCTTATAAACATGTGAATGTTGAAAAATAAATTAATATTGTTATTTAATTTTTATGTTATGTAATATAATAATATAATAATATTTTTTTAGATATAAATATATCTTCTATATTATGTGTTATATATTTCTAGATATATTCGTTTTTATATTTTTGTGTATATTACATATTAAATATTATAATATATATAATATTAATAAAAAGTTTTTTTATTATTTATTAAATAATTAATGAACATTGCTTTTATTATAATTGCAATATGTATATGTACCTTAGAAAATTAATTTTTTAAAATATGTACATAGATTACATAGATTACATAGATTATTTACATAAATTAATTTTGGAGTTAAAATAAAATAATTTTAAAATATTTACAAAAAATATTTTTTATAAAAATATTCATTTCGTATAATTTATTTACAGGTTAATGTTATGAATTGGTCCAAAACATACAAATGAAACAAAAATGAAGAAATTAAACACAATGGAAATTATTGTTGAAACAACATAATATTTAATATGGAATGAATGAAAAAAGAATTTATGGTACAAGAGAAAAAAAAGACAAAAGAAAAAAAGAAATTATATTGAAAGATAGCAATACAAGTGCAGGACAATAAATTAGTAATGGATGAATGGGAGTGAGCACAGCACATGTGAAGTGTAGGTGTGGGTGCGTACGCACGTGGGAGCCTCTGGATGTCGAGGCTGCAGCACTGGCAGTGTCAGTGGCAGTGATGGCCCCTGCTCTGACGGAAGGTGGTCCTCAAAAGCCTGAAAATTTGCTCCCTTCCCTTCCAGCTGGTGGATTTCTTTCCCCAGAGCAGGCTACGCAGGTGTGTCAGAATCGTGAAATTCTGGCAAAATTTGTTGTTTCTGCAAACGTTCAACCATCAAAGATCGACGAGCAGTGTTTACATGGTATCTCTAAGGATCTCATTCGTGATGTCATCAACTCGAAATATGCCAATGATCTTGATAGCTTGTCTACATTTACGCACGGATCTGACTTGATTACAAAGAAAGTACTAATAAAGGAGGACTGTGAACAACTGGACATTCTGGGCAGTCCAGAAAAAAAGGTGACTGATACTATAATGAACGACCCATCTATGGGTGATCAAGCGGACAATATGGGTTTCTTAAAATCAAGCGCAGACTTGCCTTTGGTGGGCTCAGAAACAGCAGGAGACAATAAAAATCTGGATGTGGATCAAATAATGGCCTTTGGTAGCGACATAACTACAGATAATGAACAATGTAATATTAGTAATGTTGGGGATATTGGGCAAAATGTTGAGGAAATTTTACAAGTAATTAAATCCATTGAGGATGTGGAGAATGCAGAAAATATATCTGCAGGTAGTAGTGAACCAGTCCAAAGTACAGTTGATGGAGTTGAAATGTTTTCTATGCCTGAAGAAGGATTTTCATCTTTTGAAAGAGATTTACTTGATGTTGATGTTATAAGTATTTGCAATATTGCTGATGCAGTGGACCAACATAAAGTGAATACATTGAAGTTACAGCAAGATGTTGCCCAAAAACAACACGAGAGTGAAAGGAAATGTGCATTTTTATTAAGAAGACTGAGAAAGCTTCAAGCAAGAATAATAGGCAGGCATGTTGCTGAAGAAAATACTGGAGTTCTTGAACTTGCTCATCATGGAGTAAAAAAATATCTTTTTCAAGAATTAGTTAATATCAGTTCTAAATCTAATGTTAGAAACTTTCCTGAAATTAGTAGTAGTTTGAGTTCCTTTTTGCAAAAAATTGAAAAAATGTGTGTTGCTCAGAGTAATAGTGTGAATCGTCAGCGATTATGTTGCCGGTATTTTGGTGATGGATCACGTGATAATTTGAGTAGTACTTCCGGTAACAGCAACCGCCAATCAGTGTTTGGTACTCCTCAAGTTAAAATTAAAGGTGAAGAAGTAGAAAGTGTGGCTGGACCTTTAGCTACACAATTACATGTTGTGGAATCTAATCTTGACTCCGATTGTACTGCATCCAGTAGTGGTGGAGAAAGTTGTGATGAAATGCAGACATTTAACAATCCACATCAGCAAAGTATATCTATGTGAGTTTTTATATTTTTTATCAAGAAAAAATTAATTTTTAGTTTTGGGACCATTCTATTTATTTTATAATTTTAATAGAATGGAAATGTGATGTAAAATTAAAATTAAACTAGTTTATATAGTTTTCTTCTTATGATATATTATATTTCTTAATATGAAATTCATTGTTGATATCTTGTTTTAACATTTATTTTTAACATATTTTTGTTCCTGAAAAAAATTTAAATTTATAAAAATTAAAACCGAATAATATTTTTGGTCGGTTTTAAAGTTTTATTTAATAATATTTAATATAATATCTTATATATTTTTATAAGTATATATTTATATATTGATATTTATAGTATATATAATATAGTTATATATTTTTTGCAAAAATAATTATAAAAATGCATAAATATATGTTAATTAACAAATAAAATATTTTTAATTTTGATTTAAAATAAATCAATATGAATATATTTAAAATAAATCAATATGAATATATTTTTTAAAATTTAATTGATTAAATTTTTAAAGTATTTAATTATTCATTTTTAACAATATCACTTATAGATCAAAGAGAGCAGCATGGAGGTATGCTCAAGATCGTGCAGGTGTAGCAGCAAGATGGACATGGTTGCAAGCACAAATATCGGATTTGGAATATAGGATTAGGCAGCATAATGAATTACAACGGCATATTAGAGCTAATAAAGGATTAGTGATACTTGATAATGCAGAAACAGTGAATGGCTATAGTGGTGTTTTACCAGGTTCTACAGGACGTTATAATTCACCTGAAGGTGAATTACCAGCTAGTAGGACTCGGCCGTTTGTGTGGAGTTTTTATAGGAAAAGAAAATTATTACAATTAGATAAATTACATGAAGTCTCGAAACGTGCTGCAAAAGCATCAACAGTAAGATGCAATTGTGATCATGTATTACCACCATGTGCTTTATGTACTGGAAGATTAGATCCAATGCAACCACAAGAACCAATTGAACAAATGTCAGTACAAGAAAGAGTTGCACTTGTTGATCCTAGTTTTCATCCTGTTTTATCATTTCCTGATGGTAAATAAAAATATATATGTATATGTTTTATTTATATATTTTATTAAGAAGCTTTAATTTTTAATATAATGTTTATAATGTAATAACATAATAGAGGAAATTGATATTGAAAATTTATATTTATAATTTTTTTTTAATATTTTATTCTGCAGAAATTACGCAGGGAACTCATCTTGAAGCTATTATGAAATCAGTGGAATGGCAACAAAAAATGTTAAGAGGAAACTTACGAATTACACGCTTAAAAGATAAAGATATTAATGAAAGAAGAAATAAAAAACTTCCAGGACATAGAAAATATGCAGCTCGATTAAAAAAATCATCTTCAAGTATTCTTACTGCAAGTATGTAATTGTCAATATTATGAAAATATTATGTTATATATTATGTATACATTATGTATATATATATTGAAGAATTTTTATATTTTTTTACTATTTGTGTATTTATATTTGTATTCATTATGAATAGAAAAATTCACAAT
Organism: Apis florea; assembly: GCF_048593485.1. Lineage (NCBI taxonomy): Eukaryota > Metazoa > Arthropoda > Insecta > Hymenoptera > Apidae > Apis > Apis florea. The sequence continues at coordinate 1,535,369 of NW_028256714.1, read as the reverse complement.
GATATTCATTTACGAATAGGAGTTGAGTGAAACTAATAAAATTTTCAATCAATTGAAATATGAAATAATTTTATAAGTATATAATCTTTTCTATTTAAAAAAAATTGTTAAATACAGTATATTTACTGAAATTTTTATTCCATATATCTTTGTATAAATAAAGAATTTTAACATTTTTGAAAATTTTTTGAAAAAAATTTTAGTTAATTAAAAACATTTATTATGCTTTTAAAATACTTAAAATTGATATGTAATGAATGATATGTAAATTTCTTCGAAATATTGAGATGTAAATAGATCTGAAATTGAAAAAAAATTATTCAATAAAATTCTATTTATATATAAACATTTGTAAGAAAAATAAAAAAATTTGGGAAATTATGCTTTTTTTTAAAATTGATAAAAAAAATGTATATTTTTAAAAGTTTCATATTCAAAGAGAAATCACAAAATACGCAGTTATTTGCAGTTATTATTTCACTCTTGCATAAACAAAATAGCTAAATAATTGATATATTATTATCTAATATTCTTAAATAAATATAATTTAAAAAAATATTCTTAATTCGTATTTGTATTTTAAATATTTATTTAAAAGTATATGAGTCTTCAGAATTTTTAAATATATTACTATTAAACATATAATAATTATATAACTAATAAAACATAAAACAATTGTTCATACTAATAATTCTTACAATAATAAAATTAAAATATATTATTGTAAAAGTCAACTTAAAAAGAAATGATTTAAAAGTTAGATAAATAACTAATTTATTTATAAAAGTTAATTGTTTTATTTGATCTCTCTTTATTATAATATTATTATTATTATTCTTATTATCATTGATTTTGTTTTTATAGGAATTAAGAAAAAAATGTTGAAAGGAAAAAGAAATAGACTTGGTCATGATAGAAGTGTTCATGGGTTAAGTAGAAAAAGGGTGCAGAAATTAACAACTGAAGATGATGATGATATTAGTGCACTTTCCAGCTCTAGTAAACATTCATTTCCAGTGTCTTCTCCTTTACATCATACTATTGCTTCTACTACAGAAAAGAATACAATTAAAGAAAAGAATTCTCATGGGTTAGTAATTAATAGGAATATTATAAAATTTAATAAAACTATATATAAACATATAATTAAAGTTATTACTATATTACTAAATATTTTATTACAGACGCTTGAGGCAAAATTCGTACGATATTGATAATATAGTTATACCTTATAGTGTAGCTGCTTCAACTAGGCTTGAAAAATTACAATATAAAGAAATATTAACACCAAAGTAAGTAATTTTAATTAGAAATGAGATATTCGAAACCTTGAAATTCTCAGAAATTCAAAAAATTTCGAATTTGAATTTCTCAACTTATTATTATTTTTATAATTAGTAACTTTCAAGTAAAATGTAGATAAATAACAATTCGAATAAATAATTTACAAAAATTATAATCAATATAAATCAAAATTAGGTTTCTATCTATCTCTAGTTTTAATGAATAATTTTCTATAATATTTTAGTGAATAATTATTAATATTACAATTTTTTTTTTTCATCAAAATAAAGGTGGAGGTTATGTGAAGAACCTTCAAAATTGGATATTAAAAATGGTGTTATGCATAGGCCTAGTCAAGACAGTGATGTAAGTATGTTTTAATTATATAAATATAAAAATTTTATAAAGAATCTTATATATAAATATAATCTTATAATAAAATTAAAAATGTCTATATATTTTATTTAGTTCGAAGATATGTCAGACGAAACTATTGCTTTAAGACATGAACGAAGTGAACGAGAAGAAAATAAACGTTTTATGACATATATGAATATGCCACATCAATCACGTATTCGGCATAATCGTAGAACAGATAGTCGAGCAGATAGTGGTGCGAATACACCAGGTAATTTTAATTTATAATTTACTAATTTTTTTTGATTTAGATAAAAAAGTTAAGTAAAAAAAAAAAAATTATAAAGATACAGATAATATGAATATATAAATTATAAATTATTTCTTAATTATTAGATCCTATGTCTCCACATGCAAGTGATTTTGGTGGAGATATGATGTCACCAATTACATCACCTCCTGCAACTCCTCAAGTTCAAGATTCAGAACATCAACATAATTCAGATAATATGCATCGATCATCTGCTTTACAAAATGCTATACGACGTCGTGCTACACCTACGTTAAGAATAGGAAAGGACGACACTAATATTTCAATAAATGAAGATGAAAATGAGGTATTATATTTTGATTTGATTTATTTAAATTATTAATAAAAAAGTGCAATATAAAATATTTTAAAAGAAAATTATGTATAATTTTTTTGTTAGATTTTACCGTATGAACCAAGAGTATTTCCATTATCTGAAGAAGTTTATGATAAAATGCTGGAAGTAATGCCAGATGGTCATTGGCAACCTTCATCAGCATCTCTTTGTTCCCGTGATGAAGAAAAAGCAGATGATGTACGTACACTGTGTTTGTATTAAATGTTTAAATGTTAATTATCTAAGTCAGAATTTTTTATTACAAAAAGAAAAAAAAAATATCTGAATGGTCGTACTGATTATTAATACAATACTTTGAGCCAACTTTCATGGCTCCTCGAGGCTAACTCTGGTAAGCAGTGTCATTTGATGCTTCCTATTTTAAACACGATTGATTTTATTTTAGCAATATTTAAAAGAAACTGCATTGCATTTGTACATGAGTTCTATAAGCATTAGAATATTTTGATGAATTAGCTCGCTGATTGTTTTTTTCAGCTGTTACAAGCTTGTACATTTAAATATAGTTTTTGTAATATATGCAGAATAATCGTTGAAAAAAATAGTCTTTCATAAATATTTAGATAGGCGTTAATATTTCGTTTCTAGGATGGGGAAATGGATTCTCCAGAATCAGATTCGACAGAATCAGCTTGTTGTGACATAGAGGGTGAGGATCCCAATGATCCTGAATGGACAGTAGGTGACGATAGGGATACTGAAAAGGAACGAATACGTCCGACGGCTAAGAGATAGGATAAAACCTTTAATACATACAGTATGTCTACGTCGTTACTATATGCAGAAGCTACCTGTCAATTGTTATATATACCTGTCGGTCATGTAACATGCACCTTAAGTTAATGGTATTATGAATCTGTAAAGTGTATTATAAATATAAATTTTATAACTTCATTCTGCTTAAATTAATGGGAAACCTTAATGATTGCTTTTTAAGTATTTCTATTTCGGCCAAAGTATTAGAATTGTATGGATTATCATCCTTTTATTTAGGATAAGGATATTGTTATATTTTTCTTTCACTGTTATAACTGATAAAACGGGACATAGTCCTTCAAAAGTTAGAATCTCATATGAACAGAATTAGGCAATTTTATATAAAAAAAAAAAAAAAAATAAAAATAAAAAGTGTATTTATATTATAATCAAACTTTTTCGTTAAATAAAAGTGCCAACTGAAATGTTCTGTAGCATTATCCTTCGATGTTGCATATTTTTTCTAGTTGCGACGATGTTCATTGTATAATAATTGAAAACATTCAGCTATTATGAACACATATAATAATGTATGTAGTCTTATACATTGTGTACATCGTTATATCTATATATTTAATTTCTTTTATGTTGTTCATTTCTTCAAATGATTTCATAATTTTTACATCTCGTATAACAGTCAAAAACAGTTCATTTATAAAATTTAAAAATATGCATATAATAATTTACATTTCTACTTTTATGTAATCTGCAGGTAAGAACATGGAATTACAGAAGGATAATATACCTAGTACATTTTAGTTCTTATAGAAAAATTAAATACTGAAAATGAATTATACATAATATTTTGTTAGCAAAAAATAATTGTATTCTGTATTTTGACTGTTATGTTCTAATTATTTATAATTTATAAAGCATGAATTCATGTTTATTTAAGTAACAAGTTATGTTTTCAAAATCTCATGTCGCTGTGATTTCATAATTTTCTAATAATCTGTGATATTACATGTAATTTCTTTCTTATCACATATTTTATATTTAGTCACAAACATACCTATATTTAAAAGTCATGCGCTTAGATTTTGTACATCACATTTTGAATGAAATAAACAGGTAATAATAGAACATGTTTCTTATTCATTACTTGTATTAAGTAATATCACGAATTAAATCAAATATGTTAAATAAAATTTTAAATAAAGTTAATATATGAAATAAATACAATGAAGACGAACGTATTTCTGTATAATTTTCTTTTTATTTGTATTTTATTTGAAAATTTTTGACATATATATATATATATTCATATAAAATTTAATTTATATTAAATTATAATAAAATAATATAATATTAGATGACAAACATTAATATGTTTATAGTTTAAGTATTACTAAAAGAAATATATTGGGTGTCCAAATTCTCCAAATCTACTATCACAGCAGTATAAGTCATATCAAAACGCGGAACAGATATTAATCTAACGATTTGGTTTTCTTCACCTGAAAATTAATTTTTTAATTAATTTTAATCGAAATAAAAATTAATTTATTTTTTAAAAATATTTTACAATAGTATATTTTACAAACCTTTCCATAGTTTTGTTTCAAATTTATTTGTGTTTCCTACGAAATATATATCCGGACATTTTTTTATAATAAACAAATCTTTCTCATAATATGGACAAGCTAGTAATGTATCTGGAGCAGTTGGACACATATGCCTCCATAGCAAAGATTTTTCTAGCCATTCGAGAGGTGAAATATTAGTTTCACCTGTTACTTTTATGATGTCTTCAATTGATTGACCACTAGTACCAATTATTATTCGTTCTTCAATTTTACCAATCCATGGATTTGTAGTACTTTTAAAACTTTCAAATCTATATAAATATAAAAATAGAATGAATATACACTTATATATATTATAAATATTTTGTATATAAGATTTTATATATATATATATATATATATAAACCTGGATGATTTAGGTAATAAACAAGGATGAAATGGTTTTTGTGGTAACATAGCATTAGTAGGATCATGTTCTCCTGGCATCAAGGTAATATTACAACACATTGCTAAATTACTTAAAAATGTATCCACAATCTTTATTATATCTCCAAGTTTTGTATTAGTATTCATTATATCACTACTTTTTGTGATATTACCTAATAAAAAAATAAATTATATATATGTATACATATACATATATATAAAATTTTTAGAATAATATGTATGATTTACCTGCTATAATAAGGCAAACAATAGAAGTATTATCTTTTTGTATTGTTGTATTACCAGCCATTCCACATAACCATTCTAAAAAGAGAGATATTCCCAAACTTTTATAATTATTAGATAAATCTAATCCAGATACTATTACCAGTTTTTTTTGCGATATATGTTCCTTTAAAGATTCTTTTGGTGCACATCCAGGAAAACACCAATCTTTTACCTAAATATAATAAATTATATTAAAAATATAATTTAAAGATATAATGTTAATGATAATCATATCATTTTTAGAATTAAAATATTACCATAAATGTTCCATCATTATTTTCATTGCCTAATATAGCACAAACAACTCCAGTAACAATTTGTTTTAAATTAACTTGGTCACCCACTAACTTAATACGTAACATTTCATCTTCTAGAAATGATTGATCTTTTTCTGAACAATAATCTGATTTAGAACAAGAGAGACTAAGTTGATGATCTTCACTAAGTTCTCGTAAAATTGATGGTTTCCATTGTTGATGTTTATATAGTGTACCAATTAGTATACATTGTTGACCTTCTAAATTTTCTAAATCAGCTAATTTTATAATAGGAACATTTTCTGTGTATGGAGAAAAAGATATAGATCTACATAATTCATAAACAAATCTTTGCATATATCTTTTACTGTATGAATATCATAACCTTGATAAAATATGTTATTCACAAGAAAAATTAATAACATACCCCATTTAGTTTGGACACGTGGAATTAAAATATCTCTTAATTCAGCAAGTCTAGCAGAATATATATGGGCAAATTGTTTAGAATAATCACTTCTTGTTATCGCGAACTTTTCTGAAAGATCTTTATATTGAGCTCGTTTTCTTTTAAATACTTGTGATTTCTCTTTTTCTGATTTTATAAATAAATCATTACATTCTTCTTCACTTTTATAAACCATTTTTAATTAAAAAATATTAAATTTAATGAAATAATTTGTATCTGAGTAATTACTTAGTTATTGAATACTTATGCTAGATTTACCGCCAAATTTATATGAGATGGTAATTTTCTTCACTAGCGCCATCGTACAGCCAATATGGAAAATTTAAAATGCATGTAAGTATTTACATATATTTTAATATATATACACACATAGTATATTTTTACAATACAAATTTTTATATATGAACGAATTTTTTTATTAATTAAAATAATTAATTAATTTGTGCTACAATATTAATTGATTTTTAAATAAACAATATTAAAATTTTGAAATAAAAAGAATTAAATTAATATTTATAATAAATAAGGATAATAAACAGGGAACAGTAAAAAAATACTTGAAATCATATATTTTACTTGTTTTATTATTTCCAAATCTTGCTTAGAACCTGAAGAAATTCTTTCATAATCTAATAATTAATTAATGATAATTAAGTTTAACATTAACGCCTGACAACGACGAAGTAAAGATTATATATCTATATATATGTATATATATATATATATATATATATATATATATATTTATATTTTAATTATATATATATATACATATATATTGTGTATAAGCTAATCCTTGCCCAGACACACGTATTGATATGCAGTTGTTCATTCAATTTTTTTTCTACGGGCATATAAATAAAATCTTATTGCTTAATATTTTTTAAATATATATATATGTATATATATGTATAAATATATGTGCATATATATGTATACATATATATATATATATGCGGTATCATTACCATTACATATGATGATATGTTTTTGTAGTCCCAATGATTAATATGCACGCATTTGTGCAAATGCCTCAGCATGAGACATATAATGGACGGATTGATCCAGATGCAAAATGGACTTTCCGAATAATCGAATGGATTGCAAAAATTTTTTTCTTCGCCATTTTCCTTCATTTTGCTTTCTTTTTCATTATTGATATTGAAGTTATAATTGCAGAAAAATTTTCAACTTGTTACTTCGCAATCGATTTTCGGAACGTCCTCATGTATCCGGCAGTATTTTGACGAGGCCTAAGATTGTCGTTCTAACCTCGTTTATGAAGAAAGTGACGAAAAAAAAAAAAAAAAAAAGAGAAAAAAAAGAGATGCGGCCACTCACGGATCGCTATTTTTTTTTTTTTTACTCATTCATATATGTAATTATATATGATATTATATTGGATCGATCTCAGAGAGGCATCATTCAAAAGCCCCGTCGATATACTGATTATTCATTTTTTCTTTGTTCACTAAATATCAGATTCTTAATTCTGAATTAATTTTATATCGCTACGGTAAAGTTATTATTTTTTTCTTTTAGATATCACAATAACCTTACACAGAAAGCTGCAACTAATTTATAATTATATTAATATTAATAATAATATTATTATTATATTGTTATTACTTTGTTATAATTAAATATTATTTATTATTATTATTAATTATTATTATTATTGTTGTTTTTATTTATTATCTACCTCGTAAATACATCGGAATTTTATTTCTTTTTTTTTTATTTTCAACGAAAACATCAAAGTAATTCTTATGCGCGATTTTTCCTTTAGGATAATTGCTTCTTCACAAATACATGACTCGTGCACATGCGCAACTTTAAATTTCATTTTCATCCGTTGGCGGATGATGAAATGTTCATTGTTTTAATGTTGTTTAGTTCAATTAAAATTGAAAAAAGTAAATCATTGTTTGTTCCTTATTTTTTTCTTTCTATCTGATTTTTAAACACATTCCCGTTTTTTTCATCGAGCTACATTATTTGAAGTTGTTCTCTATCGCTTCCTCGATTTCAATCGAGAAATATTGTTCATCGCGATATCTCGCAACATCGAGCATTGAAATACATGTCACGACGTTAATCAAGAATAGCAAGATTAAAATGGAATTATATTTTAACTTACATACTTTTTTTAATTTTAATTTGTTTTTCAATGTTTTTATAAAATTATTTGAAATTAATAATGTTAAGTTAAGAAAATTTTTTTTAATATAAATTTTGAAATGTTCATTAGTGTTCAATTCTATTCTCAATTAACGTCTCTCTTTTTTACACTTTACTTAACATGTGTATACAGACGTCGAATTAAAAATTCATACACGTATTTTAACAGTGTGTGAATTCGTCTGAATAATTTCTATTGTTTAACAAGATACACGATGCTTATTCACGAAAGAAGATGTTGCAATATTATGTCTAAGAGATTATTTTGACAATATGTTTATAATAAAACTTATATTTTGAAACTATTGATTATATAATAATTTATTATTTTTTATAAAATGCAATCTTTCGAAAATTTTCGTCTGAATATAGTGTAAATATCTTCGAGATTAAATATTTAAAAAATTTTGCAATTCATTTATTTTGAATTTATTACTTTGAACATATAGTTATAATTCATCATTTGAGATAACAATCGTATCGATATTTCGATAAAATATATGCAATAATCAGATGTGAAGAATCAGATATGAGAAATGATGGATGCAAATTATCGTAGAGATTTTGTTTAAACGACATTGCGAATCGATTGCTAAATCAGAGGTCTTCATTAAAAAACAATTTCTTCCGTGAACAAGTATCGGCTTATAAACATTATAAACGTATCACAATTCGGGCATCTTCGATTAGAGAATATTTTGTAATACATATAGATATATGTTGTTATTTTTTCTTAAATCACGTTATACATGATAAATATTCGACTAAAGTATAATAATTGTTATTAAATGTCGTTTCTTGATCATTAATTTTCTTGCACCGAATAGTGACGTGAATTTAGATTTCTTTTCTTAACTAAAATTTTATCTTCATAAAATATTACGTCGAGCTTATAACTTTCATCGTTTCGATACGATGATTCTTAAATTGAAAAATAAGAATGTTGCAGGATACAAATTTTTAAAGCGTTCTTCAATTATTTTTGATGTTATTTCGTGTAAACTAAGTTTAACAATTAATCGAATCGAGAGTTTATATATATTTAAAATACTTAAAAATTAACACTTAAAAATAATTATCGATATTGATTAAATCAATGATCGATTATTTTTAACACTTTCATTCTATATGTTTTAATATAAAATTCTAATTAACAAACTGTTAAGATATCAAATTTAAGTTTAAATTTATTCTTAAGTTATTTTTCCGCTCGATTCCTCGCTTCTTCTCCTGATGATTTATTTTTCCTATATTCATTTCACTATTCGATAGTGTGGAAAAAGTCTCGTGGAAAATTTTAATTTTAATGTTAAGTTTAAATAATCAAGGATTGTACATATATCAGTGGAGTATTACACATTGCGTTGAAAGTTCAAACACTTGACGCTCGAGAGCGCTCAAAGTTTATTCGATTACTCGAAGTTCAAGTCGATTGAAACACATTTTATCGAATTGTATCGATTTCGAAACTCGAAATTCGAAAAGAATTCGAGATTCTATTCGAATAAAATTTCGTTCAATTCGTTTCGAGAAACTCGAGAACTCGATTTATCGAACTAATGCGAATAACCAATTATTCGGCTATATATATAATACTTCAAATTGTTCGATCAATCGAATAACCATGATCAAAGAATTCATCTCTATTTCAATTGCAGTATTTAAGTAATCTCGATTTATTCGAATTCGAACGATATATTTAAACTTTTTCAAAATTTTTTCCCCTACATTTTGTCAACGAATAGAAATAAAATGAAAGAAAGAATAAAGATTTTAATTACAATACATTTGTAATAAGCTATAACGAATTAATTTTTATTTAAGTCGTATTAAATATCCGAAAATTATCGAATAATGTACAATTTTTTATTCGATAGTATTTGAGCTCATCGTTTTGTTTCAAATAAATCGAGCAAGTTTATTCGAATGTTCGATTTTCGATAAAATTGTTCGAATCGAAAATTCGAAATATTTAAATATCTAATTATCTATCCACATGCATATAATGAATGCATATATAAAGCTTGAACGATAGAGATTACTATATACAGACCCTGAAATTTTTTTTCTGTCATCGAAATATTCCGTATCCTTTCCTTTCCTTTCCTTTATATATATTATTATTAGAATTACATACGTATTTCGATGCTAGGTCTGAAAACAGAAAACTAACAGGCAAATAAATGCATGGACACGCTACGCGATTAGCTTTCCCCTTATATACGATCAAATAGCGTAGATGCTACTACATACAATAACATATACAGATTTTTTTACAGATACAAATTGATAGGTGTCTACTCGAATGAACGACGTTTGATAGATGCGAACAACAATGAAATTTTCTTTTTCGTAATATAAATAATTCCCGTTTAAATACGCGTTACATTTTATTACAACAGGTATCTTCTCTTTGGTCTTTGCAAAATCATGAGAATTATAAATATCAATAAATAAATTACAAAAAAAAAAAATGAGATTAAATTCTATACTATTGGTACAACAATAGTTTCGAAATTTGCTATTATACCACAATATTAAAAACAAATATATACGAAATGAAAACTCGTTTCTTTATTTTTTTTTTTTTTTCTTTACGTGAAAATTTCTTATCGCATATGCGATAGCTAATATTTTAAATGTAAATTAACAAATTATTTTATAACACTAGATCTACGATCTTTTGGATAATTTAACATTGGTAATGATTCTCTTTTTTAATTCAATCTTTATACGTTCAACTGATTGATACAGGAGCATGAATCATATACGTTATTTAATTCTTCAGAAATAATTTCTCTTGATCAAAATTCTATTCTCACTAATGAATTGTTAAAAAAAAAATAGTGACATTACAACGGAATAATTGAACAAAAAAAAAAAAAAAAAGATAAATTATTTTATAACAATCCGAGAATTTGAATGTAGATTCAATGTGATAAAATGTAGATTCTTCTTTTTTTTTGTACTTTCATCGATATTTAAAGAGATTTTATTAATCGAATTAAGATATCGATAGCAGAGACTAGATTACCAATGTCACGTTACTTCGATTCTTCTTTATTTTTTTTGCCTTATAAGAAGTTTTTCCTATTTTTTCTTAACTTCTTTTCATCGTTAATCATTCTTCTTGCGCGAATAATTTAGTTTCGCGCCAAAAAGCCGAACGTCAAACGATCTTCAACACGCAACAGTGATTTGAAATCGCGTTCATTGCGATTCATAAGCGGATGCTAGCTAATTAGCGGTAAATTAGTAGAAGGAAAGTAGAGCTTTTTATCGTTCTATCTCGCCAACATTGTTGCGAAACGTTCTAATTGCGCGAAATGGCCCCCCATTCTTTTTTTCTCTTTTTTAATAACAAATCTCTTGAATCGAGTTACAACTAATGAAAAGATCTTTCAAAATCTATTAAAAACCTGCCTCGTTGAACAAGTCTGGTCAATGATTTTCGTGGGGCATTAATTTAAGCGAACATCGAGTTTAAACCGATTTGTTTGAATAATAAAATAACTCGGTATCTCGGTTTTTTTTAACGAAAAAAAAATGCATCCATATTAAAAAAAAAAAAAAAAAAAAAAGAAAAGAAAAGAAAACGTCGTTCGACACGTAGACACCAATTCCACTAATTTCACGCGATATTTTTCTTGCGATCTTTTTCTACAACCTCCATCTGCTTCGACCCCTAATAATTTATCACGAATATCATTTGATAAATATTTCAAACAAGCAACTAAATCTCGAAATTCTTGCATTCATTGTTCTCACACACATTGCATTCTCGAGTGCTGTGTTAAATCAGTGCTATTATTACTTGCTTATTCCCCCCCCACCCCCACCCCCCACCCTCGTATGCCATGTTTCTCCGTTATTATCTTCTTATTTTTTTCTTTTCCTTTTCTTTTCACGATGCGAATTCTCCTCAATTTCATTGTTCGAAACACGTAGTCATCGTTGTTAATCGATCCTGTCGATCGAGAGGCTTGGACGGTATGGGGCCGTCGTCGTCGATAACCACCTCTTTAATCCTAATTAGTCAGAATCAATGTCCACGGAAAACGATCTCGTTGACTCATCGTGGCCGTTCTTTCTCATATAATTATTCGATTTATGCCTAATCAATGAATAACAATAGCAATTTGTTTTATTTTTTTACGCAATTTACTTCAACATATTTACTTTTTTTTTTTTTTTTTCCTCTCTTCTTCGTCGAAGATCGAAGATTCTTCAGATTCTTTATCTTTATGTGATTTTCCCGTTTTTTTTTTCTTTTTTTTTTCTAGAAAAAAAAAAAAATTTTTTTTTATAGATACGTCATTATATTATACAAGACCAGAGATTGTACATCGAGATCCTTTGCGAGAAAAGATTATTTTTTTTCTCCCCGTGAGTCAAACATTTCTCAGAAATTTACAGTATTTTCAAATTTTCTTTCGATGATCCTTTAGTTGAATTGACAAAGGTTCTTCCGAGATCTTCTTTTTCTACCGTTTACAGAGATTCTTTGTTGTTGTTCGAGCGATTTCTCTGTTCAAATGTGTTCAAGGATTTTTCCTTTCTTCGAATAAAATTTAAAGTGAATATTTTTTTCTCCTTTATCGAATATTGAATTTTATTGAATATTTACGAGAGAGGAAAAAATAAAAAGATAAAAAAATAATTCGACGATTTCTCGTTTCTATTCAAACGTATATCTAAGATTTTTACAAATCTCCCTTTTTAAAAATCCTGTTCGAAGCAGCAAATATTTTTATTGAAATATTTTTTTCAAAAATATCTCTCGTAATAAAAATCACACAGGATAGCGACAATTGAATACAATTGATCCTTTCGGTGAAACGGTGCTCCATCAACGTTGATCAACGTTTCTTAAGAGCTTATCTATCGAAATTCATCACGAGCACGAGTAAAATAGCATCTTTCATTCTTTGGGATTGTTTACGCAGCCTTGACAAATTAATATAAATAGTCGAACCGTTCAGGTACCTATGTGCAAAGAACATCTGATAGCTAGAATGAAATTTCATTGAATATAATCTAGTATACATATATATTTTATATATATATATATATATATAAAATGTCGTCGAAGCAGACGTTTTCTGAATTTCCTAATCATTTTTTTTTTAATCGTTCGAAGAATCTCGATCGATCGTGTTGAATCAAGATGTCGAGATAGTTGACGCGACAATTTCTCCTCGCAGAAATTGTTTCTCTTACCGCGTTAAAAATTACCACGAATTGACTAATTTGACGTATTTGCGCGGAATTGTGAATCCGCGGGAATGAACGGGATGGAACAATTTCGTTTTGTCGTTTGAGAGATTTTCTTCTTTTTTTTTTTCTTTTTCTTTTTCCTGAAAATCTCAATCTCAAGGGTGAAATACACTGCTCGATAAAAGATATCGTCTCATTTGGTCAAAAAAAATATAATTTCGCGAAAAAACACGCGAAAAAGTGTTTTGTAATTGAGAAGAAAGTGTATGTACATGATATTCGATTCGATTCAATTCGTCTAATTACGAGTAAAATTTTTTTCTTTTTTCTTTTTTTTTTCTTTCTTTCGTCTTTTCGAAAGAACGAGCTTCGTTAAAAAATTCTCTTTAATCGGATCGGCTCGTGTCACGAAATTACGTTGGAATGACTCATAAAAAATTATGAAAGCGTTTACAGGCAACGATACCACGCACAAGATACGGAGCGGTGGTTCCAATTGTGTATAGTTAACGCAAAAAATGGCCGCGAACTGGCTGGAAACAAGGTCAGATAGATGCAATTATCGTTTACGGTCTTGTCCATTTACGAGAAAAAAGTATCTTCGTTTATTATTTTATACGATATGAAAATATTTGATTGTTGGTTGGTAAATTTTTTTATAGAATAAAAAAAAGATTGAAGATTATCTTGAGCAGCGTACTTGTTACTAGATCTAACTGATAGAACAAAGTCGATCAAGTGTCGATTTTGTATATCTCCAAAAAATTACGAGATTAATAAAATTACAAATTTTTCCGTGTATACAAATATCCTTGATATAAACTTCGGATAAAATCGAGAAAAATTGAATAGTATATATATATATATGTATATATATATATGGTATAAATGTAATACGATCTAAATGACTTTCGACTCTGCCCTATCAATCGAGGGATAAAAATTACTTTGACGCAACGTCACTTCCGCTAATCTACGCCAAGCATCACCAGACGGACTGTGTAATAACTAAAACACATAGTACGGAAAGAAGCGCACGCGATTATTACTTTTAAATCTTCCGCTCTTCGAATAACAACTACGATCGAATAATCTACGATCACACGTTTGAATCGCGAAACGTTCGAAAAATCGACGAGAAAAACATCACGGCAATATTGTATTCTATACAGATTAAAACATGTTACGTTAGTTTTTAACACTTTGAAATCTTTCGTATAATGTATAATAAATATATAGCGTTTAAATTATAACCGACGAGCCTAAAAAAATTTCTGCGAATACTTATACACAATAGCTACGGTCCCTAATTTAATCTGTCGTAATTATACTTTCGGAATGTATGGACTCATCACGACTATTTTTTTTTTTTTTTTTTTTTTTTTTTACCTTGTCTTATTCTTTCTTATTTATCCCCCCCCCCCCACTACTTTACTTTCAACGATGGTAAGATCGAAAACAATTGTCGGTAAGATAGGTCGCGGTCGATCGAGGACAATTTTCGAAAAGTTCGAGAAACTTCTCACTTTCTTTCTTCTCTCTCTTTCATTATTCTATTTAGACGAGAATCTACGTCGTCCGAATATATATATATATATATTAGAAAAATGATATGTCTTATTGTACGTGGTCGCGAGATTTCGCGTTCTTATCACTTTTATTTCGACGTTCCTTGCAACCTAGTCGAATATAGGAAGAAGAATAGCATGGTCGCGTGTTAGAATTTGAAGATATTCTGGAATAGAAACGTAGTCAAGATTAAGTAACTTTAAGTAATCTTCCTGTCATACGTGAAATAAAACGGAACGATAATACAAAATTCTTCAAGAGAATTAAAAAAAAAAAAAATATATATATATATTCGTAAAATCTTTAATGAAATCTTGAACGAAGAAAAATATTTAATGAACACGACTGCCCTATACTTCTTCCACCAACAACACTCTTCCTTTCCTTCTCTTCCTAAATGGAAACTCCTGAGCAATCGCGTGTCATCGTGATCAACTCTCTACTTTTTCTTCAACTTTTGACCTTCTCAACATCTCTTTCAAAATTTAATATAACAGACGATGTACATAGAGTTTAAAAGCTCCGGCCCTTTCTTTTCTTTCACCATCTTCTCGAATTTTTACCATCTACAAGGCGTGTAAGTTCGTAAGTTAGCGATTTACGTGGAACAAAACGGTGGAAACTCGTTAGCTCGACACCAAGCGAAAGGCCTCCCCACGGACACGTTTTGCCTCAATCTGAACGGTGTCGTCCCCTTTCGAGATATAATATCGTGGACAGAGAGCGAGGTTCACGCGATCAAAAATAATTTTCTCGGCTTGCTTGGGAAAAAAATACCGTTTCGAGACTGGCCTACTTTTTCTTCAAACTCTGATGCTGATGCGCAATGCCACGCCACGCTAGGACGTGCGGAGATTTTCGTGGATTTTCAGCGTCGTCTCGTTAGGACGGATTCGGGATCTATTTTAATTAATCGTGTCTAGTAATGTGGCAGGTTCTTCGTTTCCTTTACTTTCATCAATCTGTATATATATATATATATATCTCTTTCTCTCTCTCGCACAATCTCTTCTTCCCCCTCCATGTTACCTTCCACTTTCGTACTTCGTCTGCGCACACGTCTTGCGCACGTTTTTTCAGATCCAGATCTCGTATCGAGTATCGCACGACTATCACACGGTTCGCACAGGGCTCCATGACAATTTTAATTCGCGCAACATCGTATCGCAATTATTATTACACTGCCGTCGAAATCCTCCTAGCGATCTTTGGACAGATATATTATCGATATCTTTGGTGTTCGTTCGTCACGATTGTATCTTCGTTCTCTTTGTTTCTCGTATCGTTCATAGGAGGGGAGGGGGGAGGGACGGGTCATTTTGGACCCTTTGGACGATACGTCGTTAACGTTAAAATTCGTTAAGATTTGGATTTGATTCCGTTTGACTTCGATTGCTTCGACGATTAAGCAATCTCCCCCTTTCTTTTTTCCCCTCGATACGAATTTTCCTCTCACCTTTCGCATTCCATTCCGAAAATAACATAATCTTTCACTCGTTCCAATCGTCTCTTTTCGTGAAAAGTGATTCTCGTTCGTGATTTTTCCTTCCTTCCTAATTCTATATATAAGCTTCTGGCTTTCTTAATAATCTCGCATTGTTGGGACGAGATAATCCTCGTCGAGAGAAAATGATAGGTGAATATCACCATCGATTACCACGATTATCAGCAAAGTATATTTCTTCAAAGATTTATATATTTCTCGATATTCGTTTAATGTCTCGTTTCCTTCGAAAAAAATCATGATCCAGGATCTATATAAGCTCTCGATCGCACAGATCAGCCTCGTTCAGGTGCTTCCTCGTGATCTATATTGCGTGTTGTTTTTTTTTTCGCGTGTGTATAAGATATACGTTATCTGTTATATACATATATACGTATGTATTATAAAAAAGAAACGAAAAAGGATTATTCGGTTAGAATAATTCTCTAGTTCACGGTACAAAATATCTGATTCATCACCTTTCTTAATTTACGTACTTTTTATTTTCATTTCTTTTTCCCCCCTTTTCCTTTTCTCTTCTCTTCATTTTTCTTTTTCTCTATTTCATCGTTCCTCGTTTACTCGTCATACACACACACATATACACCCATACGTACAGACACACACACACATATATATATATATATTCGTCTCATTTATTCCAATATATATATATATACATATATATATATCTAGAGCTATCTGTATATATATATATATATATATATATATATATATATATATATATATATTTTCCATATTTATCGATTTTTACTAATCCTTATGCGAAATGCCATTCTCTATTAATTGTAAATTGTATAGTAGCGTACACTGTCTACTGATATGAGTTTTTCTTAGTTCACTTGTGTAAAGCACTTTTTAGATTCGATCGAAACGATTCATCGCGAGCGAGCGAACCTTTTATTTACCAATAATTTCCATTACAAATCGATCAATTGCATCGATACGCTTGATCGATACGCTTAGAATCGACTTTTCTATTTTTTTTTTCTTCTTCTTCTTACTCTCTAATTTCTTTACAGTTTTTTTTTCTACTCGTAATTTTTCGTTGTACCTAATTTTTTTTTTTTTTATTTTAATTCATTGATTTCTTTCAATCGCTTCGTTCAGGAAAAAAAAAAAGTTTATGTAACATTATTCTTTCCTTGGATACGTAATTATGATAGAAATTTTAATTCGTGTGTATGGCGGATTCCAATTGTAGAATAATGAGGATAGAACATATACACGGTTGGAGAAAGAAAACGTCGATTCTTTTCTTCATTTTACGATTCGCTAATTCTCGCCGGTGAACATTCCGCGTTGCCGTTCCTCTCTTGCTCTACTTTCCCCTAGTTTTCTCTCGTTGTCTTCTGTCGGCGACGAGCACGATTCCATCGGTTCGTTTTTTTTCTTTTTTTGGATCATTATCAGATCGAATACAGAGAGTAGGCAGGATAATGTACGACGATGAAAGTATCAGCGGTGTTTTTCGAATCTCGTTTCTATCTTCGATGGTGGTAAAAGATGATAGTTTTCTCTACAGAATTTCGATAAAAAAAATCACGCACTTACTTACTCTCTCGAATTAAAAAAAAAAATTTAATTACAAGCTGTACACGCTTCGATTATAATTTCAATAACTTTGTCCGTGATCCAGTTTCAACGCAACGGAACGATTCAAGATTCTCGTCGAGAAGAGAAATAGAGTCGAAAAACGAACCGATGGAACGCGACGAAGATGTCGAGTAATTAAATAGCAAGCGTTACGTGTAAAGTAGCTGGAGTCGGATCGAAAAATCGTTTCCTCGTTTTTATATTCCTCATCTCCTTTCCGATTTTCCTTCGTTTCCTTTTTTTCCTTCCTTTTGGTCTTCTCCTCTCAGCTTCATCGGTGTAAATATTATCGTTTTTTTTTTATCGTCGTTTTCATACAAAAGTAGCAAAAAGCTTGGCCGCGAGTGCCGAAGGATTATCCTTTTTTTTTCCACCGCCACGATATTTCTCTCACGAGGCGTGTTATCGTCGCGATATATTTTTCCCTCTCTCTCTCTCTTTTCCCTTTTTTTCGTTCGATTCAAATCGAGTGAGCCTTTCGAATGAAAATTTATCGAATAAGAAAAATCGTGTCGGCGCGGGATAATAACGATATTATCATATATATTCATTTTCCTCTCTGGTCTCTCTCTCTCTTTTTTTTCTTCGTTTTTAATCTTTTCTTTCTTTCTTTTTTCCCTTCTTTCCTTCCTTCCTTTTTTTTTTTTTTTTTTAATCACGTTTCACGCGTTGTATACACTCTTTTGCACGGGGACCGAATCGACAGAATTCGCGATCGAGTCGGTCTAAATTAGCTAGAAATTGTCTCGCTTTTAAACACAATCACACTGTACGATTATACATTTAGAATACACGCATGCGCAGCAAACACGTCCATTCTAACTCTACCTTGGGCAGTACAACTATTGTTTTTATATTGTAAAATGATATGTTACGTTAAGGTCAAGCGAATACGTTGCCCTGGGAAAGGCATTCGAGAGCCTTCGTTTCCTTTTATTTATTTATTTTTTTTTTCTTTCTTTTTTTTTCCTTTCTTCTCTTCGCGTCACGGTAGTCACGGTTCACGATTCAGTTAGAAATATACGCTCGATTGGATAATAATCCGCGGATCTAATGGAATTTGACAAAGATTCGAAAAAAAAAAAAAAAAAGATCTGTGACGGCGAAAAAAAAAAAATAAATGAAAAGTCGAAGAAGAAGAAGAAGAAGAAGAAGACGAAGATTATTTTAGAAAAAGATTTCCCAGGAATCGAGGATACTCGATTCGATTTCCCGTTTTTTTCATTCCTTCTTCTGTTACTTCTTCTTCTTCTTTTTTTTTTTTTTTCTTCGTATCAAAAATTTCGCGACAAATCAATTTATCAAGGATCATCAAACCAGCGAATAAATAATTGTAAATAAATCGTTTCGTTATTTTTTTTTTTTTCCTCTCATTTTTCGTCGTCGCTCTCTCCGAATTCGCAAATGTAAGGCCTCGCATGGGTTTTACAATTTAGGCTATACTTTCCGCCGTTTTCGAAGATCACACACAGACGTGTACACCTCTGTTTTTACACTCTTCAAAAAATCGCGATGACTCTTGTTCAGAAGGGAACGTTGAATTGACCTGACTTTCCTTTTCCTTCGAAACCACGCCTCTCCGTTACCAATGCGCGTACAAACAATTTCCCCCCCCCCCTTTTTTTTTAATAAATATATATGTGTATATATATATATATATATATTATACCTATACGTACAGTCCAAGACACACTTAAGAGAGGATCCGAGGAGTTCGATAAAATTTTTATTCTCTATATATCGACTCTATATACGAGGAAAAAGAATTTATTCAGTCACCATCTATGACGAATATTACGATTCTCTAACGAGTCAGAAATTCGGATGATATGTTCGTGGATCGACATGTTCGCGGATTCAAGCGGAATTTACACACTTTTATTTTTATTCTTTTTTTTTTTTTTTTTTTTTTTTTACTTTTTTTATTTATACTAACGATCAATTGGAAAGCGTTTATCAAAGTCGTCGTCCTATTCAGAGTCGATTTCGAGCGGATTCTTACTTTTTAGGATAATTGTTCGAAATTCTGAGACCTCTTTTTAAAAGAATCATAAAGATTTATCTTAAGTGATACATTTGGTGTTTTAATTAATCTTTTAACGGATAGATACGAGTTGATTCGTGCATTAAAATTAGATCTCTTTTGTGAAAAAATTTTGTTCGATTTATCTATGAATTTCTTTATTTCCTTTATTATTATTATTATTACTCGTAATAAAAAAATATTAGAAATTTGTATTTGTTGCAAGTAAGAGGATTAATCCGTCCTCTATTTATTTTCTTTCGCAAGGACAAAGATTTTAATTTTATCTCTATCAATTCGTCACCATAATTCACGTGGAGAAAGAATAAAATATAAAATTAAATTTTTCAATTTTCTTACCATTGGCTGTCTAAATTTCGAGAATCTCAATTTCTCGCAAAGTTTCGAATCGAAGTTTCGATCGATCTCCTTTAGGATAGACGACTGCAAACACCTTCCAAGATAATTATCTACTTTCAAATGGCCTGCTCGGCAAGCCCTTAACAATCTAACGATATGTATCAGAAGAGTGACAACCCTGAAACCTCGTCTTACTTCCGTTTCTTTGTCTCTTTCTCTCTCTCTCTCTCTCTCTCTCTCTCTCTCTTCCTCTATACGTTTATCTTCTTTCACCTTCGATTCAGCGACATACTTTCTTTCTTTTTTTCTTTCCCTTCAAATTAAAGCCAATCTCGCGGTCAATCGTCGAAAATTTTTATAATCGGCTCGAGCCGATATTGCAAAAATCGTTCTACATTCACCGAGTATGCCTCGCGATCGGTGACACACTTCCTTCGAAAACGAGATCTCGTTGCCCGACGAGCCGAGTTTACATCGTCAAGGGACATCTCGTCTCGCTCTGAATTTCGTGACGGTCCAGTTCCCCGGAAACAGACCGACCAACTTCCTCTTTCAGGTCACACGGATTTTTGTTTCACGGCAAGAAAGATGGTAAGAAGGCCTGCCCGCTTTCGTTCCACCTGGATCTTTAAACAACGACGTGAATTGAGGAGTCGAGAAAAGGAGAAAATTTGGTCGTGAATGCGATGCTTACCTTGGAACGATGTAAGTTAGAATAAGAATTGTTCGATTTAGTGATAGTAAATTTCAACAGATATGGCATTGAAAAATGTTGAACAAAAAGATTTAAATAACCTCTTCAAAGATTGATACGTATACGTACGTTTTTCTTAGAATTAAAATTATTCTAATTCTAAAAGAAGAAAATAAATTAAAATCTATCGGAAAACTCCTCACTACAAAATCTTTTAATGATAAAAACTCGATAATATTTTATTCTACTCGAAACGTTACGTTCGACGTCTTATGGCGTTTCTAAAGAGGTTAACTGTTCACAAATACGTTAAAAATCACGCGATTCATCGATCGAAAAATTCGTTTATAAGAGACGATGATCGGGCAACGAGACTTCGATTCATTCTACGAAACATATTTTTACTTCTAAGAATCTACCACAGTGAAAGAGTTAATTATCTAAAGGAAAAAAAAAAAAAAGAAACGAGATTCACATCTAATCGCAAAGAGATCGACTGCAGAAATACGTTTGCTAACGACTTCTACGTAATGCCGAACACAATCGCCACCTGTGCGCACGAAACGATGCGCACAACGCCTACTCTGTTTTCCCTTCCCTCGCTGTGTTTTTCTCTTCTTCCCGGCTCACGTTTTCATGGAAATAGAAAAATAAAGGAGCGTGTTCACGGACGAGGGTAATTACGACGAGACCGCTACATATCGCTGACGAAACGTGTCTTTCGAACGTATCAATCGTAAAATTAGCCGTTTCTCTTGTCGGAGTATGGCTTTTTATCCATTACGATTCCTTTTTTTTTTTTTTTTAGCCTTTCGTCACAATATCTCGCCTTTCAACGTACACACACGATTGGCATATACGCACATGCATACACATTCTCTACTATAATTCTTAATCACTTAATCACCACTCGTCACTATTAATTGCGGATGCGTATAATAAATGCCCAGTGGTTGTTCGACGAGGATCATATTTATTTATCAGCACGAGGATTGAACTCTTGAACTCTGAGAGAATAAGCTGTCGATCGACTCTGTCGGAGAATCCGCTCGATTGGAAATCCGAGGAAT
Source organism: Apis florea (assembly GCF_048593485.1). NCBI lineage: Eukaryota > Metazoa > Arthropoda > Insecta > Hymenoptera > Apidae > Apis > Apis florea. Next base: position 1,513,124 of record NW_028256714.1, on the reverse strand, counting down.
TTACGAGAAAAATATTCGATTCTTTCTGTCTACGAGAAAAGTATTTTTCCTTTCCTTTTTTTCGATCACCGTTGAAGAATTTCTCTCTTTCTCTCTCTCTCTCTCTCTCTCTCTGTATTTTTTCGTACAATTTTTCTTCTCCTTCCTTTACGCTTCACAAAGATTCTATCAACGGGATAATCGTCGAGCAGAGATTAAATATTTATAAATTAGAGGAACACGCGTCGATGCGGCAGCTCTCTGTCCTTCGAGGAAAAGGTTGTAAGTAGAAAACGACGAGGCGATAGAAAACTATCAGGCAGGCTCGAACAGCTTTTCGGAATTAGTTTTTTTTTTTTTTTTTAGAGTTTAGTTTGAAGAAGCGTTTCCTGGATTGAGTTATTTTTTGTTTTTTTCTTTTTTTTCTTTTTTTCAGGACTGCGACTATATATATATATATATTTATATATATATATATATATATATATATATATTCATCTCCTTTGTTTCTCCTCCTATCTTTTTTCTTCTTTTTTTTTTCCGTTTTCTTCTTTTCTTTTCAATGCAAACTCGATGCGCGATTATCCCACGTTATCGCCACGCATGCACGCGTGTGTAAATAATAACGTGGATCCCACGGGAGAAGGGGGGAGAGTTCGACGAGTTTGAAATCGGGACGAGACGAATAATACACGATATATACGAATTACAGCATGACTCGACCAACGGGAAGGCACTTGGGCAAATTACGTGCCGAGTTGGCCGTCGTATCTAGCACGCAGGGCACACACCATCTTCGGTATCCTCGTTTTTTTTCTCTGTCTATTTCGCGCCACTACTAAAGACAGATCGTTTAAAAGTTACTTCTCTTTTTCTTCTTTTTTTTTTTTTCTCTCTCCTCTTTTTCCCCTTTATTACGAGAAAACTTTAACTTTCTTCCCTCTCTACTGCTTAATCCTATGATATGTTCGCATTCGTTATGTATATGTATAAGATTATTATTATTATTATTATGTAAATTAACACGCATTAATTTCTCCTATTCTCGATCATTCGTTCGCTAATCTCACTCTCACGTTTTCTTCACGTTTTAGATCTCATTCGCGCGTCTCTCGTTCGCACAACTTTCGTTCGTCGCTATACACATACGCACACGCAGACACTCGTCTAGGATATTAGACTCTCTCTCTCCTTAACAAGATACATAATTAAATGTATACATATATATATATATATATTGTATGTATATGTATGTATATATACGTATACACACATATATATATATGTGTATATATATATATATATATATATGCTCGCTATTTCGCGACGCGCCAATGATAAAACATAAATACACGCTTCTTAGGGCACCTTTGGTATTAAGCTTGATGTATTCGTCTTCGTCTCTTTTGTATCTCTATATTATGCAATTTCGTCTACGAGCCTCCGCGCTTGTCTTCGCATTTTTTTTCTCCCTTTTCTTTTCTTTTCTTCCATTCGAATACACGTGGATCGAGAGAGAGGTGCACGCGAGTTTACGTGCCAGAGGCACGCCTTCGTCGAATTGTCCCGGAATTAAATGGGCGCCATTACTGTACTTGTGATTACGAAATGTGAGAAATGACAAATGCATTCGTGAATGTTCGTATTATCATTAGTCATAGAGAGTTTTTCCTAGCGTTTCGTGGAGAGATCGTGGAGTAATTTGTTTTTAGAACGATTTTAATCTGTTAACCGGGGAGGGCAGAGTTGGAATCATTGGGTTTCTAGAAATTTGTATAATTATGAAATATATAATTCGGTTTATACTTTCAAAGTGTTTATACTTTCAAATGCGAATCGGCTTACTTTTTCTTTTTCTTTTTTTTCTTTTTTTCATTTTATATCACTTTGCTTCGACTCCATGCCTCACGATTATTATTATTATTATTATTATTATTTTTTTTTTTTTTTTCTCTTTAACCATTCATTTGCTTTACATCGACGTAATTACACACCACTTATGCATTCGTCTCCTGACATTTTGGTTGTTTCTTTTTCTTTTTTTTTTTTTATTTTTTTTTTCTCTCTCTCTCCAAAGACTCTTCCCTTTCGTACGAATACGCAACGTGGTCCTCCAGTTTACAAATTGAAACGAAATCTTATTTTACTTCTATTTCGACACATTGTTTCTATTTCAATAGAATCGATAACATCTATCACAAGTATGGACGAATATCGTAAGTCAAAGAGTTAAAACAATACTTATTCCTTCCCCCTTAAACACGATTAAACGATTAAACGTTCCTTCACCCTTTCTATCTTAGCTTAAGCCACTTTTTCACTATCCTCTTAAAAAACTAAAATATATATTCTTTCTCTATACTTTCCTTCGCCCTTATCACTTATCACCCCTACTGCTCGTCCAGAACGCCATAAAATAGAAATTCATCTTCTTTCTCAACCAGTTCGACGAGCTCGAAAAGTCGAATAGCTTTATTATTTAGTTCGTTCGTTTTTTTTTTTTTTTTTTTTAACAAACAGCCCGGTTAACAGATTAAAAAAGGACCATTTTTTTTTTATCCAACGACTCTTTCCAGGAGATCATCGTCGCACGTGTGTGTGTCTCTGTGTGTGTGTGTGTGCGCCAATCTTTTTTCGTTCTTCCTCCTCCGAAAACGATCCTTCGAAGACAGCGCGGGGCTCGATTTTCCTAAAAGAATCTTCCGCGACTTGCGGACTCTGTGTGTTCCTTCGTGTACACGTGTGAACAAGTATTACGTTATATGCGTGCGCGTGTGACTTCTTCAACAGTGCCTTCCTCCTGCTTCTATATTTCTCTTCCCTCTGTACACGTGTGTGTGTGTGTGTGTGTGTGTGTGTGTGTGTGTGTGTGTGTGTGTGTGTGTGTGTGTGTGTGTGTGTGTGTGTGTGTGTGTGTGTGTGTGTGTGTGTGTGTGTGTGTGTACGTGTTCCATCCGTGTATATTATATATGCACTATCGATCAAAAGTTTCGAAAAGTTGATGTTACAGATATCTCAAATTTTCTATTTATTTCTCAATTTTAAAGGATTTTTTGATAGTATAGTTTTTTCTTTTTTTTTTTTTTTTTTTTCAAATTCTCGAGTTCTATGTAATTAAAGATATCTGAAATTTTCTATTAATTTTTTTCAACTTTAAAGAATTTTGCGCACTGGTAATAATTTTCGTTTTTTTTTTTTTTTTTTTTTCAAATTCTCGAACTCCAACTGGGATGCAATTGGTGTTTCTCCACTTTTGAACGTTAGTGTAGCGCGAAAGAAAATGATGTCACGGATGGTGTCGAAATCGCGGCGTACAATTTCACGCCCCCGCGTGAAAATCGCGGCGAGTTCACAATCGACACGTGTGAATGCGTGTATATCCCCGTGTTCGTGTAATCCTCCTCTCTGTGTGTGTACGTGTCATCATCCTTTCCTCCGTGTTCCATTCTCCTCTTCTTTCTCTTCTTTCTTCTTCTTCTTCTTCTTCTTCTTTTTTTCTTTTTGTTTTCGTTTTTTCTTTTTTTTACGTTTTTTTTCTTTTTTTTCTTTTTTTCTTTTTTTTTTTTTCGTGTCTCTCGCTTCGTCGTCGTCGTTGATCGCAATCAAGACTCGGTGGAAAATAAATAGACAAGATAGTACACGGCTAATCGAAATAGATCGATAAGTTAAGTCGTTAAAAAATATATATACCTAGGAATATCATATATACGCGATTATTTTTGGGCCCCCCGCGAGTCGCGAATCTAATAAAACGCCGTTGCTCCGCGCGATTTATAAGAATTCTTCTTCTTCTTTTTTTTTTTTTCTTTTTTTTTACCTTTTTTTTTTTATTATTTTTTTTCCATTTTCATCCTTTTTCCTATCCCCTCCTCCTCTTGATTAAACTCCTCCCCGTCGTGGTGCCGCGAGACAAGGCTCGAACAATACATACACACCCTCGACTTGTCCCCTGTTGCCTCGAAATTTTCCTCACCTATATATTTATCTTCTTATTATTTTCTTCCTGCGTGTGTATGTGTTCCGTTTCTCTCTCTCTCTCTCTCTCTCGTGTACGTGCTTATTATTATTTTCTCTCCGTTTTTCTTTCTCACCTTCTTTCCTTTCCCACTTTCTTCGTGACCCCACCCCTGATCAATCGCGCGTTTCAAATTTCCCGCGGTTACTTGCCGCGCCGCCATCTTGGATCCTCGATTCCTTCGCAGAAGCGTTCGTCGTCGATTTCTCGAGCAACTCGGGATCGAGTTCGCTCTGGAAACACGATGCGCTCCACCACGTCGATCTTATCCACCCTTCCTTCCTTCCTTCCTTCCCTGCTTCTTTATCTTCCTTTCTTCGTTACGGATCGCGAAAACAATCGGGTTCCAATCCAATCCTCGATATCGTTGCCGATTTTCGCCGGGGGTGTGAGCACGCACGGTCGTTTTCCCTCGTTCCCTCTTACATGCCGTTGATGTCGATCTTAAGGTTGCCCGTTTTCTTCTCTCTTTGATCCCTGCAACGATTTGAATTGGATTAAAAATATATAATAAACGTGGGACGAAAGAAAAGCGGGAAGGAAAAAAAAGAAAGAAAATTAATCAAGGATTAATCGTTTCCTCCTCCTCCTCGCGAGGATACGTCTCGGGGAACTAAGAATTTTTAATCGATTTTTCAAAAAATCGAGGGGAGTACAATTTTTTCCTTTTTTTTTTTTTTCCTCTCTCTCGAATTATATTTATCCAACATATATATATATATATGATACATACAATTCGACCCTTAGGATTCCAAGCTAAGAGATCCACACGAACTCTTTGTACAATTTATTAAAATATTCGAAATTAATAATGATCCTTGGCCCCTAAGGGTTGAACGGAGGAATCAAAAGAAAAACAACGTTTCTCAAATAACAACGTTCCAACAACGTTCAAGCTGATAGAATACATAGAAGTAAAGTGTATCAAGCACGACGACGAACATAAAGTTCCGCTTTATTCCTATCTTTTCGAATCGTTCGTGGAAAGCGAGAAAGAGAGAGAGAGAGAGAGAGAGAGAGAGAGAGAGAGAGGGAGGGAGGGAGGGAAGAAGAAAAAAAGAAGAAAGATAAAAGAAAATAATAATAGGAGAGGATCGTATGATCGTCGACGAGAAAATTCCACGTGAAACGGATGAACGAAATAACGGGAATGCGCGAATCACTTCGTTTCGTCTCGTTTCTTCTGCGGATTCGCAATCGATCGATTGTTTATCGAATCGAGAGTTTCGAGAGGCGACGAAAGCCTGTCGAATCGATATACTTCTCTTCTCGATATTTCTTTTCTTCCCTTCGTGGATGGATAATGGTATGCGTGGGAGGTGGTTTTGGAAAAGAAAGATCGTGAAATGAATTCGAAAATGTGAAAAACTCTCGTTTACTAGTATTGGTTAATAAATAAAATTGATCGACTTTAATATGAGAAGGGTTTAATAATAACACTTGAATAATAATAAATCTTCAAGACTATTTGATCGATATTTCGCATCGATTAATACTATCAACATAATTTAAGAAGAAAATTAAAAACGAATTTGATAAATAAAACTTGGAAACTTTCTCGCTAATATTTGTATTACGCGGTATATCGAATTAAAATTAGCAGAAAATTCGATATACGTAAAATTGGAATCCAATCGAATTCGTTCGATTGGAATAGTTTATTATTTTTAATAGTTCTCGTTTCAATTTCGTTTTATCTCGGGAATAAAACTTTTTAAACGCGACGCAACGATTTTTTTTTTTTTTTTTTTTTTATAAAATTAAATCAGATTTCCCGATCTTTCGTTTTCCCCCAACCACCGTGTACAATATTTAATTTTTCAAGGATCCCTCAAACGCGAATATCCTATAGAAGCCAGACAAATTTACGGTAGCACATACAGATACATGCTCATACGAGAAACTTTTCGCTGCAAATATACTTCCTCCGCGTCTTCCATTCAAGTTCGCGAATCTACAGAGAGACAAATAATCATTGCAGCGAGAAGTACACACGAATTTACCTTAAACCAATTCAGATGGATAATTCGCATCGTTGATCGACTCGAACAATTCTATCTATATATTTACTCATCTATGAAATATTATAGTAAGAGTATATACAATTTTTGAGTTATCACAAACATTTTTGGGGGATCCTTCGCTCCCTTAACCTGCTCGAGGACTACACTACGAAGCATCGTCATCAATACTTTCCAAGCAACCTCTCTGTTCTCCTTCTTATCATCGAAACGATCATCTCTAGAATTTAATTTAATTTAAATTGAAAAGAGAAAGAAAAAGAACTACGTCCCCGAACAGGTTAATCGGAAAATAATAACCCGCGATTCAATCGCGAGTATTGCAATGAAACGGAGAGTGCGCGCGATTTACAGCGCACTTTTCCACGAATCCGTCATTCCCCCGTGGCAACGAAAGCAACAGACAACCTACATTTCGCCCCGCTCGGCCGACGAGGAGAAGAGACGGCTTGCCATTGAGTAATTTACGTACCTCATTAGGCCGTGACTGCATCCGGAACACTCACTGAAAAGCTCTCTCTCTTCTCTCCACTCTTTTTTCTTTCCACAACGCGGCGGCGGATCCTTGGAGCAAGGAATGAAAGAGGAGGAGATGCAGGACGGTCGTTTGAATTCAAATTCGCGAGATACATAAGGAGAAAGTAGGTAAGAAGAGGGTAGTAAGGTAAGGGAAGAAGGCGCATCGGATATTCCTTCAGCGGCCTCCTCTTCGTTTCGACCGCGATGAATTAATGACGAACGCGTTCAAATGTTAATCACCTCCCCCAAGCGTAATACCATCGATCCCATTCTAATTTCGACCGAGGGGAAGGTCGGCCGATCTCTCACCCGCTTTTCTTTCTTTCTTTCTTTCTATTTCTCGAGTAGGCAGAGAGAGAGAGAGAGAGAGAAAGCTTCCCTCGATCGAATCGAATATTTTCACGATGATCGCGACCTATATTCTTGGGTTGTTCCAGTTCTCGAGTTTTTCGGGTTTCTTTTTTTAATGCGACGTTCAATTCTACGATCGAACGAAGGACGAGACGAATCGAGGGAGAAGATGCTTTTTTCTTTTTTCTATTAATTATTCCAGGCGACGAATTTTGCTCTTTCGATCTTTAGAAAAATTCGTGTAGTTGAAATATGAAACGAGCGAACAGTTAAAAAAGCGTTAAAAAAGAAGAGATATGCAAAATAATATTTTTATGGAAAGGGAAAGAATTTACCAATCTTTCTGCGATTTCGTTAAATCGGCAGGGAGAAAGGGAGAGAGAAAGAGAGGGAAAGGGAAAGGGATGCGGATATTACACGGAGAAGATTATCGTACAGGTCGACGCACGCTATCTTTTATTATTACCGCCAGATTCTTTCTTTCTGATCTTTATTTCCGTTTGCAGCTCGATTTTTCCACTCCTACAATAATCCCGGCTTATAAAGCACGGCAGCCTCGATATCCCTCTTTACTTATTTCTTCTATCACCAGGGCAAAGTAGTATTTAAATAAAAAATCCGTAAAAAAACGTAATGGAATAAGCGTGTGTTTTTCTTTCTCGGTAATTTTTAATTGCGCGATAAAGAAATATTACGCTCCACTCGTTTCGAAACAATATTTCTTTATTTATCCTCGAAAGGATCGACGGGAATCAAAATTAAAATTTACGCATTCCTTTCCAATTCTCTAATCCCTGCAAGATAATATTTCACATCTTTCTTTCACTTTATTTCATTTAACAATTTTCTCTCAATTATCATCGTTGCTTTAAAATTGTGCAACAAAAAAAAAAAAAATTACCATCTCGAAGTTAAAATTAAAATTACGAAGAAGCCTTATCGCTTTTTAACGCGTTTTTTTTTTTTTTTTAAATATCCGTAGAAAAAGACTACTTTCATCCTTTATTATCCGTGACCCGGCAATTAGTCGACGTTTTAACATAGATATCCGACCTTCCCCCGAGAATCTCGCTCCCAGCAACGAGATCTCCAGCGAAAAGCGCGGCAGGACACGGTGCAAAGGTGTCGCATATCAAAAGATCACGTCCAGGAAAAACAAAATACAAGAAAGAAAAAAAGGAGGAGGAGGAGGAGGAAAGAAAAACAGACGAGGTCAAGGTGTGCACACCAAGCGTGAAAACGCGGTGAAGAAAAAGAAAATCGAGCAAAATTCGAAAGGGAGAGGAAAGGAAAATGGCGGCAAGGATGATTTCTCCGTTATTACGCGCGAGATTATTATATTTGTCGTTAAAAGAATCGAATTTTTATCCAATTCGAGATAAGATAATTTTTTTTCACAAATTTTTTTCTTTTCTCGAAAAGTTACATTAAGCGCAAGTTTTCCTTCCTTTTTTTAAATTTTACAGGATGCGAGAACGTTCTATGCAGAGGCAGAGTCTAGAAAAAGTAATACTAAAAAGTTGAAAATTTCGAGTATAAAGTTTACTAGTAAGAAACGACTCATTGAAATGACTCATTTCGCCATTGTAATCCGTTTTTCGTGTAATCTTGATTGTTTGGCGTACGATAAATCGATTAAAGTAAGTGATCCAAGAGTCGACTTCGAATTAAATTTTTTTTTCGAACCGATCGATTTCAGAGAAGGAAATAAAGATAATGTAGAGAAACGTCGCTTATTTTATATTTTAAGCGAGCGATTAAGTAGTTTGGATTAGACGAAACAAGGCAGGAATGGAACAAGGCAATGTAATGTAACCGAGATAATACGAGTCTCGTTCTATTTCTGCCATCAAAGATTCATTTTCCCAATTTCGATTTGCTCGACGAACCGCTCGGACAAGCCTGTACTTTTCTACATCATTTTTTCTTTCCTTTACAAAGTCCTAACCAATTCTTTGTTATAACAACGAAACACGGATTCCCTTTGCTCGAATCAACGAAGATATCAAAACTTTCGAACAAAAAGATCGTCCAAGGGAAGGGAATTCTTCGTCGCTCGAACTCTAACTCGAGTTTAAAACGTCTAAAAAAAAAAGAAAACTTCACAGAATTCAATTCCTCGAGGAGAGCCTCGAACGTGAAATAATGAAAGAGTAAGAAAGAAGAAAGGAATAGGAGGGGGGAGCAGAGAGACGAGGAGGAAGAAAAGATGCAGATCTGCGGGTTAAGAGTATAAACAATTAATAGGCGATTAGCAGAAGATAATTGGCGGTTGGCGATCACGTAGTGGGCTCAGCTCAGGAGGGGGAGGCGTCGATCGAGAGGATCCAGGAGGGAAAAGCGACGAGATCGAGCTAAACCGGGCCTTAATTGGCTGCCTCACAGTTCACTGGCTGAGACCACTGTACGAGTAGGGAGCTGTGCTAAAATGCCCCTGAGAAGTACATAGGTGGAGAAATATTTACAGATGTAATTAACGTGCTGTTAAATGCCATTAAATGGTAAACGGTTGATCCTGAAATGATGATCCTGAAGCTCGAAGGGAGAGAGGAAATTTTCGTTGCTCTTGATATAAAAAAAGTAATCGAGCTTCTCCGCTGGATTTCAATGTAGATTGTCATATCTCTGTTGATAGTTTCAAGTATCGATTAACAAAGGGATAAAGAGATAGAGGGGATATTGAATAATAAAGGGAAAAGATGTTTTAAAATTTGTTTGCGAATTTTATACAATGAACATTACATTGCTCCAATTAAGAGATACTAATCTCTGTTAAAATCCATTTAAGAGCATCGCAACTGCAATTATCCTCTCTCTCTCTCTCTCTCAGAAGAGCAACAAAATTTGCGAAAAACAGAAAATTTATTCGCTGGAAGAATCGTCCCCTCTCCGATTTCAGCATGATCATCAGGGCCAGCCAAAAAATGCCAAGGAGAGGAAAATAGGAGGGGGAAAAAAGTGAGAGAAGCCTGTCTCGATGGGAGTGGGCGAGCAAAAGTGGCGACGTAAAAATATCCTCGTTTCCTTCCAGAGGCATATCATCCAACTCCCCACGGTATATATACTGCGATGTCCAGCGACGAAAACGCAGATCTGTGCTTCGTGCAAGTCTCGTTGGAGTGTTTTCTTTTTTTGATGGAAGAAAAAAAGAAAGAAAGAAAGAAAAATTCGTGCTACGGGGAGATAAACAGGGGATAAAAAAATAAAAAAAAAAAAACGAAGGGAACGATTGTCGAGAGGCCACATCGATGGCCAATAACGCGATGCGTTCACGAGAGAGAAAGGATCGAAGAAAAGAAGAAGAAGAAGAGAAAAGTCGTAGGGAAGAAAAAAGAAATAGTATGCATCGTGATGAAGAGACGTCGTCGACGATGATACGAGACGAGTTATGAGAGTCGAGACAAAATATATATATACATATATATATATATATGTATATATGTATATATATATATATATATCTGGGATAATGTGTCGCGCACAGGGATGCTGCGTTTTCGTCGGGATTGCGTTTTGTTGACACGGTGTCTTGTAGCGGCTAGCGTAGCATAAAATGAAACCTACTTCGATCCAGAGATTTGTAAAGCCCACCTCGGCCATTTTTGACTTTGCATATTCGATTCGTATTGCTCCCCGGTCGGAGGAGAGGAGAAAGGATCCTTGGAGAGTGGCCATCGCCTGGGCCGCGTAGCGAACGTCTTGGTATTCGACAAAGGCCACTGGCGACCCTCCCTTCGTGTGCATACGAAGCCGGGAGAAACCAGGAAAACTGTGCATAAATAAGAGAAGCGTACAATACGTGCTCTAGTTAGTTATGACAGACGGTACTCTGGTCAAAAGAGAAGGGTATTTGTGTGTGTGTGTGTGTGTGTGTGTGTATGTATTCGTATGCGTTTGATCGTTGATTGATGTACCGATGAGTGGCGAGAATTCGATGACGTTGATTGAACAGCGAGACGAGGCATCGTGACGTTGTTTCTTAAGGAGCATTTTCTTTTTTTTTTTTTGTTTATATTTTTCTTTTTTTTTTTCTTAGAAAGGCGATACTGTTAGGTAGAAATTTTTGTTGGTCGTTAGAAAGGTGATACTGTTTGTTAGAGAGATTGTTACACGAGGATTATACAAGCACGATTAATGAGAATATATACAGGGAAGAGTTGTGCTTACTTTGATATAGCCAGTGTTGCGCTCAATTAATTTACTGTTTTGCCTTTTGGCGTGTGCATAACAAGGTGTACATAAAAATATGGAAGAAACTAAAATATGCAACTTTTTCACGATAAAAGAAATTAATAAATTTCCTTACCATTTTACGATCTATCGTTCAATTGTAAATATACAAATACCGCTTTCCTTGGTTAAAAATATCTAACATTTTTTTAACCAAAAATATTAAAGTTCGATTTCCAATAAATCAAATTATAATGATAAATTTAATTTCGGATATTAAATTTTATCTCAAACGTGTGATTTATATTTGCTCTTTTTTTTTTTTTTGATTTAATTTCGTGCGATAAAAAAGGATAAAAATTTATCGAATACAATTGAAGAACGATAAAGATAAAGTGGAAAAAAACACTTTCTTTCGATGATTTATAAATTCAACTTGAACATTACCGGAACGAGCGTATTGATTCGTCATATTGCATCGTTCTCAGCAGGATTTAAATTCGTTTGGCGTGTACGAAGACCGATTATCGAGAAATTTATATCCCGATATATATCGATCGATAGTTACGACGCCATTAGAGGAAGTATCGATATCGATTACGCTTGATTTACCGCGTCTCTGCCAAGCACCGCGTAACCACTGCGAATTTCGTTTCTTCCAATTATAATACAGTTTTTATTGTAGTTAACAAATACTTTCACTGCTTTCTTTTTTTTTTTTTCACCTTTAGAAATTTATATCACAAATTATCTTTTGATCTACGACTATTTCCAACTTTGATTCCACATATGCGATGTTTCTATTAACGATATTCGCGATGGATACGCCATCTGCTTAGTTTATGGTGATTCCTATTTGCGTAGAAAAGTATCTACGTATATTTTCAATGATGTGAAAATAGATAATAATTTAAAGATAAATTTTGGTTAAAATATCAAAATTCTCGTGTAAATAGCAATCTGTGTTAAAATATTTATATTTATATTGAACATTATTTTTATGCGAAACAGTAAACTAGTGCATGTAAATGTTAGAGGTTATGGTATCAATTCTTGATGACGCAGTAAAATAACAAAAAGTTCAAAGCAGGTAACGTAGAAAATAATTATATCTTTATATAAATAATTATACTTTATATATATATATATATATATATATATATATATATACATTTTAAACGTAAAATAATTTCATTTCAATCTCTTTAATGATTTTGCTAAATTTAATAAAATAGAAATGTATTTATCATAAAGATCATATCCAAACTTATATATGGAATAACTAAATATTTAGATATTCTTTAATACATATATGTGAAACTGTTTAACAGTTTAATCTTTTATAACAGTTATGTGTTTTCATTGATGCTCGTTCGCTGTTCTCGCGATGCATTTACTGTGTTTTATGCGTGTATATCAGAGTGTTAATCAATGCCACTAAATATTTCAATACTGATAGTTACAGGTACTAGCACAAGTGCGTCTTATGACTACGAGCTACGATTGGTGGCAAAAAATGAATCAGCGGATGTCAGTGATATACATTTCTTGAAAGGCAGTGCTGTTATTCGATTTCAAAAGAAACGCTTGGTAAATCCAATATTTTGTAATACGTGATGAAGCTCTTTTGATTGTTTCTTCGATACAAAAGGTGTCTCAAAACATGAAATTATTTCACAAATTTTCATAAACGATTTCCTCAAAAAATTTCCTTCTTTTTTTCTCTTTCACATTTTTACTTATATCGAATCGAACGTGTCGATTATGACACTTATATCGAGATACATTGTATATACATATTTAGAGAATTTTGACCCGATTTTATTAACCTTCTATAATATCGTATCGTGTTAAATGTTTAGTATCTACGTATTTACTTTCGTTTTTACTTTCGTTGCGTCATACCGTTATATTTTATTAATAATTGTCATTTCAACATGAAACAACATTTATTCACAATTGATCCCTAAATTTTGTAATTAAAATCGAAAAATTGTAACAAATAACACTTTCTCTTTTGATAAACGAAACGTAGAGGGTTAAGGACGCGTTAAAGCGTGTGGCACCGTATAGAGAGAGAGGAAATGCGGCTGATTCGGCGGTGACCTATATCGTTCTCTTAAATTCGTAGCCGCGTAATTGTTTCCAGACCGGGTATGCTAGATTTGTCATTTCCAGTTCATTGCACTATGATCCGAATATACATGTAAAAATTTAATTTCGACCTGGTTAACCTGGTAATATTTTCTATTCATTTTATTCGCCCTTTAATTCCGCGTGGACGTTTTAATTTATGTTTTCTATCAGAGACGGATAATTGAGTGGTATTTTTGATAAAATAATTATGTAAATTTCGCATCTCTTTGTGGAAATGCTCGAAACGAGTTCAATTTATATTGTCCACAACAATATAGTTGTGAATGAATAAATGTCAAACGCAAATTGTGTGGACCAAGATAGAAATATTTGAAATCATTCGTGCGAATATTCAAACGAAAGGAAGATGTATCAAACATTTTTTTCTGGAAATTTATAATTTGATAACTTTATATCAAATATGTAGAATCAATTTTTTTTACAACATCTGAAACTTAATTTATTTCAAAATTTCAATTATTTGAACGAGGAAAAACGAATTTCTTTTCCCATATATCTTATTCTCGTCTTCCAAATCTTGAGATTTTTCCAATTTTCTTGCAAAATTGTACTGCTAAAGATAAAACGAGAAGAAATATATAATATGCGCTTACCAAGATCTAAAACGAAAAATCTAAATATTCAATTCAATTCGTACGTAGTGTTTAAAAATAAGTAATTGCTTCTATTCATCGCTGTTGGCGAATATCTCTAAGATATCATAACGGAGAGAATCGAGGATATCATAAAAATAGCGTGGAAATAAACGAAAAGAAAAAAAAAGAAGGTTCGGGAAGAAAAGGGATAAAAGGCGATTGACGTGCGAGATATCGACGTTGGTTTGAAATAAGAATTGCAAAGGGTAAACGGGGTCGAGGAAGCCCGGCTGTACCAGAAATGAACTCGCCATTCACCGCCGTGCAAGCGAAGCTGCGGGCCAACGCTTCTTCTCTCTATCTCGCGATGAATGAACTGGATATGACGTCAGTCGCCCGTATCTGACGCAACGTGCCCGTTATCGATTTCCCCTTTTGCATCGGCGCCGAAATAACCTGCGAGCCAATAGAACCCGTGTGAGAACCGTCTCCACCGTCCATTTTTCTTTCCTCTCTTCCTCCTCCTCCATCCATCCCCGCCTTCGATCCTTTACACGATTTTTCCTCTTTTTCGGGAAATTTTTTTTTTCTTTTCCACCGATCGAATTCAATTTTCCGAAATGAAAACGAGCCGAAAATGATTTCGCGTCGGTTGTTATTATCGCAGCTTTATTATTTTCATCGTATCTTCGTCGAGAGTGAAAGTTTCGAATCTATTTGCCATTTTTCTCGCAAAGATCGATTGAAAATGAATAAATATAAAGAGGGTAATTGATTCGTTGTCGGAGATGTAAAGAGATGGCGCGCGCGATCGAAAAGAATAGTTGTTTTTGCTCCGTGAGCGTGTGGAAAATATTATTACGAATCTACCATGCATGGCCTCCACCACGGGTATGAATTCGCGAATAATTGAACCGTGTTGATCGAACCGTACGTTCATTCTATACCTGTCTGACGATTTTTGGCGGTTCGCGCGCACGCTACAGTTCCCCGATACATTTTCATCAGGATGAAAAGTCCCGCAGACACTTGGCTATTCTCCCCCCTTCCTTCCTCCCACTCGTTTGCTCCTTCCTGATGTTTCGCGCGATTGAAACACGGTGGCGCGTGTTTCATTTCGAGAGACTCTTGAAAAGTTAGGTTAGGTTTTCGTTTCGATAATCGTGAAATTAAAATTGGTCGAAAAGGAGGGATAACGCAATTTTCGCGCGCGTATAAAGCGTTTTCGATGTAATATTCGAAAGAGACTTGAATTTTTAAACTGGATCTAAAGCACGTATACATTAGGAATTAGAAGCATCGAACTACCTAATCCTTCAAGAGTTACCGCGCCGAAGATACCACCACTATTCTCTCACAATTTGTTCACGAACGATTAAAACCGTGTGCAGACTTGCAAACAATCTTCACGCGCTATATGCGGGTGTACCAAGATATCAGGTATCGCAGGTATATATATATATTTTATCAACATCTCGTAAAATTTTTCATAGATTCTTTCGTCCAAAAATTTTTCATATACGCACATTCAATTGTCAATTTTCTTTACGCAATTCCATGTATAAGTTTTAATCTGATAAAAGTATTATCTTTTATTCTAAATGTTACAAATACAAACTTTCAATGAAATCGTTACCGTCGAGAATGTTACAATTACTTACAAGAGTATCAACTATTTTCAAAATGTTAATTATCACACGTTACATTTCCATTTCTGATCGGCTATTATAATTCTTAAATGAAAAACCGGTAACGGTTATTAACGAGTTTGCGAATAACGTCGAAAGAATTCCTCGGCGTATCTGACGGAGTCCGAGTCGTGGGAAGGTTCTGCATGGCGAAGCACGCGAAAATAATTCACTACGCGGCCGTAATATCCGCCCAGAGACAATACTGTTTCAAGATTTTTTACGTGCGGAACGAACAGAGCCGCCACCACCCGTCGAAAATTCGAACCTCGAACCCACGTTAATTTTTATCCTAGAAATTCACTTTTATTCCGTTCCGTTTATCGTTTCGTTCGCGAATCGATTGACGATAGAATCGTTAGATTTATCGTGGGAAAAATTTGTGAAAATTTTGCGACGACGAGTCGAAGAAAGGAGGATTCGTACTCGCTGAAGCCGAGATGAAAAAAATACGAATTAAAATCGTTGGGCAAGCGGTGTCGTTTACGAAGCTTCTATTTTGAAGAGAAAGACTTTGAAAATCAACGAGGCGTGCCACGATTGTTTGACTGATTTGGCTCGGTCTAATAAATCTCGTCGCACGCTTTCGAGATTATGCACGATAGAGAGACCATTGGATCCAGCTGGATCGAAGCTGGATAAACACCACGTTAAATTCTTGTTATTTAATTTTTCTCTTTTCTTTTTTTTTTTTTTCTAGATAGATCTGTATAATTTTCTTCATTTTTATAATTCTTTTCGATATATAGAACTTTTCATCTTCGTTTAAAACGAATCGATCGATTATAAATTTAATACGTAATTTTAATTTTTGAATAATTTTGAAGCTTCTCTAAAGTAAAATTACTATTTTCTGCGAATACATCCCGCGCGTTATCATGATTCGTCTTTTTCAAACTAATTATTGACTCGAATAATTATTTTACAATTCGATCGAGTCGAGAAAAATTTTTATATTTTTATCCTACGATTTAATCAAATTAAATCGAAGTGAATCGAAGCTTCTCCATAAACCACGCTTTCTCCAAATATTATTATTCCACGTCTTAATCCATCTTTCTTTCTTAGACTTAACTCGAATTTTTACAATTTCAATCAAATCGATTCAAAACGAATCGATTAAAAGCTTCTCCGTAAACCACGCTTTCTCCAAACAAATTTCCACACCCCATCTTAATTCCAAATTTTCCAAAATTAACTTTCGAAAAATCGTTTGAATTTAAAATCGAATATTCCGATCTGATATAATAATAATAATAATACAATAACAATAATCGTAAATATCGTATATATCTCAAGTAACGAGAAGGGATTATTTAATCATACCGTCAACCCGTATATCCAACTGCTAAACTATAATTTACGAGGTGTAACGTATGCGATGGCAAAAGTCGCGTACACGCGTCAATTAGCATAACTCGGTAACCGAGTCAATTTTAGCAAACCGCCGTTTCCAATTTCATTTTCAGACGAGAAATTTGTTCCGGTCGACAAATTCTTCTTCATCGAACTCGAACGACCATTCGTGTATAAACTCGAACTTTACACGATATTCAAGTTGTCTCAACTAACTTTATATATATATATATAAGGTCAACGAAATCGTCGAATTTTTGACTTTAATATAGGATCGAAGTAAGAATTTCCTTTACGATTTTTATATACAAATGCAAAGATGGACTTGTGAAATTTAAAAAATAAGATGGATGGAATTATACGGTTCAAGAATTTGAATACCGAGTATTGTTTCCCTTTGACCAAGCGTATAATTTAAAAAAAAAAAAAGAAAATCGATCGCCTTCTTTGGTAAGTTTAATTATTTCCGAGCGAAGCTGAAAGAGCCATTAGAATTCTCATTTAAATTTCTTACATAGCGACAAGTCGATATGGAAAATTAAAACTTTAAATTAACCGCCGTATCCTCGAAAATAATTGTTTCGTTTCCTTATATATATATAAACTTATCGCGTGAAAAATTATTTTCTTCTTCGTGTTTTTCTTTGAAAAAAGTAACGATATATTTTCTAAATTTTAATCCATCGTTTTCCATCACTACTCGCACACCTGTTCGGGTTTTTACTTTGGCATTTACAAACTTTTCAATTTTACGCGATCCAATTCTATTATTTCCAGTCCTTCGAGTCTTTTTGCGATTAACGTCGATTTTAACGTCGTTACTCGTTGGAAAGATACCAATACGCGTGTAATAAATCAGAAATAAGTGAGAAAATGATCATCAGGCAGGTTTGACGAAGGTTTGTTACAGCGAGGGTATAAAATTTAATAAATAGCGTATGTGTTATTGTCGAAATTGGTCAATATTCGATCTAGTTAGTCAAAAAGTATCGGAACATTGATTACACAAACTAGTTGGAAACAATTTGGAATTAGACTATACGTTAATAACATTGGAACAAATTTCTTTATATGTAAGAATTTTAAATAATAATCTTAAACCTAACCTGAAATTATTAAATCGAAAGAAATTTTCTTCAATATAAAGTATCTAATTCCAAATTGTTTTCAATTATATCAACGAATTTCGAATTTTGGCATAATATACGATATCAAATACCATCTCTGTACATTTATAAGATTTATAATAACCTTTCGTACTACTACAATTATTCTTCTCAGTTCTTTAGAATTCTAAAGAAAGAAAAGTGCAAAGTATCAAATCGATCAAAGTCTGAAAATTCGAATTCAAAATATCGAATTTTATAACAATGTAAATATTTATAAAATTAACCTTTCACAATTATTTTTCTCAGTTTCAGACTTTATAGGCTTGTGATCGATCAAAGTCTGTGAATTCGAATTCAAAGTTTCGAATTTTATAATAATACGAATATTTGTAAAATAAAATTAACCCTTTATAATTTTCCTCAGTTTCATAGGCTTGCGATCGGCCGAATATCAAAATATCGAATTTTATGACAATACAAATATTTATAAAATTAACCCTTTATAATTATTTTCTATCTCATATATATTTATTTTCTTTCTTTTCAGACTTCATAGGCTTGTAATCGAACGTGTGTGAATTCGAATTCAAAATATCGAATGTAGTTATCGAACTACATTCGTCAAAAGTTAACCCTTTGCGCCGCTTTGCCCGATCTAAAGATTTTGAGAGACATCTTGTACGGTGCAAAGGATTGAAAAAAGGAAGAAGAAGAAAAAAAAGAAAAGAAAGCATCGATCAAGAATTGAGATCTACGATTAAAAAAAAGGGTGTGTGCACGCGATGGCACGTTCTCTGACCTGCTGAAGATATCCTTGAGCTCGTGCTCGGACACGAATTGGCCGAGGTTGGCCACGAAGAGGGTGGAACAGGGCGCGTTGCTCACTGCTATGTTCGGTTGGGACGAGGGTGAACCAACCGGCGATGCCAGTGCCGGCGAGGGTAGGAAATGGGGTAGCGACGCGTGTATCGACGTCAGCGTCGTGGGATGCGGTAGAGACATGGGCGCCTGCAAAAGAGAAACAGAAACAACAATTTTTCATCATTATCCCCTACCCTTCGTATCGATTCCTCGCCAATTTTCGTTCTGTCTTCTGTCTACTTGGAGCTTATGACAACTTTTTTGTTTGCTTGTTTCAGTTTTTTTTTTTTTTTTTTTTTTCGAAAGGTGTTCAATATTTATTCGCGAGGAATTTTCTATTGCAACGTTGATGATCATTGAATCTTTATCTTTTTCAAGAAGGAAAAGGTTTTCCTATATCTGGTGTTCTCGTCACATTTTTGAATTTTGTATTTTCTTCAATCATTGTCGAATAAATTATAAATATTTTTCGTTGGTTATTTATGGATGACAAATATGGATATAAAAGATCATAATCTATTTTATTTTAGATTCCTAGTATTCGATTTCAAGGAAATTTATAATCGAGAAATCGAGCAGTTATGAAAAGAAGTGGCAGGCATTCCTTTCCAAAGATCAAAGGAAAAACAAGATGCGCGTAAATTTAAAAATTTTCCCAACTTCGACAATATTTGCCGAATTAACATCGTCCAAATACCGATATAACGTATAATTTAGATGTAATCGACGAGCATAGGCCGGCTGGCGTGCAACTAGGAACTAGGAGTCCATGACCGAGTTACGGAGCGTGGATTAATTAACGCAAGAACCGTGTTAAATACGGACACGCGGGGATAATTTGCAGCAACGTTACAAGAAGCAACGTTCTTCTATTTATTTAACGATGGAACAACGCGAGGAATGATCTCGGCCGTGAAGCGGAGATTTTATTCATAAATGATAGCCGCGATTTTTCCGATCCTTTTTCCCACTCCCTCTTATCACTCTTTCCACGACAACAACGTATAACACGACAATTGCGAATCTACAATTTTTCCTTTAATCTCTTTAATTTTGTTTCATAATCTTAAACAATATCAATATGATAATAAGCAATGAATTAATACAGAAAATAAGAAAAAATTTCTACTACTCGAAGCAACGCAACAAGCCCACATCGTGTAACCACACCGATTAATTCGCAATTCCGATATATCGGTGTTACAGTGTAATGCCCGTGTAATTACGTATTGCGCTACTTGTCTCGGATATCCTGTGTTGCCGCGCTCTCTTTTGTCGTCTTTTGCAAAATCGCGACACCTCTCCTTCCTTTCCTCACGTTTGTCTCGACGTTTTCTTTTTTCTTTTTTTTTTTTCTTGCATCGTGTGTTTACCTTCGCGTTTACATTTTCAACGATTTCGAAGCGATGTTTTTTCCATTCGTAAAAAATATTATTACGAATTGTTGCAGCTGTTATTCGACAGAGAGAATTTGTTACGTGTAGAAATATGTTTGTTCTTCGTCGAGAATATGATTTTTTTTTTTTTTTTTTTTTTTCTTTAAAAAGAAAGAAACGTTTTCAATTGTTGTTGTTGGAAAGTGGAACGTCGAGAACGAAAGTGTTTCTTTGAGTGAGGGGGAAAAAAAAAAAAAAGAAAAAGATAGGAAGAAAAGAAAATTTTCGAGAAAAAAATTTTGTATAATATATATATATATATATTCGATAAATCTTTGAAAAGGTATCGAGTATTTTCAAATATTTTCGAGAGAAGAAATTTTCCGATAAAAATATCTATTTTTATTTTTTCCAATATATCGCGATCAGAATCAGAATTGAAAAGTACTCGAAAAAGAAGAAATCTCGATGGATATCATTGATGACCAATTGATTTTACTGAGAAAAATGGATTAATAATTTCGTCAATTAAATATAAAATTTTTAATGATGGAAAACATATATATATAATTAATAAAATGACAATAGGAACAACTGTTCAAATAATTTTAATATTATTTTATGATTTTTTTTAATAAAAATAAATTAGAAAATTTATTTAAAAATAAATCAAAAATAATATAAACTGTTAATGTTGAAATTATAATAATAATTATTATAACTATTCGAAAACGAAAATATCTTCACGTAATATCCTTCGCATTATTCTTTCGACTCGAAGGATTCCAACTATTTCTCTCTCTCTCTCTCTCTCTCTCTCTCTCTCTCTCTCTCTCTCTCTCTCTCTCTCTCTCTCTCTGGAATGTCACGGAAGAGAAACGGAATTAGGAAAATCTCGAGTCACTATAGAAACTCTGTTCCGCTGAAAGCAGAATGCGAAGTTGGCGAGTGAAATATTCTCTATTTAGCCCGAGCTTCCGCCTCATTATCACGTCAAGTGGATTCCGTGGAACATTTTTATTTCCACGGGAGGAAAATAGTGGTATTTACAAGCGGTTGAAATGGCTGGTTTTCACCGGTTGGATACGGATGCTTCCCTCTTTTGGATTAAAGAATTAAATAAACGTCAATATTTATTTTCGTACAATATAACGAATTACCTTTTACAAACTGTCTACCTCCGCCTATCCTTGTCCAATTCAAAAAGAGAAGAGAGAGAAATGGGTTTTTAAAATCGTGTCTCCTCGATATTCTCTCTCTCTCTCTCTCTCTCTCTTTCTGTTTTTTTTTTCTTACGTTCGCTCTACGATGAAATTTCTTTATCATCACGATGATTTTTATCGAGATCCATTATTTTTTTTTTTTTTTCCTTTCCTTTCGTTTCCTTCGACGAAACCCCGTCGAATAATCGAATCTAATTGCGAAACGATACGAGTGGAATGGAATTATTCCATTTGGCGTGGATTGTTTTAATTGGAGATTTGTTTTATCGCGTGCAATTATTTTACGATTAAACGATACAGAGAAGCTTCCAGCTTGAAACTGCTCGATTACTACTTTCTTTTTTCTTTCTTTTCCATTCTCGATTCTATTCTTTTTTTTTAAACTCGAAGAGACGAAGATCGAGACATCGTTCGAATTATTTCGAATTTTCATTTGATATATTATTATTATTATTATTATTATTACTCGACGACCTGAATCGAACACCATCGGATGGATTAAACTGTGAATTTGAAAAAGAGAACAGTTTCTCTCGAAGCCCAATTAATCAAGAAAGATTGTATTCTCGGAAAGAATAAACGTGTTCTTTCTCGATTCATCTTCGTCAACTTCCATAACTGAAAGCTTTCACCTTTCTAAAATCTTCAACTCTCGTACAACTGAGCATCAATTCCAAAATTTCTCCCTAATAATTAAACTTCTCATCGCTTATCATCCAATTAACGCATCGCGACCCAAGTTTCAAAATTAAAAGTTAAAAAATCTTTAGCTTCCACGAATCGAGTTTCCATTCTCGAAAATTGATACTGAAAATCACCTTACTAAATTTTTTCATCCCAAAGAGAGAGAGAAGAGAGAGAAAGAGAGAGAAATGGCAAAGTTGGTCCAAACAAACTCGTGTCCCGATTCAAAAACCTTTCCTTTCGTAACATTTCTTTCTAATTTATTTCGACATCGTCCCCCTATTCTTCTATTTTTCACCGTGAAAGATATTTCTCGAGTCATTTTCTCTCTCTCTCTTTTTTTTTCTCACGCGTTATCAATAGAAAAAAAAAAAAAAAGGGAGAGAAAAAGTGTTCGATACGTGGTTGGTTCGATGCGTGATAGGTACCCGCGTGAACCTGGCACAGAACTAGGCTGATATTAAAAATCAATAGCTGCTGGCTGTTTCCCCAATTCGTACCCGGTTGTACCAGCGTCGTTGTTGTAACCGGGCCGAGGTTTCGTTCAAAATTTCACGATACAACGAGAGAGAGAGAGAGAGAGAGAGAGAGAGAGAGAGAGAGAGAGAGAGAGAGAGAGAGAAGGAAGGAAGGAAGGAGGCGAGAAAGAAGGAAGAAAAAAAAGGGGGAGAAAGAAACAATTCCTTCTTATTTACGATGGGCTTGATGATGGTCGCGATAATTAACCCCCGGAAGTAATTAACTTCTGCTTGGAAAGTTTAGATGGTGTTCAAAATCGATATCCTCTGGCGCCTGTGATCGAATAACAAACGCGCCATTCTCTCATTTTCTTTTTGTTTCGAGAAATTTTTTTCTACTTTTGACTCTTCTCTTTCACGAGTCTTCTTTCGAATTTGCTTTGTTCGAATGATGATAATTCGTTGGGACGCGTGAAATTTCCAAGATTCTATAGTTTTTCAGTTGAATGTTGGGTAGTTTGCGAAACTTTTTTTGAGATTTGTGCGTAATTTTTGAATCGAAAATTTGTTCGAGATCGTGAAATTTTCCTTTTCGACGAGATTCTATTTTTGAGTTTTCTTTCGAATTTGCTTTGTTCGAATGATGATAATTCGTTGGGACGCGTGAAATTTCCAAGATTGTATAGCTTTTGGGAATGTTTGAGTAGTTTGAACTCGTTGGAATGCGTGAATTTTGCAAAACTTTTTGTTTTTTTGAGATTGTGCGTAATTTTTGAATCGATTTGTTCGAGATCGTGAAATTTTCCTTTTCGACGAGATTCTACAGTTTTTAGGTATATTGCAACGTGTTATTTCAATATCACGTGTAGAGGATTGAGACGATATATATTAAATCAATATTAATATCAAAAATTTTTTAAATTCAATTTAAAGTTACGATATAGATAAAGAGAATATCAAAATATAATTTGGTATATTTCGTTGCACTTTGAATCAAACGATATTAATGGAGTCGTTGAAAGATCACAATGATGTAATGGATTAATACAAAGTCACACCAATTAGAATTTTCATTCACGTTTCTATGGAATAACAAGTGTGAAAATTAATACTTGTGTTAAAAGCCAATCGTTAAAATTTTACTACATAAAAAAAATAAATAAACAAATTTCTACAATAACGAACAACACAATTTTGCAAAAAAAAAAAAAAAAAAAAAGAACAAACCTACAGTAATTGCACAATACACAAACTTCAGTTCAAACTCGTTCTCTTTGTCAATCAACTACGATCGAACCAAAGTTTTTTTCTTTGTTTATCGGCTAAAAATTGGGGAATCACTTTCTATTCGTTTTATTTTAATGATTCTAAGAGATTTCTAATATAAATTTTCTCAAATTATTTTTTCTTTTAAGTTAAGGTTTAATTAAGAAAGTTTTTACAGTAATTAAAATTTAAAAAATTTTTTTTTAAATTCTAATGAAACGCACAGCGATCAATTCAAGAATATTCTAAAGTAATTAAAATTTCCTAATTCTAGATTATATGGAATAACAATTTTGAAATTTCTTAAAATAACCACACAAGCTATTTCTCTTCTTTGAATCTTCATCTTCTACTTCCATAGAACACATCAAGTTCTCATCTTTCTAAAATCTTTTACATCGCGATTAACCTCGGTAAAATCTTAACTTCTCATCCTTTAGAAAGTCTTCAGCTTTCATAAAACGCATCACAATCAAAATTTCTCATAGCACTCAAAATGAATTCTAAATTTTTCTATTATTTTTCTGAAAAAAAAAAAAAATCCTTATCTTCCAAAGAACATCCAACTCAGAATTTCCCATAATAACCGAAATCTTCTTACCTTTCTAAAATCTCTTACTACGTCGCAATTAAGTTTCAAAAATTCTAAATTTCCAATTCTTTTTCTCAAACTTTAATTCATTCCAATTAACTCCATCCTCAAAATTTCCCAAATAATAATTCAAATCTCACTTAAATCGCGATTAAATTTAAAAAAATAACAATTCTAAATCTCCATTCTCTCTCGAACTTCGATTCGTTCCAATTAATTTCTCAAAGTTTCCCAAATAATAACTAAAATCTCACTTAAATCGCGATTAAGTTTAAAAATATAATTAAAAACACCCCAATTTCCCCAAAATTCTAAATCTCCATTCTCTCTCGAACTTCGATTCATTCCAATTAACTCCATCCTCAAAATTTCCCAAATAATAATTCAAATCTCACTTAAATCGCGATTAAGTTTAAAAAAATAACAATTCTAAATCTCCATTCTCTCTCGAACTTCGATTCGTTCCAATTAATTTCTCAAAGTTTCCCAAATAATAACTAAAATCTCACTTAAATCGCGATTAAGTTTAAAAATATAATTAAAAACACCCCAATTTCCCCAAAATTCTAAATCTCCATTCTCTCTCGAACTTCGATTCATTCCAATTAACTCCATCCTCAAAATTTCCCAAATAATAACTAAAATCTCGTTCAAATTTCACCCCAAATTTATCCCGAGTGAGCCCAAATCTTTAGCCGATGCTAAACACCATCTAACCAAAAAAGCAAAAAAGGAAGAAAAATCTCGAATTTGGGGGGAATCACCCCTTATTCCTCTTCGAGAAGATTGTTGCCGCGATCGATCCGGTGTTTCATCAACCTGCTTCTCTCTCTCTCTCTCTCTCTCTCTCTCTCTCTCTCCCCCTCTCTCTAGATTTCATTGCGCGTCTACCTGCTATGGTGTATCGTATAATAATCGAGTATAACGATCATGTATCACTAACGTGCATCGGGGCGCTCGTCGGCGGCTCCAGAGCTTTGTCTGCAGATAGTCAAAGATAGGAACGTACGGGGACCTGAGGATGTAACGCCGGATGCACCAGCGTCGCGTGTTGCAGCGTGCCTGGTAATTCGCCAGCGGTCGAGTACGCCAATGGATGGTGCCACAATTCAGGACCACCAGGGAAGAATGGGCTCCCTAGGTCTGCAATAGAACACACGATTAAACACACGCGTTTCCTTCGTATCCCCGCAATGACGATCATGATGATAATGATGGAGATGATCGATCGTGATTACGACTATGATTTCGATGATCTTTGTATATATATATATATATATATATATCGGTTATTTTTACGTTTTATCTGATCTCGACAAGTTTGATTTTCTTCCCGTCGCGTTTATTACTTTCTCGTCGTTGAAAAGTTAGATCGGGGAAAAAGCGTTTGAAAAGCGTTTGAAGTTATGCGTTAGAAGTGAAGATAATAACCTCAATGGAAGCTCGATTATCGGGACTGGTAGGGAGAGGAGAGGAGTTGGGACCGTAAATTTCATCACACGCGTGATTTCGAAGAGATTCTGTTTTGATAATTAGCTTCGACATCCACGAGAAAGTACACACGCGAGCGCGAACGTGGACGCAAATATATAATGTTTGGATGGTGGAAGATGATAGAACGTTTGGGTAATAGAGAGTTAAAGGGTAACGTTTGGGTGTTCCGATAATCGAAATTCCAATATTGTAAATATCATTTTAACAAACCGACAAAATGATCGGATTTCACATTTGTTTTCTTCTTCTTCTGTTTTATCGAATAATTACTTTTGATCGAAATAAAATCGTGATTAATACGCGATAAAATAGATGCCAAAGGAAGAAGTAATTCTGGCGTTAAATGAAGTTTTATTACTTAAAGTATATTGAAATTTTAATGCTTCAATTGAAAGGATAGTATTTTTCTTTCTTTACGTGGAACTTTGCACTTGCAAGTTGTATAAAAAAAAAAAAAAATCCATCTAACAATAATACTAACAATTATTACTTTGAGAGATGTTTTTGTTCAAAATTCAAGCGATACTCTGCTTTTTTTACGATGCTAGAGAAAATCGAGATGTCGAAATCAGACAGAGATAGCCTGTACACTTGTTGAGGAAAATTAAGAGTTGATTAATCGTTCGCGAGTTTCCTTACATTTTTTTTTTTCTTGCGATGGAGGAAAAATTAACAGTAAACGGATAATCTTTTCTTTAGTCTTCGCAAGTATAAAGAGACTCGTAAACGATCAAAATTTTTTTCTTCTTAATTTCGACGCAGTGGCGTAGGAACTCGTAAAGTGGGGAAATTTTTGAAATTGCCAATGTTTTTATCTTTTCGTAGTTATGGCAGTCTATGCTCGATTTACGACGAAACAAAATGTATTCCGTTATGATTTTATTGATTTCGGAAAAAATATGGATTTGGCTAGTTTTACTGTTTGGAAAAAATTTAGAGAATTTAATCGATTGCGTTTTTCGATTCCATTGTTTACGGCACGGTGTTGATTTATTTTTCCAATACAGATCATATTAATTCCTCGTAAAATAAAATGCAAAAAAAAAAAAAAATAGAATTGTACTCGGACGAATTTTTAAACCGATATTTTTATTTCTTCTTTCACTTTAATCTTGCGATCGATAAACATTGCTGATTTTTTGATCGCGAAAAAATTGACAAATCGAAAATTACACGCGTTTTCTGTATTTATCGAAATTGAAATACACAAACATACTCACCAATTTTAAAAATTACGAGATGATAATTCTAAATCGATTTAAAAAAAACAAAGGTAAAAACTCTCGAGGCGATCCGATGATACATAGAATAAAATTGTTGTTGTCGAGATCTCGTTACCTTTCGATGGTAAGAGCGAAAAAGAGGTTAGGTTAGTTCGCAACAATCCTCGAGAAATTTACTGTCAAACGAATGCAATTTATAAATCTCGAAAGAATTTTAATAACCTTCTCGTTTCTAATTCCGCGTGACAATCGATGTAACCAAATTCCATCGATGAAACACACGCGCAATCGAGACCATTATCGCGAAACAATTGTAGCCAATCAAAACGTTGCCGTGTTTCGCTATCTAATTGACGACGTGCGACACGGCACGATCGTATCCCTTTGTTATCGATCGTACCATCGTCCACGTTCCAATGGAAAGAAGAAATATGAATATATATATATATATAAAAACAAAAATCGTACATTGTCGATTTTTTAATAAAAAAATTAATACTACATTTCGATCAATCGCGCAAGTTCCTTCGCCACTAATCGAGGGTTTATTTTTTTCCAGGGAGAAGAAGACCGTCTTCAACGGTACAGTCATCGAACATGATGATCACTGGAGATGAAGAAAGGAGAAAGAATATGAGATCTCGATGGAAATTATGATTCTGGGAAGCGTTTAACCCTTTGTACTCATATGTCCTTATATTTTATTATTATAAATATATTTATATTAGTATTCCGAGGGACTCTTGTCATAATGTTTTCTTTTAATGTTTCATGTAATGCTTAAGTGTGTGTGTATATATAAATAAAAGATATATATATATATATATATATATATATATATATATATATATATATATTGTATAGATTTTCACTGATCAAGGAATCGAGATGCAGATAAAATTTATTTTATACATTTATGTATTTTATTTTTTTTTTTTTTTTAGTAAAGCGGCAAATTAATATATTCTCAGAAAAATGTTTTCATTTCGATCGAATATGAAAAATAATTCCAAGTTGATTGGTAAATCTTCTTAAGTACAAATACGAGTGCAAAGGGTTAAGAATGGTCGACTAGATACAATGGTGAATAGTTAGTTATCGACGTGTATCGAATTACATCGAAATTCGATTTTAATTACTCGTGAATTATTCCGTTCGCTACGAGTGAAAATTTTGTTTTTAAAATGAGTGGATGTATTTTTCCTTCCAAATGAGTTCCAAGTGAAACAATTATTAAAGATTATGTATATTATAGAGTTTTAAAAATACACGAGGGATGTTTGGTCGAAATTTGTTCCCGATGCAAATGAAACTTTTCTCGTCGTGTCGACATCGTAACAATTCTTGACTCGTGTAAGAGAATAGAAACAGATAATAAAAGAAAAAAGTCAATTACCATGATATTATTGTTTTGTATATCGAATTTTTTTTTTTTTTAGATAGAATCAAACATTACACACGTGTAACGATTACGAATAACGATAATCGAAGTGGGTGAATCATCCTGCGTGTTTCTCTTTTGCCCTCCACTCGGGCGCCAGATTTTAATCTTTTAGATTTTACTTCTCGTTGAATATGGAATTGATTATTAGCGAGAATGCGATGCGAATATCGTGGAATTATTTAAAGGAAAACTTTTATTCTAACGGAAAATTCTCGTCCCTGTTAAAAGTAACTTTTCAATTTTTCTTGGACACTTCATCGTTCATTGAGAAGCAAGCATGCCGGTATATTCATTGACAAAACGATATAATATACGTTCTTTTTACGAAAACTTACAATTCTCCGTTAATAACGACTTAAAAAATTCATACCGAAATTCGAACGAAAAACCTTTTATCCATCAAGATTCGTTAAGATATTTCATCAAATATTTAAGAATCGAACACTTTCTTATTCGATATTACGAATTCTTTCTCTAAAATATTCCTATTTCTTCTTCAGTCGATCATTAAATTTTTCAAATTTCACCTACGAAGAACCCTTACACACCGAAAATACCAAAGATACCTAAGATTTCCAAGCAATTCCTATTGGAAAAGCTTGCACCAACTTAAATAACGTTTCAACGCACATTTCTCGAATCCCGAACTCTTACCCTTCTCAACTTCCAATTCAAACCTTTAATTCTTCGAATTCATCCGCCAATTTTTACGATTAACAGAAAAAAAGACGGGGGGAGGGGGGAGGGGGGGGGCACATGATGAATCTGTGATCACAGAAAATTATTCCCCTTTGAAACCTCCTTCTTCACCCCCCCCCCTCCCCCCACCCTTGAACCGGCTCGACACTTGCACACGTTTCGTATCGAAGAAGAAGAAGAAGAGAAAAGAAGAAGAAGAAGAGGAGGAGGAGGAGGAGGAGGGAAGCAACGAAGTCTCGGCTTCGAAAAAATCAATGGAAATGGGCGCAAAGCGGGTGTTCCACGGAACCGTTTGTTCCTCGTGACCGGCGATACGTCACGAACCGGCAATTATTCCACCGAGATTGCGCAACAACCGCGCTCCTTTCATGCACGAGAAATCCAGACCGAACTTTACAATTAATCGCCCTCTCCTTCAATCACACTTTCGAAAAACTTCTTTCTATAAGAGTTGGCCGACTTGCGAGAAACGTGCCATCTTTATCTATGTGCGATTTATGAAGATTATTCGAAGGCATATCGATAGAGGATGGTGAATGTGTGGGGCAAAAATCGGGGCAAAAATGACCGATCTTGTTGTTGGTGGGCTCGAAGGGATGATGGCCGATTTTGGTGGAAAAGTTTGAGAGATTTGAGAGATAAAGAATGATTCGACGATGTTTTTGTAGAGTAAGTGGTTTTGAAATTTCGAGAGTATACGTGGATCTAATAAAGAATCGTGAAATTTTAAGATTAGGAAAGTATGTCTCGAGGGGGTGTTGGTGGTTCGATAATGATAAATGGATTGGATGATTTTCCGGACTGCGAAATTTCATGATCGATAAAGGGTGTTGAAATATGATCTGAAAGAAGAATTATGAAATCTCGTGATAAAAGTATATCTGGAAGGGTGTTGATGATAAATGCAGCATGATTTTCTGGAAAGTTTCAAGTTGGAGATTTTCTTTGAACTGGGAAATTTCATTCGATCGATACATCTGAAAGGAGAATCGTGAAATTTCAAGATTAAAGTATATCTCGAAGACTCGATAAATGCAGGATGGATGATTTCGTAGAACGTATATAAAATTTCACGAACGATAAAGGATGACTTAGAAAATGATTTTTAAACGATTTTTAAATTTGGAACGAAGATTCATATGATCCAAAGAAAGAATTGTGAAATTTCAAGATTGACCAAAGGTATCGATAAAAGTTTGAAAGAATCGAATGGAGATTTCTCGAATCGTGTTTAGAGATACCGATTTGTTGAAGATATCACGCGTTATAAACTTCCCCGATCTCTGAATCCTACGATATATTTTATTCTACGAAGCACAAGCGAATTAAAATTTGCACACAAAAATCCTTTCTCCTTTATCATTTTGACGTTTTATTTTCACGTTGGAAAATAATTTTTAACAAAGAGATACATTTTTTCCCTCTCTTATTGCTCTGATCGAAATTTCAAAAAAAAAAAAAAAAGAACACGATTTTGCAACTTTTTTTGATAATACAAATAATACAAGTCTGAATCCCCTTCTTCTTATTAACTTTCATTAAATCTGTTGGTTGAATGTTAACGAATAGTCTGGTAATTACGTGTCGTTAGCAAGTCTGCCTTGTTAACGAGCCACTTTTATGAATTTTTAATAGCATCCAGTAGTAGTCTCCGGGAAAGATAGCGTATCCAGCGCAAAAAAAAAAGAGAAGAATAGAAAAGAAAAGAAAAGAGAAAAAAAAATATTGCGTTTGTACAACATCGCGATCAATCGAGGAAGATCCGTGTTGTTCAACCTGGCTGCATCGCGCCTCGTAATTAGCGATTTTCCTAAGTAGCTAGGAAATAATTATTTTCTTTTTTATTTTTTCTTCGCAATTTTTTTCCATAATTCACTCTCCGCCCTGATAAGTGCAATACTTCCTTCCCGGAAACGTTGGATATTTCGAAATTTCGATTCGAGCTGATTTTTATCTTTCGATACGATCGAGTCGCGATCGATCCATTTCGGATATAGAAAATTTTATTTTTCGCTTTTTTCTTGCCAGATAATTACATTTTAATCCATTTTACTTCTTAACTTTCTAAGTTTTAAGCGGGTGAGAAATAATTTTTTCTCTTTTTTTCTTTTTAATTGCACGCATAACTCACAAGTGCGATAGTTTGTTTATGGATAATTCGAAATTGATATTCGATTCTCGATTTCTTTCTTTCATCGTTGAATATTTATACATGTCAAGATTGAGATTAATTTTTAAACATTTATTTTTCCCTCGACAATCGTATATTTTTCAATACGTCTACTTTTTTAAGGTTACGATCGAATCGTGATCGATCCATTTCGAATATTATCGGTTTACTTTCGCTTTGAAATTTTTCTTGCCGGGAAACTACATTTTAATCCATTTTATTTTTCTAACTTCTGAATAGATAAGAAATAATTTTTTTTTTTTTCACGCGTGCAATAGTTTTCTTTCATGGACAATTCGAAATTGATTCTGAATTTTCTACGATTACGATCGAATCGTGATCGATCTATCATCGGTCAACATTTTTGTTTTCGTTTAAAAATTTTTCCGCTATCCATTATTCGAATCAATCTAATCACCATCCAATTTTTCCACCAGTGTCAATTACAATTACAATATAATCTTTTCCTCTTTCTTCTAACACGTCCCGTATTTTCTCTCCTTGCCCCTGTAAATCATAATTTAATTTCAATCTCTCAACAATCTCGAGAATCCGCTATAATTTATCTTTAACGACCAAGCGTTATTCAAATTAACTCAACTTTTTAGTTGCAATTATAAACGTGTTTACTCCTCTCGAAACGTTTCGAATTAATTTACTCCGTTCGCATCTCAAACACGTATCCTCGACGTATCCTCAACACGATTGACCAATCAATCGTCTGAACTGTATCAACACAACTATCCTCCTCCATATACTATATATATATATATGTCACACCACTCCTATGTACATCTTCCACCTTTTTCTTTTTTCTTTTCTTCTTCTTTAATTAATATTTAACAATTTTACGAGCGTAACTTATCGACCGATAAAGTCGTTTCAAGCACGCGACACGTGTATGGTTGTATTCGTAAAACCATGACGCCGCCATTTAAGAATTCGAAACGTTTTTTTAAACGTTCTCCAGAGTTTATCGATTTTTATCATAATAAATATTTCGATCATTAGTTAACTTCACGCGCTTATGGAAAATTTAAATTTATTCGCGGAAAAAGAAAAGTTTGGGCAGACATTCACGGCGTTATTTATAAGATACTTTTTAATTGTAATCTGCTCTACTTAACGCGCGTGATCGTCTTCCTCGAGTGCGATTATTCACGAAAATTAACAACCAACAGAGGACATTGGATAATATCTGAATTTCTATCTAACAAGTTCCACATTTCCGTAGCTTCATTGATCAAAACTTGTGATGCACGTAGTTAAAAAAAAAAAAAAAAAAAGACGAAGGAAAAAAATAATATTCTTCGACGCAGAAAGGCGTGGAAGGCGATAAAAATAATCGAAACACCGCGGCGATTTTTACCACAGCCGTGCCAGAGCTTTTCGTACGTGGCAGGACCTTGCACTTTATTGATTTTAGGCTGACCCAACACGGCCAACTCGTAAGTTTCGACGCGAGAAACGTTTCCTCCCCGCTCTGTTCTCCTTCGTTTCTCGGCAGCGTGGATGCCCGTGGTCCGATTTTATTCATATCGCCACGAACGAAATAATGTCCTCGAATAATCGAACGATAATTGAAAAATAGACGGAAAAGAGGATCCAAATCTTTCTGTTATGCGAGATTTGAAAAAAAAAAAACAAAAAGAATTAATTATTTGATCGAATTTTCAGTCACTTCTCATCGTAAGGATTGTTACGCGTCGTATGTTCTCATTAATCGAAATTTCGTCTTTTTTTTTTTTTGTTAATTTAAATTGGTATTCGTTCGTTGAATCGTATTTCATGATGCGCGTAATAAAAAGACGCGTTATAAGGTGAATACGGTGAAATAAAGGGTGCAAAGTTTCGTAATTATGGAAATGGGTTTCGTACGAAAATTATCCCGCGTATACAACGCATCGCGAGTAATTGAAAGTCCGATAAACGCGTGGTTGGTCCGCGCCCCTCTCCCCTCCCCTTCGTTGGAGAAACATTTTTAAATAAACCGTTGAAATTAACAGAAAATTGAACGAAAATCGTTTCGAATCTTGTATCGCGCGCGAATATAAAATATCTTTTCTATTTTTTCCTAAAAAAATTTAAATACTTGGTTTGATTGAAAAATTAATCAAATTAGCGATCAATTCAATATATCCGGAATGAAATTGTGAAATTGTTACGATTTTTTCTTTAAAAGTATACAATTTCAGACCGATTTCAAAGAATTCGAAGGAATAAATTATATTCCCGGATATTGTTCGATATTCTCGAACCCTTTCAATATTTTCGAGCACCATCGTAAATAAACACCCATAAATTTGCACGCGTCTCAATTTTTCCCATAAAAACGCGGAACAAACCGTCCATCATTTTTCACGATCCATTCGATGGATCGGTGATACGAATAATAGGGGCTAAATTATTTTTCTCCGGTTTTCGAGCTTAAATAGCTTGTTGTTTCGTTAAAACAGATTAACATCGCATTTAATGGAATAATAAAGAAGAAAATAATACACAATATTTATATAAAAATATTTTAACTCGAAAAACGGCTTCGAATTTAACGAACCTGCGATAAACTGGACTTTGAGAATTGGAAATGGTATTCCAAAGAAACTCCAAGGAAAAGATGCTTGTTAGAGCAAAAGAAATTACGGCTACAGAATGTCTTCGACAATCTTATCTTATAAATTATCCAATAATTTTCCAATCAAAATTAACAAATTGAAAATTATAAAATGAAAAAAGCACATTGAGTATCGTCGATCGCGAAAATATAGAACGATAGAAACGCGTATATTATAATATAAGACAGATTAAAAAATTAATCCATAAATATGGATGGCTGAATTAAAGGATCTGCTAGATTGTACATATCATGACCGTAAACGTTCAAATTAATTTTAATGCGAATTTGCAAAGTTTCGCGAAATATGGCGATGAAAAAAGTAGAAACTTTCCACTTTTCGTTCATTCTTATGACGTGGAACGTATAAAAAATCATTGACAAATCATTACATCGTGTGAATCTCTAACACGAAGTAATCACTTAATTTACAAAAGAAAAAAAAAAAGAAAAACGAGAAACTTATCGATAACGATTTAAATTAAAATACACGTTATATATCCATCATAAAATTGATTGAATTTACACGATATTTCTCGATTGTTTGCCTACAATTAAACGTATTTTGCTCAATCTGTAAACGTTTAAAAAGACGATTCAAAATCTTAATGTACAAATGAATTTCCACTCCAAATATATGTCATTCGAACCACTGTGCGCCGTGAAAAATTCGAAAAATTCGGAATAGACGATCGACTTCGCTCAGGTTAATTTAAAAAACTCGCGGAATTGAAATGGCCGCGGCCTGATCATCACGAAGAAGAAGGAGGAGGAGAGGAGAAGGAGGAAGAGGAGGAGCAGAGGAGGGGGGAGGAGAAGGATCGATGGCGGGCCAGGAGTGGCTGTTATTTTTTCCACGAGGGACACGTGGCTACGTGGCAAGCGCGTTAAGTAAAATGTTTAGTTAACGCGCTCGTTAACGGTATTGAGGGTATCTGGAGTGGAAGAATCGCGTGGAAGAACAGGTGAATAGCGGGTTACGAGACACCTTTGTCTCGTGAAAAACCGGGGAATCTAATATCATCGCGGGGAAGGCAAACACAAAGAAGGGAACGCGTGAAACGCGAACGCGGTTTAAAAACATTTGCGCAACGGAATGCGAAACCGGTCTTCTAACCTCTTCGCTACGTGTTGAAATAAACGCAACAGGAATCCTATTAAATCTTTTTTTTCTTTCCTTGTTGAACTCACTCGAATTTACTCCACGCTTTTCGTACACGCGCGATCGGTGATCGTGTACGAAATTTTTTCCCATCCATGTGAAAATTGTGAAAAGTTTTTTCCCGTCGGGGAAGAAGATTTCTCGTCAAGAGTGGCGCGCACAGCTCGTCTCTGGAATGGACGTGGACTCATAAGTTTTACTCATAAGTTTCTCCACTTTGTAAAATTTTATATAAGAAAAAGGAAAGGAGAAGGAAAAAAAATGTTGAAAATTCAAAATCAAGGGTCGAATTTCGTCTATCCGTTAAGTTACGAGTTAATATCAAAAATATAGAAATTTCCTTGATTCTGACGAGACACGAGTAATGCAAAAACATTTTTTTCTTTTTTTTGTGACTTTTCACTCGTATATTTACGAGAAATGTAAACGAGTAAACACGAACGAAAGAGAATCGGCGAAGTTAATTGGAACAAATTGGAATTTATATTGAGAGAGAATCGAAACATGATTTGGATATCAAGAATGGTAATTTGAACGTTGAATCGGCCAAGTGAGATTTATCATACGGTGAAACCGTATTTGTTTTAATCCGATTTGAGGGAGAAGGGGGAACAAGTATCCGCGTAATCATCTCTCCATTCACGATTTTCCATTCGTTAATATCGATAAGTAAAAAAATTCATGAGCTTATTTTTATTGCGCTATAATAACAGCGCAAGTATCTACGTATCATAATTACAAAATGCAAATGGATAATGACTTAAGCAAGAAAGGAAAAAAAGAGAGAAAAAAAAGACCGTCATTACGATCGATCGTTACGTCGAACAGGAAGTGAAGTCAGTCCGATTAAATCAAACTGTCCGTAAAGACATTTTTTAAACATTTCAAATTCGTCGATAATGATTTCGAAATATTATCATCGAGAATCAACTTTCGAAAATCCTATTCTCGAAAACGGATACATTTATTTGAAAGTGAAACTTTCCACGATCGATCGCCGTTTGACAATATTTTTCGTAAGTAAACACATTTTAACACTAACGAAATTATTAATTAAAATTATCGAGAATATATATATAGCTATTTTAAGAATAAAACAATGGAGATAAATATTTTTCACAAATTATTAGTCCATTCGTAATTTCTATTCTCAAAAATGATGACGAAAAGAGAATTCTCGAGAGTTCTACTTTCCAATGTACAACAATTCCACAATGTGTCGAGAATCGCGACGATCGGTTCGTTTCGCAGGCTGGAAACAACGTTGGTTGCGTTCGTTACTTTATGCAACGTGGAATGCGGCGTCGCGCATATTCTCGCGAGAAAATTGCACGGATGGCTGGGTTTTCGCACGGAACAAGGTGAGCTGTTTCCACGCCGAAGGTTGTTTGTGTCGTTCGATCGCTCGATATTCCCGTGTATACACCGCGTAACGCGTTACGCCGCGTGGATTTTAACGCGACGCAACTGTACGTACGCACAATTGTGATGCAATTCGTTCGATAATAACGCCCGACCCGATAATAAACGTTGGACACTTGCTCGTACGCGATAATTAGTCGAGATTAGTCAAGGTTGACTATCGATCAGTTGATATATCTGTTATTTGAAGTTTCCTCTATTATTATTGTTTGTAGGAAAAATTTTCGAGATTCCACGATTCCGTTCCTAAGATTATTCGAGAATAATTAATTCTCGATAATTTTTCGCAGAGTAAAAGTTAGTATCGATATCTATTTGAAATACTGCCAAATGCTATGAATCGTGGAAAGTTTTACTTTCAAACGTATCCTGTTCGAGAATAGGATTTTCGAAAGTTGATGATAATTTTTCGCTGGTATATTATAATAAAAATTATTTATCGATGCAATATATTTTTAAGAAAAATATTCTAATTTTATTCGCATTTCTTAAAATACGAAACTATTCGAGAAACGTAGAAGATTAATCTTAAAAATAATCTATCTTGCGCGATAATTAATTAATATTGTCAAAGTGACTATCTTGATCAATCGTCATTTTTATAATTAATCTCGTCGACTATTATTGTTTTGCACCAAAAATTTCCACGATATTTTTCTCTATCAATGCAATTTCCTACTTTTACGAAAAATATTCTCGAGCTCAATTTTATTCTCAATATTTGCATTTCTTAAAAGAGGGATTACTCTTGAAAATAATTTATCTTACGCGATAATTAATTAATATTGTCAAAATGACTACCGCGTTTGTATTTTTCGTTAAATGAAAGTAATTGTAATTAATCTTTATTACTTTTTTTTTTTAAATTGCGTTTTGTCTTCGTAAAATTACGTATTTCATAATCACGTAAATTATTTGCTTGTATCACCAATACTATAATTAAGTACGTGCTCCGCCGACAATACTGATTTTATTGCTTGCACCACAATTCGATTCGATCAATT
Organism: Apis florea; assembly: GCF_048593485.1. Taxonomy (NCBI): domain Eukaryota; kingdom Metazoa; phylum Arthropoda; class Insecta; order Hymenoptera; family Apidae; genus Apis; species Apis florea. Next base: position 1,475,495 of record NW_028256714.1, on the reverse strand, counting down.
TCTTGCGGTAATTTCTTTCTTCTAAATACTTTCACAAAAAAACATCATTCCTTTGAGTATCCTTTTTTTTTTTTTTTTTTTTTTTATATATATATATATAAAAATTATTATATTATTGCGTTTTCATTTACACATATAAAAATAAATTTTTACATACAATATAATATTATAACAATTGCAAAAGAGAAAATGACGAGATAAATTCTATTGTGTACAAGATATTCAAATTATATTTTCTACGGAATAAGAAAGTGTTAAATCCTTATGTAATTAACAGAAAAAGATAAATGTAATATTTTTCTTATATAATAATAATTTATGTATATCAGGGCTATCGAAACGAACATAATTTTTTTCTAATTTTTAATAATCGTAAATTTTCGATATCATATTAATTTTCACTTGAAATTGTATATTCGACAGATTTTTCCTTTAAAAGAATCTTTTAAGACAAAGGAATTCTAATTGTTTTTAAATAGATTTAGATTTCACGGAATTTTTTTTCTTGAAATAAAAATTTCAAAATAAAACGATAAATTTTTTAATTATCTTTCGATAATTTCCTAATAATTTTTCACGTTTACATTTCTTTTTTTTTCATAAATGTTTCGTTTATTTTCCGTTATTAAATGGAAAAGTAATAACACAGAATGTATTCGAGACATAGAAATTTGTGGTTTTCTTCTTCCGAGTATCAACTATTAATAGGTTTGCTCATTAGCATTCCGATTTAGGAGGGAAATTATCGTCAGACTTAACTTCCTCTCGAGTTTCTTAAGCCCGCCCCATTGGGTTCGTAAAATTTGGAATTAAAGTCCGACTATATTTTCGCGAGAAAAATAAAGTAAGTGTACACGTATGTATTTATAAACGAGATGTATATAAATTTGGATTAAATCCTCTTTTCTACAAAATTGTTATTTTTCACCAAATATCTCTTTTATTTTTTTATATACAATTATCAAGATCTTCATTTTATGTTCTTAAGATTCGATCGATGGTCAAATATCATTTATCAAAATAATATTTTACATCCAGATTTCCAATATCCAAATCTTTCGCGAAATTTTCAAATTTAAAATGAATCGTATTAATCGATCTAACAATTTTTTAATGTCCTAAAATTTAGCAATATCTGATCACTGAGATAAAGCTCAAACAGAGAAGTGAAAAATAGAATAAAACAAATCTAATCCGGTTTTAAAATATCTGAACGTTTCAAATAATAAAAATAGACGCCGATCCGATTCCCTATACATTCTTTTATTTCAACGACCATTAAAAAAGATCGATGGAAAAGGAATATTTTTACATATCGTACATGATATTTTATACGAATCATAAAGTACCTAAATATTTCGAGATGCGGTAAAAAAAAAAGAGGGGAAAAAAGAAAACATTTAATTCCTACTTTTTCTCAACGTTTCAACGACCATACCGTAAAAAAAAAAAAAAAAAAGATCGATAAAAGGAATATTTTTACATATTATGGAATATTTTATACAATATCGATGTATAAGCGATAAAAATGTTTCGATGATAATAAAAAAAAAAGACAGTTCTGATTTTCGAACTTTCTTTTGTTTCAACCGTTGAAAAGATTGATAAAAGGGATGATTTTTTCTTTTTTCTCTTCCTTTTTTTTTTTTTTCCAAAACCATTAAAACATCTCTCGTTCCCTCGATCGGTTAACCCCCCCGGAGGCGGTATGCCGGAACGAAACGGATTACCAATTATTTTCAATAGCCGTTTACGTGACCATGACGAGTAGTCTCGTTTCTCTCTCTTGGGAATAGCTATTTGATCAACCTCGAGTTTCCATACAGATTCGAGATACAAATATATCATATATATGTATATAGATACTTGACAAAACGCATTTCCTCGAAGAAATGATTTTTTTTTTTTTTTTAAATTTCCGTAAACGCACACAAGTTTCTTGTGTGAGTCATGTTTTATTAACACGGTCCGGTGGCTACGACACGACACTACACAAGTAAAATTGTTTTCATTCGTGAGCTTGTTACTGCGCAATCGTTGGAAATCGGTCTTCCAGCTTGTGAAAAAATTCTGATCTTCGAACGGCCGATTCATTTCCTTTCCTTTTTCTTTCTTTCTTTTTAATCGTGAATGTTTAACGTTAGAACAATCAAAATGACGGATTTCGTATTTTTTTTGTTTCGATAAAAATTCGATTGATTATCGAGAATTTATTCGACGAAATTAATAATTAATTTTTGCGAGATAGAAATATAATTACGTATACCTATTTACTTTCGTAATTTTTAATTACAATCATTTGTATGTAAAATAGATATTTAGATATTACAGATTGTAATCAAGTATTGATTCGTTAATTAGTCAATAAATAAATATGAAGATCTAACAAACATGAAAACATAATGTCCATGAAAGATAATCCATTTGAGAATTACTCTCGAGAGTATTTATTTTTCGCATTAAAGGTAAAACAGAGAGTAATTGTCACTTTCAGTGTAGCATTCACTAACTCGAAATAGCTATCGAGTATCAAAATTTCATTTTAGATATCGTTGATTCAAAAGATAATTGAACTTTGTGGATACAACGAACAGTGACGACGACACATTAATCTTAAATTTCACTAAAATCCGATTAAATTTACATGACTTATCCTTATATTTTCCTTCCACCAATCGTTGAATCGCTCGTAATCAGTTGTTCTTATTTCAATGTCTTGTCTAGTAGAAAGAAAATAAATGTAAGAAAACGAAATGAGATTCCACGAGAGAAAAAAATAAATAATAAAGAAAATTTTATTTCTTCTAATTACTTAAATTCTTACGAAAATAGTAGAGATATTTTGAATTCTTTCAATCAGCATAAAATAAATCCAAAAAATCTATCCACATATTAAAAAATGAGTTGTGAATTGACTTGATTGAAATAAAGAATATAGAAGAATGAATATAAATTAAAAAATATATATAAAAAAATATACAGTAAGAAAGAATAAATTTAGTAAAGGAAATACGAATAAACGCGTTATATAGATGTGAATCGTGCCGATGCCTTTGTTCGACTGAGCTCGCTATGTCGCGTCGTACGACGCGACGGTTGAAGGAGAAAAGACAAAACAAAAACGAAACAGCGATCGCGTTATATATTCAAACGTAAATATACGAGATATGAGTCGCGACTTTATATATAAACGCAACACTTTAAAGATTTATCTATTTTCAGAAACAGAGTGTCGTAATATTTAAAACAATTATGCAAAAAAAAAAAAAAAATGTAAAAAGATGAATCTATTACGAAAACGCCAATCACCGTAATGGTGTGTTTTTTTTTTTTTCATTCATGTTAAAGGAGCACAACAATTACTTTGTATTCATCCCTCGTGTCTATATATAAAAACAAAAATTTTTCCTCCTCCCCCCCCGTTTTTCCATCTATTTGCACCTGATCGCCACACGTTTCAAGTATGTGTGCGCATACACATTACAGAAAAGCGAATATTCTTGGCACCGTTTTTATAACACTTTTGCATCATTTCGATACTTTCCAAACGCTACAGGAATTGACGTTTCCATTATACTGTCGACATTTTTAAACGGATCTTTGTACACGAACATTTCTATTACAATATAAGATATTATCGATAAAAATTGAGAAACAAAATAATTGTATTTATGTAATTTATATTCAAAAAAAACTTATTGATATGTAATTTACTGTCTTTTTATATTATTTTTAGTTCTATATAAATAAATTTGCAAAGGATCAGTCACTTTTTAATAATAATTTTTGAGAATATCCTTGTGTAGAATGAAATTTAATTATTAACTTTTCGAAGACTTTCTCCAACGAGTAATTTCTTCTATAAGAATGGAAAGACGAAAGCTTTTGAAATTATTATAAAAAATATTATAGATATATACCTATAATAAATTTTATAAAACTTTTCCTTTATGAAGACAGTACAATTGTTACAATAAAATGCCGTTCACTGGTGGAAAGAAGTTCTCGCGAAACGTCTATTTTCACACGCATTTTTATTTCTACTAGCATATATATATAGAGCTTCGTTATTTCGTAGTCGAATATATATATATGTATATAATTATAGCTTTTCTACTACTACATAGCTACGCGTGGTGTCAGGATTGTCAACAAAGCGTTTGAAGTGGGGATAGGCGATCGTAGCGAAGGACCTCTGTTGACTCTGTGCCGTCCTGCGAAATTTCTTTCCAGTGAACAGTATCTCGAGATATTTCTTCAAGAACGAAGATCTTGCGAAGAATACATTTACGCTTACCGTTCTACGAGTGAATAGTTTTAGCCTCTTAATTCATATAAATTTCCTTCTATATCTCCATCACAAGATCGTTTTAAAAGGAAAAATTTCACATTTCAAAATTCGACGCGTGTCTATCGAAATTGAGATAGACTGCAACTTTTCACGCGGAAATCACGCTATTTTTACCGAAGGAACTCTCAATAATTCAACACATTTTCGTCAGGGTCTCAACGTTCGCCCGATTCTTCTCCTCGCGCCTCAATCTTTCCGGATCGAGCGGACATGTTTTATTCACCGAGAAACTTCTACCGTGTTCTCAAACTACTTCTCGAGTGACCGATTTAACGAACTTCTCGTGTTCTCGGTTTGGATTATCCGTTTTTTGGTTTTTGAAATTGGAAATTTGTCGATACGATTTTACATAATGGTAAGTCCTAATATTAAAGTGATAATAGTGGATAAGAAATAGTTTCTTTCGATAATTAGATTTAAATTATATAACTCTAGATTCTGGTAATAATAAGGAGATGGAATAATAATAGTCTTATTTCGATAATATTTTTATTGTAGCATTCGAATTAAAGAATTTTAGATTTCGATATAGGTTTTAATTTAACCAACTGTTTATGTTAATAGGTTAAGAGGTTAGATTTCATATAAGTTGATAAAGTTACTAGTGAGAGTGATTTTTTGTGACAGGTTTTTGCTAAGTGAATTTGAAAAATTGATATTGTGATAATTGATATTAACAAGAGTATAAATTTTTCGATTTAATTGAAATTGTTATTAAATTTCGTCAAAATGATATTTAGGAGGACGTTTGACTAAACCACAGTTTACGAAATGTAATTTAATGACATTCTTGAGAAACGTATGGTATTGATTAAGAATTTGAGACCCCTTGCTGTGCCAAGAAGAGGTTTCTTTAGTAGGGATAGTTCGATAATTCAGCTGTATCTATACAAGGCTTCTCACGTGATCACCGAAAATTTCACTGCTTCCTTACAAAATAGAAGAAGAATTATCGTAAATATTACACATTTTACACATTACTTATTAATTATTTATTAATTCTTAATTATTTATTTAAAATTCACATTTAATCACGAAGAAGTTTCTTTCTCATATAATCTTCATTTATATTTCAGTCATTTATATCTAACACAAATAACATTAGTAGAACAAATTACAATATATATTATAAAATTTCTTTTCTACAGTTTCATTCTATTATAACATTTATTTCAAAATCTTTACTTTTTTGATCACTAACCTTTTTTTTTAACAAATAATTTATTACTCTTTGCACAATTCCAATTCATTCTAATTATATTTTTATATTAAACAAATTTTCAATCTTCACTTTCTTCCACCATTTCAGAAAAATATATTTCAACCAAAAAAAAAAAAAAAAAATTCCAATTAAATTAAAACAAAGAATACCTCCAACTCGTATACGTGTACGAGGGACGACTGTGTTCATAAAAATCCCCGTAAACGCGAACAGCCGGCATTTTTACGGCTTCGTCGCGTACCATAAAACTGGTGGACAATTTTTCCACCTACGAGCCCTGAATGTGAAGCATCGAGTATCGATATCGTTTGAAAATTGACGTTTTTATATATTTACGAGGTTGCACTCAACCGATAATCGATACACTCGAACGAAGTTGAAATCGAACCAATAAAATTGACCATAGTGGGATTATTCTTATTTCAACGCGTCTCCTCAACGCGACACGGATATTTGCATATTTATCATTCTATGTAAAAGAAACATAGAAAAAATCTACTCGAATTTTCCTTTTCGTTCTTCCTTTAAATCGATTCGCATCGCATTCCACGGTAGTCGCATCCTTGATTTCAACCTAACCTAACTTTTTTTCCTGTTCTAATTCATTCTCTTAAATTTTTCTTCCAGATTTTCGACCTATACGAAATATCGAGCTAAATTTGATTAAAAGTGAAGGATTTCTTCTTTTTGGACGAAGAAAAATGGACTGTTTACACGGAAATAAAAATAAAAGTTTTTGATTATTGATCGAAAAAGTTTAAGTTAAGATTTCGCACGAAAGGAAAAAGTTACATTAAAATTGCGTGAAACTGCAAGGTATTCCTATAAAGATTAAACAATAATTATATATATATTTGAAAATTTCTCTTTCCAATTCTTTTTTTCTATTCTCTAATTTTATCAGCTTAAACTAACGATTAGGATATATAACGTGACACGGACGAACGTAACGTGATAAATCCCATTTCCCTTTCAGAATTTTCTTCTTTGAATGCAAATAAAAAAAGAAGAAGCGTATTGGCACACCGGAGTTTCAGTTACGTTCGAGCGCATCACGAAACGTTGGCTGTACGTTGGATGATCGATAGAGTTAATATTGACGTCTATTGTTCCGCAAGATAACCGAAAAGAACGCGAGGAAAACGCATGCCCACACACGATATCAAACCGATCGGACAGCGGTGGAAGGTGCGATAATTAATTTTCTCGCGGCAAATTTCCATGCTGGGATGTATCCCATATCCCGGTGAAATTTTATTGATATTAATGCTTCGAGTCGAGTTAATATGTCGACTCCGACACGAAATGGAATTCGCGCGAATTTTAAATAAAATGTAATTAGGAAATTTATTATTATTCGTTATTGAAATTCTCTTGCGGGGTATATTAAATTTCCAAGATTTTTGCAAATAGTTTATAAATTCGTCATACGTGTAGAAAAGTTTTAATCAATTTAAAACGTTGACAAGTTTTACGGAGAGAAATATATTTATTTCAATTTAAAACGTAAAAACGAGGAATACATTTATTATTTTATTATAATTATCATTGATTTCTTATCGTAAACTTGCCATTTAAAAGCAGGGAGATTTTCTTTCTTCAACAAACAATTATTTCTTCCAATCGCGTTTTATCGCACCATTTCCATCGTCTGTCCAACGTGTCCTGTACGTCGTAGAAGAGGTTGAAAAATTGGGGGATCGTGTGGGGTTGTGGAACGGGTTAGAAAAAAAAAAAAAAAAGAAATTAAAAAAAAAAATATACGTATATATATATATGTCAATTTAAAAATACACTTCAAGAGATAAGATAGATAGAGGTGGTGGAATAGAAAAAGAGATAGAGAGAGAAACAACAGGGAGGAAGATACGTTGTAGTGGGTGCAGTGGGTGAGAATAGTAGTGAGAACGTATCCAGCGAGTGAACGAGTGGCGGTGCATACTTACGTCCAGTTAGAGGGTGCATCAGAGCAGGGTGCGAGGTGGCTGCTGCAGCGGCTGGTTGCTTGGGTTTGCTAACCTTTGTGTTACTTTTTGCAAATTCCAAACGTATGGTTTGTGGCATATCAGGATCGAATCTAACCCCCTGCTGCAAATAGATTCCCTAAATTAGTAAACCGGGAGGCACACGTGGATGCTTGGATTTGTGTGAGGAAGAGTACAAAGAGAGATAGAGAGAGAGAGAGAGAGAGAAAGAGAAAGAGAGAGAAAGGTGAGAAATCACGCTTAACGATCTTCTGTTTGCTCAAAAGCGTTTCGTTGCCAGTGAAATTTTGTATTTAACTGATCATTGCTCGACAATTGAATTTTTGTCTCGTGATATCGTTAGTCAATCGAGTTTTCTCACTAATTTTCCAATTTTCATGATTTTTATTAAACAAGGAAATATTAATATAAATTTTAGATAGAACTTTAGATCATAT